>NW_022196912.1:112790129-112812896 GCF_008632895.1 Mastomys coucha | reverse complement strand
GCCCTTTTCTTAAAAAAAGAAAAGAAAGAGAAAAAAGCGATTGGTGCCTAAAAAGGAGAGATATTGGAGGTTAACCTCTGACCTCCACATGTGCATCTGCATGCATATATACACTCATACACACACACACACACACGAGATGAAAGGCTGCAATGTAGTTAATTTGATAATTGTATCTTTACTGGTAACTAATCATTTAGATTGTAATGCTGCAGCTTTTATCTGTAACCCATTTTCTTATCCAAGGACAAGTTTAACTACTAAGACACATACCCCATTATATCAACTTTTCTTCATGTGACACAGGGTCAAGTCTTTTCACCAGTTGGTGATTAGAGTATGTTCAGAGCTAAAAATTGCAGAGTCAAATACTCTCCTCATATTCCTGATAAAGATACCTATATGCTATGTTATCAATTTATCCTTGAAATCACTCTTTCACATTGGTGGGTATAAGACTTGGTTGACGTAGAAAGTTGTCATGTCCCTTAAGTGGGCTTATAACTTTTCCCTGATCTCTTCTTGCTACGCACTGTCATTCCTTTAAGCTTTACTTGTAGGCATTTCTACCATAAATATGAACATACACATTTTTCTTTCTTTCATATTATTTCTAAAAAGTCTTACTATGGGGGAGTCATAAATATTTGTCCTTCTCTTAAGGTCCCCAAAATAAACCAAGGTACCACTTCACCAAAGTTCAGTATGGGGACCACCTTTGTGATTACTTACAGAGTGTGGGTCAGGGGTTTCCTACAGGCCCTTTGGGGGCCACCTGACAGTCTTTATCTATCACAGATGATGGCATTTCCATAGCTGTAGAGGTGGGAGCCCCCTGGTCTCCCTCAGGTTAGATACTGCAGCCCCTCCATGAGGCCATGTGAAGTTAGGGCCTAGTTGCAGAGTGGGTAGTGTAGAGTGGCTGGATACTCAGGTCAGGTCTCATGGCCCTCCCTATCTCACTATGAGGGGATGCAATAGTATCATGCCCAGCTATGGTGATGTTTTGCAAGTAGGCACAGCTAAACACCCCAGTATGGCAGTTCTTGGGCTCAGAAGGCAGGGTAGTCAAGTACAACACATACAGAACATTTTTAGTTACAATGAAGAAACCCTTTTACTTTTTGGGTTATTTACTAACCTTTTCTGCCATGTTCCTCACAACTTCTTTCATACAGGCACAGATGCATCAAGCCTCCCACTTGTACTTAGCAATGAATTTTATAAACCCAAAAAGGTTCAGATTATATTACTTTAAAATTATTGTGATTAATTATATTATGGTTAATTGCGTATGACTTATTAAATATACCCAAATAAAAATGAAAATAGAATGTTAATATATATATAGATAATGGAAGTGCCTTCTTTCAGTCCACTCAGTTCTATGTAATAACCTAATTTTGTATAAGATATTTTATTATTTAAATAACTTAAAAATTATGGTTGTGTTTTATAAATTTACTGCTGTTATCCATATTATTATAGATAACTTTTTTTACTTATTCATCTTTATAGGTGATTCTGCAGACATGTCAGGTAAGGAAAACAGAATACTGTCTGCTATAGTTGTACATTGGTACATGCAAATATCATATTCCTCCCTAAAAGTCCAAGCATCTTACTGCTCCACATACGGCTTATAGAATATTAATGACAAATAACATCATTTTTTAATCTTCAATAATAATAGTATTTTTAAAAAATGGTGTGGGGACTGGAAAGATAGCTGAGTCAGTAAAATGTTTGCCTTACAAAGGTGAGTACCTGAGGTCAAGAACCCATGTGAAAATGCCAGGCATACAAGTGCACACATACAAACTTCCTAGCAGCAGGATGGACCCTGGGATTTGCACATCAGGGAGCCAAGCCTAATGGGCAAGCTCCAGTCTCAAAAATAAGGTGGAGAGTACCTGCAGAAGAGTGAAGCCAGGTTGCCCTCTAGCCTCCACACATAAGTGTGTGCTCTCGCGCACACACACACACACACACACACACACACACACACAAACACACTCCCTCATAAGTGTTTTGACCTTTCAAGTGTGCCTGGAGCTATTCTGAAGATTTTTCTGACATCACATGTAGTCATCACACAAATTGTTCATGATAGTCACTAACTTGCTAATATCATATAGCTAATACAAGATGTATTAATTTATAAGCTATTTCTGTTGTTGAATATGTTATAGCAGCAAATCATGTATGTTTAAAAGTAATTTTTATAACTAATTTGACCATGGCTTCATGAACTTAAGAAAGCAATTAAATTAATAATATATATCTATTTTTATATGTCCGTTGTATTTATATACTATAATATCTAGGCTTTTCAGCTATATTTTCATTTTTGTAGTACATTAAGTATTAGCAATTTAATAAGAAAATATTCCCCAGAAATTTCTATTCTATACTTTTCATTAAAAAGCAGTATGATTCTGTGCTTCAACTAGTCCACTAATTAGTAAACTGCCGCCCTTGGGCCAAATGTAGCCCAGCACTTGCTCTGTGTAGCACATGAGCTGAAGATAGTTGTTGTTTTTTTTCTTTTTCTTATTTAAACAAATTTGGAGAGTTGAGAAAAAAATCAGAAAACTCATAACTAAAATCACATGGAATTCAAATTTCTGAATCCATAAATAAAGCATTACTGGGCACAGCCATGTTCTGCAGGTCATTACAATAGCTTTGGTAATATCTCAGCACAGTGGGGTGGTTCCATTCATATCTCTCTGAGACTAGATAGGGCATTTCAGCACTATGCACAAGTATAGTTCCACAATGGGATTTCACAGGTTGTAAGTACTACATAGAGGTCTGTTGTGTAACATTTTCTAAAAGTTATTTTATTGGGGGGGGGGGTCCTGCCCCACTCTATACCATATAGCTCCCAAATAAAAAGCACAGAAATATGATATTTTTATTAACAAGCTGTAAGCTTAAACTGGGCAAGTTTTGAGCTATTCTAACCCACATCCCAGCCACAGGCCCAGTGTTACTTACCAACTGACTTGTTTTGTTTGTTCTGCTCCATGTGTGTTCTCACGGCAGTTTTCTCTAGGCCACATGCTCCTGGTCCATCCACATGGCCCACCCTCATGGTCCATCCTTGCCTCCCAGTGACCTCTTTCCCCTACCTTTTTCCTTCTTTCATGGTCCCTACCTGAGACCTCCCTACTCAATCTCAAGTCATGCCTTCCTCTCTCTCCTGCCCAGTTACAGGCTCTAGCCTTTTATTATCCAATCAGAAGTTATTGGGGAGCATTTTTTACCTCACATTGTCAATACAATGCCCATGTCCAGACTGCAAGCTGACCCTGGGGCACAGAACTCTTTATCTGAATACACGGTGCACAAGTCCAACCCCAACAGCACTTTACTTTGTTTTGACTGTTAGTTTGCTTGCTTGTTGTTGCTGCTGTTTTGGAAACTGTCTATCCACTTGTAGGAAATTAGAGTAGATCTGTGTGTCTCACCCTGTACAAAAAAAACAATTCAAAATGAGATGATGATCTTAATGTGAGACCTGAAACCTTTAACTGTTAGAGAGAGCTAGAAAGGAGGCTCAGAGGCTAAGAGTACACCCTGCTCTTGTAAAGAACCTGAGTTTAGTTCCCATCATATGCATCAGGCAACTTATAACTGCCTGGAACTCACTGGAGAACCTTATACCTCTGCCCTCCAGATGCACGCGTGTGTGTGCATGCACGCACACGCACATACACACACACACACACACACACACACACATTCTGTAATTCAATTGGAAATGATTTGCTATTTGAATTTTAGACAAATGGAACTCTTTTTAATTTGTGATATATTTACTGACAATTTATTGAAAATCTATTATCTATCCCATTGTTTTTTAGTAAATACAGTATGTGGATATCTCAGAGGTACCTTTTGTAAACAGACATACAAATGTTTAATGTTTATCATTTTCAGAAAACTATACCATTGTAATAGCAGTTACTGCATTTGTACTTTTAATTTAAGCCATTTATATTCCTTATCAATTTGCAGTGTAATTTCACTTTTAAATTTTAAACATTATATTTATCTGTTTGTTTGTTTGTTTGTTTGGCTGTGTACTTGTGTCCTGGCATGCATGCAGAGGTCAGAGGACAGTGTGTGGGAGCTGCGCTCCCTTTCTGCTTCCCTTGGCTCTGTGCTGTGGCAGGCATGTTTTCCTGCTGAGCAGTCCTGCAGGCTTGCTCACTGCCTTATGCTTTGACTTTTAATGAATGAGGGATTCAATTTAATGCTCAAATAATTGTGACAATCCCCTCCCCTTTTCTTAAGACAAAAGCTGATATATCTGAGGCTAGTCTGAAATTCCCTACACATATGAGGATGACATTGGATCTCTCATTCTCTTGTCTACACCTTCTGAGTCCTCCGAATATAGAAAGAAGTATGCCGGCACACCTGATTTTTATGTCACCCTGGGGGTCAGAAGCTATGCTTTATGCATACTAGGCAAGCACTCTACCAGCTGATGTAAATTCCAGTCCCCAGAGTTTTCACATATAAGTAATTCATTTTATTATTGGTAAAACTTTTATATCTCCATGTTTTACAGTTGGATAAACAAAACAAAAGCTTCATCTCTCTTATTTTAACTGCTTTATTTGAAGGGTTCTTATCATGGTGTAAAATGTCCAAATTTATCAAAGTTTATCTTTTAAAGACCAGAATTTCCTTCTGTGTAAAATAATTCCTAGAAGCTTATCTTATGTAATGTTTTTCCATCTTCACAATTTATAACTTGAGCAAATGACTTTAGTATGTTGAGTGTTTTCATAAGAGTACTTATATCCTGAGACTGAATTAGCTGCTGAATTAACTTAATGTTTAGGGTATACATTGAAAAGGAGATATTACAAAACTAAACTATGACATTTTAGTTTAGAAAATAAGAGGGAAGCAGGCAGTGATGGTGTTCAGTAGTGAGCACTTACTCAGCAAGCATGAAGCCCTTGGCTCATTTCCCAGATGGGCAGGAGGGGGTGCAGAGGAACTTAGAGAGCCACAAATAAGGCGCACCTCTTTAAGAGTGCCGGTGTTATCTATCTAGTGGCACAGTGTTTTTAAAGTCTTTATTTTAAAGTGTGTGAAGCCTTTTCCCAGATTCCTTGCTGCCTGTTGGTTGCAGGTGCTTTGCATTGCTTTCAGAGGATATCAGTGTTTACTTGTGTGCATCATATGCATTGTGTTAAGTGTGTATAGTTTCCACAGAACCTCTATGAAGATTGAAAAATGTAAAACTTTCTTGAGAGTGCCATTTATAAAGTATCCTGAAGGATTCTGTATTTTTCCCTTTCCTTTTCTTCTTATTTTCCTTGTTTAAATTTTAGCTTCAGTTTTGAGCTATTATAAACTACATCCCTTTTAAGTACATAACTGTCTCCATGCTTTTGAGGTGGGTGTATACTAGATTCAGAAGCAGAAATGTGGGGATAGTTGTAACTCTTGGATTTTATCTTTGTGCAGCTACAGCCCCATCTGTCCACATCTGGGATGCAGTGAACAAGCAGACGCTGTCTATACTAAGATGCTCCCATTCAAAGGGTGTGTGTTCTGTCAGCTTCAGTGCTACTGGGAAGCTGCTGCTGTCTGTAGGGCTAGACCCAGAGCACACTGTTACCATTTGGAGATGGCAGGAAGGTAGGTTACTTTTCACTTACATAGTTAAAAACAACAACAGTAAGCCACAAGAATATTAGGCAATATGGAAGCTGTCTATTAACATTTGTCTTAACTTGGTGATTGAAACCATTTTTGTTATAGTCCTATAAAACATAGCACACAGTGGCAGCACTGTATATGTCCCCTTTAAAAAGCCCTGTAGGCATAAACTAAGAAAACATGGAACAATGAAACCCATTTAGTGTTTAAAATTACTTGCTATGATTTCCCTTTGGTAAGAAACTATGTCTGCGTTGTTGCTAATGATTTGTTTAGTTCTGAGGTATTTTTTAAAAAATATGTTTAATAAAATATTTTTATATAATATATAAAGTATATAATTATATAAATATAGAAAATATATAATTATATAAATAATAACAAATTATAATAAAATATTTTATAAGATAAAAGTATTTTTAATAAAAAATGAAAATTTCCAGCCTGGGGGTACTTGCCTGTCATCCTAGCACTCAAGAGAATGAGGCAAGATGATTGCCATGAACTTGGAGCCAGCCTGGGCTACATATCAAATTCAAGGAAAACTTAAAACATATAATTGAGACCCTTCCTTAAAAAAGGTACTAATAGCCGGGCAGTGGTGGCGCACACCTTTAATCCCAGCACTTAGGAGGCAGAGGCAGGCGGATTTCTGAGTTCAAGGCTAGCCTGGTCTACAGAGTGAGTTCCAGGATGGCCAGGGCTACACAGAGAAACCCGTCTCGAAAAACCAAAAAAAAACAAAAACAAAACCAAAAAAAACAAAAACAAAAAAACAAAACAAAAGGTACTAATATCCAACCCAGAGCCTGGCACATGCTACATGGGTAATCTGCCACTGAAAAAAAGATAAAAAGATATTCATAAAAAGATACGCGCACACACACACACATAAACACTCATACATATATATATATACATACACATGAGCATATAAAACACATATATACACACTTGTAATACACATAAACACATATGCCCTACATATATACACAGCACATACTATATAGGTGACCTGTTTCTGAGCCACATCCCTTACCTGTGAAAAGATATATACAAACATACACATATGCACACATGACACATACTACACAGGTTGGCCTGCCACTAAACTATATATCCCTTAAATGGTGAAAAGATACATACATTTCTTTTTTGAGACAGAGTCTCGCGGTGTAGCCTGGCTGCCTTGGAATTCATTGCATAGATACTAGTTGGCTTTAGATTCACAAAGATCCACTTGCTTCTACCTCCCCAGAGTGCTGGGATTGAGAATGGAAACCCAATAGAATAAATTATCTAACACTCTGGACAGAGCACTTAATTTCTATAATGAGAAATTAATGGAGCCATATAGAAAAATGTATGGTCCTTAAAATGTCCTCTAAATTGTCACAGAGTAGCCTATAAAATATATCACTGTGAACATGTATGTACTATGACTATAGGTCATGTGATTGTTAAGTAATTGTTTTAAACTATGCAATTTGAGGAAACTGTTAAGTCCTGTTAATTAGATAACTTCTTATACTAACCTGGAAAATTTTGTTGTGTCTTCTGTACCAGGGGCTAAAATTGCCAGCAGAGGTGGGCACAACCAACGTATTTTTGTAGCAGAATTTCGACCAGATTCAGATACCCAGTTTGTCTCTGTGGGTATAAAGCACGTGAGGTTCTGGACCCTGGCCGGAAGGGCTCTTCTCAGCAAAAAGGGGCTCCTGAGCCCCCTGGAGGACGCCCGGATGCAGACGATGCTTGCTGTCGCATTTGGTGCAGTATGTCTGTTAAAGTGCTGTGTGATGGTCTGACCTTGAATGTGCCTTGCTGTATATTCATAAACAGCATGAATATTGACTGGGAACTGGAACCAGACAGTCACTACAAATCCCAGTCAAGGACATAAGTCATCTTTTAAAAGTCTGTTCCTTTTAACCACTAAGGAGTGACTGAAAGTGAATGAGGTCATTGGCTGTATGCTTGTCATCTCTGCAAGTGACAAAGCTAAGTCTCCTAGTCCAAAGGAGGGGAACTGAAAAACCACATTCAGGTGGTTTCAGGGCAGATTTAGATGTAATGTTTCCCTTGCTCTGTCACTGGAACCTGTTCATCTTGTGGTTGGAAGAGCTCTGGGCCACTGTCTGATTCAGGGGAGCACAGAGCACAGTCCCTGCCCTTAGTGGAGTGGTCAAGAGCTTCTTGCTTTCTGTCATTCTGTCCACCTGTGTCTGCAGTTTATAATCACATCTCTCTCCTTTAATACCCTGCCCTGGCTAGGCTTTTCAAACCCTTTGGTTCCACAGAAAACTAAGTGGACTTTTAAAAAAAAAATGTGGGCTTGGGCTGGAGAGATGGCTCAGTGGTTAAGAGCACTGACTGCTCTTCCAAAGGTCCTGAGTTCAAATCCCAGCAACCACATGGTGGCTTACAACCATCTGTAATGAGATCTGATGCCCTCTTCTGGTGTGTCTGCAGACAGCTACAGTGTACATAAAATAAATAAATCTTTAAAAATAAATAAATAAATAAATATGTGGGCTTTATATATTTTAAGAAAGGAAGTTACAAGGTTAGAACAGTTGAACACAATTTAAATAAAAAACTAACAATATCAAATGGAATCTCTTTTATTTTTAATACAAGAGCAATCACTGGTTTCCAGAAAAAAATCCCAGGTTGTAGTGACCCTGGCATTTGATCTGCCCATGCAGATGAACTTTCATCTATAAAATTACTTTGTAGCCAAATGTCCATTTTTGGTCAAAATAAATAAGCAAACAGACAAATGTGATAGCTAGTACAGGGGGGAAGGTAGCTTTTTAATGTGTGAAGCAGTAGTGTGGCCAGAATGTCTCCTTACAAGATAAGTTTGTGTTCAGTTTAAGCATTTCTCAACTGCTATAGCTATACATGAAAACATGAAGCCACAGACGTATGTACGTGGAGTCATGTGATGCTTCTGTGCTATGGATGGGAAAGAGAAGAGGAGGAAGAATGCTGGGGTGTTCACAGCTGAAGCGTGTGCTAACTGTAGAGAGGCAGCAAGTGGTAACCTAGCTTCCTACATCTGCAGGAGTTAGTGACATCTCTAACTTGGCTGTAGACAGACTTACTTTCTATAAAGAAAATCCTTTAAAAGGGGATGGGGCAGAGCTGGAGAGATGGCTCAGTAGTTAAGAGCACTGACTGCCCTTCCAGAGGTCCTGAGTTCAATTCCCAGCAACCACATGGTGGCTCACAACCATCTGTAATGGGATCCAATGCCCTCTTCTGGTGTGTCTGAAGACAGCTACAGTATACTCATATACATAGGATAAATAAATATATCTTTCAAAAAAAAGAAGAAGAAAATCCTTACCAAATTCACATTATTTTCATCCCTATTTCTAACTGCCCCTTGTTTTTACTCCTAGTGTTTGGTGACCTTTGACTTAGTTATTGGACAGCCAAAGGCACCTGTCGAAAGACCAGTGCAAGCCAGAACTACAGTATTTTAAGAGAGACTAATCCAAGGCTAATCTCACTACTAAAGGACAGACTTGAGAAAGGAAAGAGCCTCTCGGAGCTCAGCCTCATTTCAGCCTCCTGCCCTGGGTCCAGGGTCTCCCACCACCCTTTGCATGTGCTTTGTCAAAGCAGGTGAACTAGCATTCCACCCACATAGAGGATGACATCTGTGCGACCTCTCTTTGAACTTTTGATGAGTTTGTCTCCCCCCTTCCCCACTCCTTTTCAGAATAACTTGACGTTTACAGGTACCATCAGTGGTGATGTCTGTGTGTGGAAAGATCACATATTGTGCAGAGTGGTGGCTAGAGCGCACAATGGGCCTGTGTTTGCCATGTACACCACCCTGCGAGATGGACTGATTGTGACCGGTGGCAAGGAAAGGCCGTGAGTCCCTTTTCATATCCTAGCTGACTGTTTACACATTTGCTATCTATCCAAGGCTTAGTGAGGTGTTCAAGGCTCTTCCTTCTAGGCTGCAAAGGCTAAATTACTCATGTACTTCTCCTTCATAGCTATCAATGTAGATTCTTTGGATTCTCTAAATTCTTGTCTTAATTCACTTTTTTACATTTTATTTTTCATTTGGAAGAGAGAAAAGAAGGTACGTGCCCCAGCCCATGTATAGAAATCAGAGGACAATCTGTGGGAATAGGTTATCTCCTTCACTGTGTGCATTCATTTCAGAGGTCAAACTCAGATCATCAGGCTTAGAGTGTCTGTGCCCACTGTACCATCTTACCAGCCCACTATCAGACATTTTAGATACACCTGAACCGTAGCCAGAGTTCTGCTTGTCTGAAACAGGCATATGCAGTTGTCCCTCTGATTAAGAATGGTGTCCCAACCGGGCAGTGATGGCACATGCCTTTAATCCCAGCACTTGGGAGGCAGAGGCAGGAGGATTTCTGAGTTCGAGGCCAGCCTGGTCTACAGAGTGAGATCCAGGACAGCCAGGGCTATACAGAGAAACCCTGTCTCGAAAAACCAAAAAAAAGAGAATGGTGTCCCAAATCTTTGTATGCTTGCATCAGTATTGCCGACAAGTTGCATCTTGGTCTCCTGTTGTCTCCCTACTGTAAGGCTTCCGTAGCTGTATGATCAAGGAGTGAAGAGAGTGCTGGAAAGGGCCTTGGGAAATCATTCTTATAAGATCTCAAACAGAAGTGTGAGGAGAGACCTTGAAGTCACTTTCAAATACCTACACTATAACCAAATACTTAAAATTGATTTGTGGGCTGAGGTGAGGGTTCAGGGAGTAAAAGTGCTTACTCTATGTGCCTGATGACCTGAGGGCCAACCCTAGAACCCACAAAAACCTTGAAAAGCCAGACCAAGTAAGCACAAGCATTTGTAATCCCAACACTCCCGTGGGAGAAGCCCAGCTAGCTCATTTGGATCATCTGCAAAGAAAGGTGGAGGTAATGGAGGTGCACACTGACCTGTGACCACACACACACACACACACCAAAAATTAAAAAAGAAAGAAAGAAAAAGTATTGAGGGTCTGGAGAAACAGCTCAGCAGTTATCAGCATAGACTCTTCTTGAAGAGGACTGAGTTCAGTTCCCAGCACTCAGGTTGGGCAGCTCAGAACTACCTGTAACCCTGAGGGCACCCACATTCATACATGCACAGACCCCCACAGAGACATGTATGCAAATAATTTAAAAATCTGTCAAAAGTCAAATTAAGGCTGGGTGTGGTGGTGCACCTGGAAGCAGTGGCAGGCGGATTTCTGTGACTTTGAGGCCAGCCTGTCTACACAGATGTTGCCACAGTCACATACTGTGACTGCCTCAAACCCTGTGCTCCTTCCTCACAAAAAGTCTTGGAACTCACTCTGTAGACCAGGCTGATCTGAACAGAGATCTGCCTATCTCTGCCTCTCAAGTGCTGGAATTAAAGGCATGCTCCACCACTGCCCGGATATTTAATCCTTTATATAGTACTCCAAAACCAAGTATCTCCTACTGTGCACCCCATCATTTGCACCTTCACTCACTAATCGCCTGCTACACTGTTTCAGCAGTGTATCTTAGTAATTGCAGACATGTGCTGTCCTTTTGGCTCTTAAAAGTAAATTTTTTGACATAGCATCTATAATCTTCTTTTTGCTTTGCATTTTAGTTTTCTTTCTAATGTTAAAAATGGCTTTGTTGGGCTGGTATGATAGCTTAGTAGGTTAAGATGTTTACCATGCATGCCTGGGGATGAGTTGAATCTCCAGGTAAAGAGGTAGAAGTGGGCAACAGATTCCAGAGTTGTCCTCTCACCCCATGGTATGTACACATACAATTATTTTTTTAAAAATGTGGATTTTCTCAGTGGAGAGCTATGAGAAGTGCATTGTGATGTATGGTGGACTAAGTAAAGTTATGTTTGTGCCAGAAGAAAATGAATATTTCACAAAATAAAATTAACTGAACTTATATATCTTGACTGAAATACAGTATGTATCCTTAAATTGCCTGAAAATTTAGAATACTGGAAATTATAAATATTTTAAATACTCTGACAACTAAATGTTTATGATGAAAATTATTGTAGTGGTCAATTATAAATACGTATTTGTGTCTTGTCTTTATATACCTAGGTCAAAGGAAGGAGGTGCAGTTAAGCTGTGGGATCAGGAGCTGAGGCGATGCCGGGCCTTCAGGCTTGAGACAGGACAAGTCACAGATTGTGTTCGGTCTGTGTGCAGAGGCAAAGTAAGGTGTTCCTTGAGCCAGTGTGCTGCAGCAGAAAATAGAGAGCATCTGTGATCCCTGCGCTTTGCCTAATAAGCAGTACTTAGTGATACATAGGTTGCTGTGATTTGCTATTCACTAACACAGAAAACTTGTGTCTAACACTACTTAAATCTCTGTATTGTCTTGAATTTGCTGATTGAACTATGGTAAGATAGGGTTGAAAATCCCCACTATTGACTGTTGATTCACTTTACATCCTGGCCTCCCCCCATCCCTCCTCTCCTCCCAGTCCTACTTTTATAAGTCCTTTCCCCAAGTGCCTCATCCCCTTTTCCTCAGAAGAGGGAAAGCCCCCTTGGGTACCACCCTACCCTGGACATCCAGTTGCCATAGGCCTACCTAAGCACATCCTCTTCCACTGAGGCACAACTAAGTATCCCAGTTAGGGGAAGGGGATTCAATGGCAGGCAGCTGAGTCAGACAGCACCCCCCTCCTTTTTAAATTACTCATTTTTAATTAGAGCAGCTCTTTCCATTTATCTCCAGCAAGAGCGGATTTCCATGGTGCTACTGGCTTTGAGGAATTCCTCCCTTAGAGACTTCCATTCATGACCAGGAGCATGAGGTGCAATGTAGGAAATGTCTGTGCAAGCCAGCATGAATGAAACAGAACTGGTTGGCTGAGAGTGAGACTCCAGTCTTAGGACTGGGGAGTTTTTATAGTACATTGCTCAAAGGTTGTAACTTAGAACCAGGCTCAAGGTTAAGCAGAGCTATTGTTTTAAGATGTGTTTGTTCTGTATGTATGGGTGTTGTACCTACATGTGTACTGTGTGTAGGCCCACAGATGGCAGATGACAGTTCCCCTGGAACTGTAGTTGCGAATGGTTGTGCACTGTGGTACCAAACACAGGTCCTCTGTAAGAGCAGCAACTGCTCTAAAGTGCCAAACCATCTCTCTAGCTGCTTAAGCAAAGTTTTAAAATTAAAAATTTAAAGGTTTTAAAATGACCTGGAGGGCTGGTGAGAGGCTCAGCGGTTAAGAGCACCAACTGCTCTTCTGAAGGTCCTGAGTTCAAATTCCAGCAACCACATGGTGGCTCACAACCATCCGTAATGAGAGCTGATGCCCTCTTCTGGAGTGTCTGAAGACAGCTGCAGTGTACTTACATATAGTAAATAAATAAATTTAAAAAAAAAAATTTAAAATGACCTGGCTTACTTATTCTGCCTCTAAAAGGTGGCTTGAGAGAGGCACTGTTTATTTTAATGGGTGAGGGGTGAATACTGATGAAATTAAACTCAAGGAGTGTTGGGCCGTACTTGGCCTTGGTTAGGCTCAGGTTTGTCCTCAAGGCTCAAACCAAGGCCAAGTAGGGCCTAACATCAAAAGAGAACCCATTTTGGTCTTGCCTTAGCTTCCTGGATGCTGGAATTACTCCATACTCAACTCAGCTATTGTACACTCTTGAGTTCAGCTGTCTCTCAGAAAAGGATTACTGTTTTTTAGAAAGCCTTCTAGCTGGGCACCACCTTTAATCCCAGCACTCAGGAGGCAGAGGCAGGCAGATCTCTGAGTTTGAGGCCAACCTGGGCTAGAGTGAAATCCAGGACAGCCAGGGGAACACAGAGAAACCCTATGTCAACCTCCCCCACCCCCAATAAAAATAAATATAAAGAGAAGAGGAAGGAGAGGAGAGAGAGAAAAGTAATGAATTGGGGCAGGGGTTTGCTTTGTTTTTAAGTGCATCCAAGTCTTGATTTACAGTTAGAAAAAAAAAATCAGATGCTCGAGGGCTTTCTCTTTCAGTGTCCCTTTAGTATCCTCTATTCTGCTTCTCTTAAAACAACAAAACCTTGGGGCTGGTGAGATGGCACAGTGGGTAGGAGTGCTGACTGCTCTTCCGAAGGCCCTGAGTTCAAGTCCCTGCAACCACATGGTGGCTCACAACTACCTATAATGAGATCTGATGCCCTCTACAGCTACAGTGTACTTATGTATAATAATAAATAAATCTTTAAAAAACAAAACAGAACCTCATACATCTCTGTAAAGACTGCCATGCACTTGTATTGTGTGTCTATAAATCATACGCATGTGTTGTCCTGTCTGTATACTTAAATCGTAGTTAAATTTAAACTTTCTACGATTGAGATAAGACCTGCTGTGTAGTCCAATCTGGCCTGGAATATGCAGTCATCCCCCCTCAGCCTTCCTGGTGTTGGTATTACAGGTAGAAGCCACCACACCTAGCAATTCACTAACTAAAAAATGAATTCCAGTTCTTTCTCCCTGTGTCTGTGTTTCCGGTGCACTTATTTTCCATTCTGGAGGTCCTAAAGTTATGACAGTCAGCCAAAACTCTGATACTGAAGCGTGTAAGGGCATCCTTATAGTTGTCTCTAGCACAGACTACACCATGTAGTAACCCAGCAATGTTGCAGTTGTGTGGCCCTAGGAATAGAATGTTCCCATGAACTAATGATTGCTTTACAACTGAATTAGTTCAAAGCATGTAGCTGTTGTATCAAATTAAGTGCATTGGTCCCATTGTATTTCAGGGCAAGATACTAGTTGGGACAAGGAATTCGGAAATAATTGAAGTTGGAGAGAAAAATGCAGCATGTAACATTTTAGTTAATGGTCATGTGGATGGGCCAATCTGGGGACTAGCAACACATCCTTCCAGGGATTTCTTTCTTTCTGCTGCTGAAGATGGGACAGTCAGACTCTGGGACATTGCTGATAAAGTAGGTACAAACACTTTTTAATGAGAGGTTATAGTTTTTAAGAAGTGGAAATCCTCAACTGCTAGCTTTAACTTGGTATAATTTGAGGGTTTTGGAGAAATTGATTTTGATGGTAATTGTTTCCTGTGACTCTTGCTTCTTATGCAGAAGATGCTAAACAAAGTGAATTTGGGACATGCTGCTCGGACAGTGTGTTACAGCCCCGAAGGTGACATGGTGGCTATTGGAATGAAAAATGGAGAATTTATTATATTACTTGTGAGTTCTCTAAAAATATGGGGAAAGAAGAGAGACAGGCGATGTGCAATCCATGATATCAGGTCAGTCAACAGATGGAATACATTTTCTAGTTGACTTTTACAATGACCACTATGAACATTAAAACACTTGCCCATACATCCTGACAGGCTAACACCTTATTGATTTTTGTCATATGGGGGGAATCATACCGATGGCCTCATGCCTTTGATGCAGATGCTTTATTTCTTGAGCTGAATCCCCCATGCCTGCCTATCAGCTGCATGCTGGTGTGGCTATATTAATTCTCCTTGCTAAATTAAAAATCCCAATGAACATCACTTATAATGTCTTATGACACTGTAAGTACCAGACACATGCAGTAAACTAACTCTCTGTGCTGAGAACTATTTTGTACTGTTTGATACAGGAGATCCAGCAGCCATTGAGAAGTCTGAAAACCAAGGTTTAATTAATCTTGCTTAATCTCAACAAGGCTTCACAGATCAACTGTGGCCTTCCTCCCCAGAGGCTTTTCCTCACTGCCTTTTATATGCCTTCCCTGAGTCTGCATTCCTGGTTCATTCATTTAGCCAATACTCACTGAATATCCATTCTCCAGAATTCAAATTAACCAAGCCTTCTTTGAAAGATTACATTTATTGTGTGTTCATATATATACATATAATATACATGTAAGGTATGCACACATCACAGGGTGTACAAGTGAAGTCAGAGGACAGCTTGCAGAAGTTGGTTCTCTCTTTCTACCACGTTATGTCCCAGGGATTGAACTCAGGTTGTCAGGCTTCATTAGCCACACCTTTATCTACTGCGTGGTTTCTGTGGCCTTTAACCCTTTCTTGATCCTTTCTTAGTGGTTAAACTAATTTTCATAGTAGCTACCCCTTTCAAAACACTGTGCAAATTTGATAAGATTATTGGGTCCAGGTCTCTCAAAAATGGGTGTTTTCAGCTATAAAATCCTCTTATAAATCTTAAGGAACTTAGCATATAAAACCTCCAGCTTGAAGTTGTCATTCTACCCTAATAACCCAAGTGAGCTAATCTGGCTGTTTGGATTTTAAGACTTCATTTTCTGTCTTATGAAGTATATTAATTTAGCAATTCTGAAATGATTAATTTTTAGTTATTTTGAAGCTAGCCATGGTGGTGCACACCTTTACTTCTTGCACTTGGGAAGCAGAGACAGGTGGATCTCTAATTTTGAGCTTAGCATGGTCTGTCTATAGAACAAGTTCCAGGACAGCCAGGAAGTATTACACAGAGAAACCTTCAAAATAGCAAAGAGATCAAAACAGGAAAGTTATTTTAAACTTAAAGAGTTGGGAGAAACATTTAATATATAATCAAAATGTAAAAACCTTTACTAAATGTTAATAGGCAAATAAAATCTGCATGCTTGATCAGTTATCAAGGTAACCTAAAGTTCTATCAAACATAAATTGATTTTTAGTTGTTAGGGCAAGTCTCTGATCTTAAAAACAGGTAAACGACTACATGGGACCTAACAGCTTTTTTGTTACATTTTATGTGTTCAGATTTAGTCCAGATTCCCGGTATTTGGCAGTGGGTTCCAGTGAGAACTCAGTGGACTTTTACGACCTGACATTGGGTCCCACCCTTAACAGAATCAGTTACTGCAAAGACATTCCAAGCTTTGTCATTCAGATGGACTTCTCTGCAGATAGCAGACATCTCCAGGTAGGACACCAGTCCTGCATCCAGTGTGTACATTTCCTTAATGAATGCACTGAAAGCCCAAGCACTACTGCACCTTGTCTCCTTAGGTCTATTATGTTTTCTGTATTAATTCTGTGTCCCATTCTTTGTGAAAATAAACTTTACTACTTATGTATATACGTGTTATAGATTATATATATAATTCTCATGCCCATTAGAAGATTTTGTGGCAAGTGATCTCATTACTTAGGAGGAGTCCCAAATACTAGCCTTGATTGCTGTGCATTAGACTTTGGTATCTGCTCATTCTGTACCTGCTATTCTCACCGGCATCGCCTTTCCTTCTGTTTTACTGAGTTTTGCATCCTCATGATGACACATACAACTGTGTCTGCTGGTAATGAACTTGCCTTTGTCTAAGAAAGGTTTGCTCTCATTTTGAGAACAGGTTTCTAGTGGCTGCTATAAACGGCATGTCTATGAAGTGCCTTCAGGAAAACATCTTGTGGATCATGCTGCCATTGACAGGATCACGTGGGCTACCTGGACTAGGTAAACAAGTAACTTGGGGTTTGTTAGAAAGTTGGAAAATGTGGGCTAGGGATGAGACTCAGTAGTAGAGTGCTTTTCTAGCACAAACAGGCCACATGCTTGAACAGAAAGCAGGAAAACAGCCTTAGGCACTGTGCCTCAATTCTTATTGTCCTAGCATGGGGGAGGCAGAGGGGGTTCTTTCAGGTTCTAGGGGCAGGCTTGATTTACATAGTGAAATTGAGGCTACCCAGGGATATATGGCAAGACCATCTCAAAAAAACAAAACAAAACAAAAACAAAACAAACGTAGAAAAGCCCTATTTTTAAATTTATTTTACAAGGGAATACAAGAGTTTGTTATCTTATCTTAGAGAATAATGGCATGCTGATCCTGGGACCCTTTGTGACTCAACACTGTCCTATACTTTATTAGTCAGTTTCCATGGCTCAACAAGTTCTTGAAAAGAACTCTTATGAAGATTTCATAGCATTTTCCTGAACTGCACATCTTTAACCCAGCACTTGGGAGGCAGAGGCAACAGATAGCATAGATATTTTAATCATTAAACAAACTATCTATGGTGCATTTGCTTTCCCCCTATCTAGTATTCTAGGAGATGAAGTTATGGGAATCTGGTCCAGACATGCTGAGAAGGCGGACGTCACCTGTGCCTGTGTGTCTCACTCAGGAATCAGCCTTGTGACAGGAGATGATTTTGGCATGGTTAAATTATATGACTTTCCATGCCCAGAAAGATTTGTAAGTCTAGCATTTTGTATTATTTTAGTTGAATCTTAGACGAGTCACCCTTTTTCTCCCCACATATTTTATATGTAAGTACACTATAGCTGTTTTCAAACACATCAGAAGAGGGCACCTGATCTCCTTACAGATGGTTGTGAGCCACTGTGGGGTTGCTGGGATTTGAACTCACGACCTTTAGAATTGCAGTCAGTACTCTTAACCACTGAGCCAACTCTCCAGCACTGCACCCCACAACACGCACATATTTTAAAACGTTGTGGTTCAAACATGAAAATGCTGCAATTTTTTATTTCTAAGGGTTTCTAAGGGTTTACTTTGGTTTCAACACCCAAAGTAGAATCTACTACCATACCTAGCCTGAAAGATCTGTTTCTAGTAGATTTGATTCCAGCACAGCAGATGTGAGGCAGAGGGAGGTGCACAGGCAGGCAGGTAGATTTCTAAATTCAAGGACAGCCTATGTTTTGTCTCAAAAAAAAAAAAAAGAAAACAAAACAAAACCTTATCCATAGTCTTTGGAAACTCGTAGGAAAGTTCTGATGAGCTTTTATGAATCAAATTTATAATCAATTACAGACTCCAGCCCCCACTCCCCCACCACCGCATCCCATTCTTCAGAGAAAAAAGATGACTGCCCAAATGACCTAGTTGTTGTATGCTGACTTGTAAACTTTACAACAATCCCTACTCTGGTAATGAATTATGGTTTGCTATTGGAACCTTTGTGTAGATCACTGCTGAGGGAGCTTTGTCTTTTTCCATTATAGGCAAAGCATAAGAGGTTCTTGGGTCATTCCCCTCATGTGACAAATATTCGATTTACCAGTGGTGATCGACATGTTGTCAGCGCTGGAGGCGATGACTGCAGGTCAGTACTTTGTCGAGACTTAGTAACTATATAGATGTGGCAATGAACACAACCAGCATTTATCAGAAGAAACTAGAAAAGCCACTAACCTCATACAAAGAGACCAAAAGGAGTTATTGTAGATATAGTTGGCAAAATCTTCTGAAAATCTAGAATGTGTAAAACTCCTTGTCACTTTTTCTGATTGCAGTTTGTTTGTCTGGAAATGTGTACACATGCCTCACTGAAAGGTATGATGCTGGGAAGACTAAACAAATCTCACCTCAAGAGACCAGTTCCACGTCGGAAAAACCAAAACCAAACTGCATGGTCAAGTGGTGCTAACTGAAGACTGTGACAGGGAGGGATAATCATCCACACAACAGCAGACAGACCGTTTAAAATGCTTGCTGTATGTACCAACCCGTAGTCCACACACTGCCAGATAATTATACTTCAAGAAATGACTAAATATTTGGTAAAAGCCAACCTCCCCCTCTTATTGAGGAGTGTTGAATTTTGGCAGACTTACTTACCCAGGAGATTTTTAGGGTATAGCAGTCTTAAAAACAAAAACAAAAAACAACTTAATCTCATTTCTAATGTTTCTCCTTAAGGTTCAATGAAATATTTCAACCTTATACAAGGAAAGGAATAACCAACCATCACCCTAATCTGTTTTCAAAATGCAAAGATTTTTCTTAAGGGAACTTCTATAAGCTTTCCTGGTAAATGTCTCCTAGGATACTTCTTACAGCCTGAATTAAGGAACAGATCCAAGGTCAGCAGTATATGACTGCTATATTTTCATTTTGATCTGTGTTTAGAAGCCATCTCTATAAAATTATGAATCACAATTATGGCCTCATTAATAGGAAAATGATACAGTGAACTTCATTTCCAAGTGTACAGTTTTCTTAAGGTACTGTGATAGCAGGAACACTTAACTGAAAGATAATATTGAATATTTAAAGGTATGATCTAATCAACAAACATTTGTTTATTATGTAAAACAAAAGCATTAAATTCATATAATAACACTGGGCATAAAATTTTCTAATTTTGTATTGAGAAAAATTATTTAATTAGATGTATGCCACCCTATAAGGCTGTTTTCCAAAATGACTGACTCCAGGTTCATCTGAAGAACTCAGAGTCCTTCCACTTTAATGCTGCCAAAGACTGGGACTTCCTAAGACTTTGCTGTTTAGCCTCGCTAAAGTTTCCTCAAGATGAAAAGTCCAGTAGACTGCTGCATAAAAATTTATTTTTCTACATGTGAAGACACTGAGGATGCTCTACTGGTTGTTTCCACTTTTGTTTTAGTGTGAGCTTTTTTTTGTTTTAGTGTAGCATTAGACTCCACCCCCCAGGCTTCTGGAACCCTGTTTGGTTTGATATGTTTTCTATGGCTAGAAATATTGTGACTATTAAAACCAGAAATGAACATATCGCACGCATCAAAGAAGTTTTGTCTAAGCAGTGCTTGGAGCATGGTCGGTTTTAAAGCTGATGAAAAGATTGCAAGAAACTTAAAGCTTAAGATGACTCTTCCAATGCTCATACTGAATGGTCTGTCTAAATTAGGCCAAGTTTTAGAATGCACTGGTATTATATAAAATGGTAGTCAATAAATTAAAGAAGTCAATAAATTATAAAAAGGAAAATATTTCAAATTTAAGCATGGTATATAGTTCTAAGGTTTTTCCCTCTGGACAGTTTGCCAGCTTTTAGTTACAGACAATATTCTGTAATGTTAAGCAAGTAAACCATAAAGTAAAAATTGCTTCCACTATTTTTGTCCTTGCCAGACTGGTAAGTCAAGCATTTGTCACTGCAATGGTCAGTTCTGTGACTAAAGACCAGGGATCAGGTTAACTTTTGAGTAGTCATCATATGGCCACCTCTCTGGATTAGCCACCAACTGTGAAAATGGTAATAAATCAGAACCCGCCCTTTAGTTTTTGAACCCAGAAAATTATGGTGTGTGCCTGCAGTATATGAATTAATAGCCCAAGACTACCACCAGCTATTGTGGTCCCACTTGTTTCCTATGTAAATGCATGCCAAAGCACATAGTCCACTCCAGTGCTCTGCATTACCAGCCATCTTGCCTATTTCTTCTCTGGGTGACTCCTTATAGTGTTTCATTTAAAACAAGTAGTAATTGCTTTAGGGTTAGAGTAAGCTTGTCTATAACTCATAGAATTAAACGATAAACCATTTAAATGTAGGGCTAGGGCACATATAGCTCAGTGCTTACCTTGCATTCGTAAAGCCCTGGATTTAACCTCTAGCACAACATATAAATGGGGCATGCCTACAATGCCAGGTGCAAGCACAGAATCAGAAATTCAAAATCATTCTTAGCTACATAGTGAATTTGAGGCTAGCCTGCAGTACATGAGACCCTATCTTAAAAAACAAACCTTTTAAAATGTGTTTCTAGTCACTGTTCAATAACAGAAAACAATTAGATTGTAAACAATTAGATTGTCACATATTGTTCCTTGTAAAAAGCTAAACCATCTAAGCCCTTGTTCTCTGTTTCTGGTCCTTTACTAGACAATTGAGAAGACATCTACACATATTTTTTACAAAGTGATAATTAAAAGCCTTGTTCTAGAAATTCACACAACTTTAAATAAAATTCTCCAGCTGAGAAGCAAAGCTAGAATGAACACCTTAAATTCAATGTACTTACTGAATGAAGAATTGCCATTTCACTTGAACCTATGCAGCTTTAGGCCCTTGTCTCCTTTGTTCTTTTGCTGTTTCTGACCTTTAACCCTCTGGGGTTAGCATGGTCAAGGCCAGCTTATCAAATGGTTGAATAACTAGCTAATGCTCTATCTTTCAATGGAAAGGCAATGACCACAGTAGCAGGCTGGCTTCACATTGTTAAACACAGACTTTTATAGATGTGACTTTATTGTATCTTAACAGTTAAATTTGGTCCTCAGAATGTTTGAGCTTTTATTATCCTCTTTGCTAACCACCTTTTACACTTTAATTTTTAAAACAACAAGTTTTTGAAATCAGTTGTCTGTTATTTAATTCTAAAACATATGACACATCTTGCCTTAACAGTTTCAAAATCCACACATAAAACTCCATAATACAGTAGGCCAAGTTTCATCCTATTGTGAAGTTTACCCTTCTTATCTCTGCAATTATATATTTCTGTCATTTAAAATATACCACTTAAATCTCAACTTCTACACTTCAAGAATGATCTTTAGTAGTAACATAAGTATATTTTCTGTGGAGTTATTTCTGATGATATTTTTCAGAATATGGGAATATATATGTATATTTATATTCTTGTGAGTTCAAAGTCTGTTTTCTGATACTTTCTGTACATATGCCTGTAAAATTTTTTGTATAATTTTGTGATAATGTAGTCCCTCCAAAATTATTTTAAAATGATAAGCTAATAGTAAATGGGAACATTTCAAAGACTTGTCCATACATTTTTGCATTGTCATTCCAACTATGTTTACCCTTTATGACCATGTCTCTATTTACTTTCAGAAAGGCACAGGACCTCAGTCCGTCCACTCTACCAAAGTAGCACTCTCAAAATAAAAGTCTGTATTATGCTTCTCAGAGCAAATTCATTTAGACATTAAAAAAAGAAATTTAAACTAGTTGTTCCAAAGCTGCCTCAGTTTCAAAGTGTGGCCACTGTTACCATGCTGTGTTACAGACACGGCATTACCTTGGGAAAAGTTAAAAAGTGCTTCAGCTCTCAGGACACTGGCCTTCCCACAGCACTACAGCCTAAGTTGCAGTGCCATTACAAAAATGATATTAAACAGCAATGTACAAACATGCCGCAAATTTTTTAATAGAATTTGGCTTTTCTTTAAACTGTCTTTTTCATAGTCAAAACGAACAAACAAAAAATGTTGAAACCACTTAATAAACTTACAAACTTGAAAAATTAGACACTTCAGTTGGGCAGTAAAATTCATATTATGAAAGCAATATATTCTAAATTTCAAAGATGTGACAAGTTCTGTAGAACATCTCTCATC
>NW_022196912.1:112780102-112788534 GCF_008632895.1 Mastomys coucha | reverse complement strand
AGTATTGGGGCTCTTCTGCTCATGTGAGTGAAGGGACAATCTGCTTTAGTACACTTTGTGTCATATTTACAATTTGGATGCACAAACAAACATTTCTCAGCAAATTTACAGTTGGGAAAGGCTCTACAAAACAAAAACAATTATTTATATTTAACATCTCGAGACTATTAGGGTTTTGTTTTTTTGGGTTCTTTTGTTTGGTTTTATTTTTTCTTTTTAGAGGAACGTCACAAAACCATGCATGGCTGGAAAGATAGCTCAGGTTTTACTCGAGCACTTGCTGCTCTTCTAGAGGATCTGAGTTCATGTCCTAGCACCAACACTGGGTGGCTACTACTAACTGCCTGTACCTCCAGCTTCAATGGATTCAATGCCCTCTTCTGGCCTCTGGAGGCACCTACACACATGTGATATCTAGTCTGCCTGTCTCACATACACGCAGTAATAATAGACTAGGGACATTGTTCCATGGAGTACTTCCTTGATACACATGAAGCTCTGGCTTCAGTCCTCTGTGGTGGGGATGAGGAGTAGGGCAGGGGGCAGTTAATACTTTGTTAAATGATGCTAAATACTAAAATAGAACACACGTGTTTTTCAGATCTGGAGGAAGTCTAACATGTTACAACTCAAGGCAAGACATAATAAGATAGAGTCATTCTACTTTAACAATGTCAAAAACCTAGATTTTACTTCTTTTCCTTTTATAATTTTCTTTTAATTTTTTTATGTGCATTGATGTTTTGCCTGCATGTAAGTCTGTGTGAGGATGTCAGATCCCCTGGAATTGGAGTCACACAATTGTATGAGCTGCGATGTGGGTACTGGGAATTGTAACTGGGTCCTCTGGAAAAGCAGACAGTGCTCTTAACCACTGACCCATCTATCTAGCTCTGAATGTCCAAATCTTAAGTAAATCTTAAAACAGTAAGCACATTTCATGACTAAGGCGCTATACTTGTAAGATTCATACTTATAGTCTTTACATATTGAATTATGCTACTACATGTACTTATAGTGAAAACACTGACATAGTCTAGTCATAGGACCAACAAAACACCCAAAAATGATCTCACAAAGTTCACTGCATTAAATCAAACAGTTGGTAAGAAAAACTAATCTACATCTAGAATATTTTTTCACTATTCACATAACTCAATTTATTCCCAATCTAAATAAAATAGATATCTGTGAACAAATATGTACTAACTGTATAGTTACACTTGATGTACCAAGGGACCCAGACATTTCAGGGTCATAGGTACCAAACACAAACCATTTTCAAAACACACACACAAAGCTATACAGATGGTTATGGTAGGAACCAAGTATTGTGTTTATTGATAAAACCTCTCTACAGAGGTGAAAGGAAAGACTGTAGGATATAGAGATTACTACGGAAATAGCCATTGGATATTATTACTCACTTGCAAGGTGAAATGGGATGATGGTATACACACTCATCCCCATTTTTACAAGCAGGCCAGTACTTGCAGCGCTCCAAAAGTTTTTCTGGTTTCTGTGCCACACTCAGGTCAGTCATCTCAGCTTCAAAGAGGAATTAAGACCATTTTGTTCATTAGGCTTTCAGTACAAGGTCTATTCAATAAATCTGCCCGAAACCCGAATCTCAAAATTTTATATTCTTTAATGTTTGTAGCAAAGTAACACTAAATGATATGGCCAATCCTAGTAATAGAACCTAAAGGCTAGAGAAAGAAGACTAGAGTTGTCATAAAGCCCTAAGTAAATTTCAGTCTCTCTTCAGAACTGAAATACAGAAGTGAAAGATGCGAAATTTAAAAATGAAGCTGAAAACACAAGCTGATAAAAATGTGAATAATTTTCATTGTCCAGCCAAATGACAAATGTCCAAATAAGAAATTATTCCAAATCACTGAAGTATATATAGTCAGTAAACGTCTGGGCACTAAACTCACCTTGGTATCTAAGGGGAAAACAGCTTTACCCAAGATGGGCCAGCAAATGACACTGCCTATGGGTTTGGGCCATAGGGGCCCAAGGGGGTAGAATAGAGAAGGTCCTGTAACAGCAAGTTTAAAATCTGGCTGAGTGAAAGATGCTGCGTGGCAGAAGCAGGCAGACTAGGACTATGATAAGCCTCACCCATGGAGTTCACTGTCTGCATTAAG
Organism: Mastomys coucha; assembly: GCF_008632895.1. Classification (NCBI taxonomy): domain Eukaryota; kingdom Metazoa; phylum Chordata; class Mammalia; order Rodentia; family Muridae; genus Mastomys; species Mastomys coucha. The sequence goes on along the minus strand of NW_022196912.1, from coordinate 112,786,381 downwards.
TCATGTCTAATTACAATGTCAACTACTATGGCACAGGAGAATGGGACCTCTAAGTTTCCCTATGAAATCTATATGAAACTAATTTATGATGCCAAATAAATTTATACATGAAGGCCATAATCCACTGCCTTCTGATCTGAGACATAATTGTTAGGTTTTATTGTTTATGAAGCCAACTCTCACTTGGCTATACAGCAGCAGGGTGTCCAAGCTCTGGTAGGTCAGATCTGGCTTTGCATAGCAGTAGCTCATCTAGACAGCTTGGGCAAAAAATCTAAAATCTCTGAAACTCACCTTATTCAGAATCAGATTATATAAAGAAGGCAATGTTTCCCACTCTAGTGACTCAATGTCTGCCCTCCATACAGGAGAACTTGGCACAAAGAGCATCATATGGTGCAGACAGGAGCCTCAGTAATGACCATGGTATGCCTGATACAAATTTCTATGCTACTTTAAAAAGAGCAGGACTGGGAGTCAGTCCAGCAGTGAATGCTTACTCTGCAACCATAAGACCCTGGGCTTGATCTCCTATGCAACAAAGAAAAATAGAAAGTAACTTATTTTAGATGTAGGATATAAAAGTTCCTTGAGAATTTCTAAAGAAAACCCAACAGAATTGGGAGGAGAACATCGCTCACTTTTAGATGATCTTGTCCCATCATTACAGAGGAAACTGCCCCACACTGTGTGTATACTAGACATGATGACCTAGAACAAAGGAAGACTAGATTCCAAAGAGCAATGCAGCCAGAAAAATGAAGTAGCTAATAATAATAACAACAACAATAATAATAATAATAATAATAAAGTATGTTACAAGGCAACTTTCTCTTAGTGAAAAAAAATGTGAAGCAATATATAGAAGTCATGACTTTTGTTTCCTATGCTGACGTTTTACTTCATATATGATAAAGCTCTTCAAATTTAAATTTCCAGAGGCAAATTCACTTAGTAGTGAAAGCTGTAACATGCCGCCATATGATGTTCAGTGGAGGTGTGTTGACATAGACAGGGTTGGTTAGCACCCTCAAACATTCCTACCAGAACAACCCACCCAAAGATGAGACTCCAGCTCCCTGCTTGATTAGGTGAAGACACACCTTCAACAGCAGCGTGTTCTCACTGCAACAGAGCTTCATCCCCACACCTAACTCAAGAGTTCGCAGTGGCAAAGGAAGCGCTCTACTCATCCACAATGGCCACATCACTCACACAAAATAGGCATACCCATGACTATGCATGTTACCCACAGTCACTGCTTCTTCTCATATACCAACAAGGCCTAGCATGGAAACTCACTTTTAAATGAAAATGGGTGTTAACAGAGCTGAGTGTTAAGCTATCAAATTGACAACTGAGAGCAGTTATACCAAGCGTTCCTAATGTTAGACAAAGCATGCAGAGTCAGGAAATGTGTACTACTTATTGCAGTTTTTACCTTTAAAATTTTGCTTTACCTAAGGTCACAACTACAACTCACTCCACAACCAAGACTATACCCCTATGATAGACTCAAAGCAGAAAGAGCCTCTCACAAGTGTTTCTTGCTCACGGACTCATCTGTTCTAGTTTACTCTATTTTTAGTGGATGAAGAAAAATTTATCAATCTATTTTTTCATATCTCTGCAAAGAAAATGATTACTTAGGAAACACTTGAAAATTTACTGTTTTTTCCTTGAATCTGTTTATTTTTAAGTTAATTAACTCTCCTGCTTAAGAAGTAGTATATTTAAATCAGGAGTGAAAAGTATTGTTGGGGACTGGGGAGATCGCTCAGTGGCTAAATAGCACTGGCTGCTCTTGCAGAGGACCCAGGTTCAGTTCCCAGCACCTATGTGGTAGCTCACAGCTGCATGTAACTTTATTTCCAGGGGATCTGACACAGCAGCAGGCATAGATGTACTGCTGCACATTCATACATGCAGGAAAAATGCTCAAACAAATATAAATCCAAAAGAAAAAAGGAAAAAGGAAGATAAAGGACCGGTGGTGTGACATCAACACTGATGTCTGTGAGGTGAGGAGCAGTGGAAACACAACAGGCTCCTAAGGTAGGCACCATCTGAACTGAGTTCATCTGAGCACCACTCAGGATCAACTGCCACATAATAAATTTCTGATACTTCAAAAGTGTCCTGCCAGATTAGGTAAGAAATCCCTTCCAAGGAGATCCTACTATGTTACAGAAAACACCAAAATCAAAATCCATCTTTCTCTCAAGTTAACTGTGAGAGACTGTTGCTGGTAAATGCATCAAGAATAAGAATTATAGTTCATCCTTCAGCAATCATAATAAAAAGGTATTTTAGAACACACTGACTGGACTTCATTTTAACACTAGCATCACAGAATACCCTGTGAAACAAGCACAGAGGGAGTATGAAATTGAACTGGTGGTTTTGTATGACAGAAGAAAACAGGCTACTGAACAGAAATATAAGTGAGGCCTCAAACCAAGTTTCACTCAAGATATCACAGGCCAAGACTCCGTTCTCAATGACAGTGGACTGAGAAGGCAAAGTCTGAGCTCTCAACACACCGTTAGAAAAGCTACCATCTGGGTCCTCAAGCTGCCTGCTCATCATATGCAACTGCTGTGGGTGGAGGAGACCTCTGAGTCCCTTGTTTGAGGCTGAAGTTTGGTTTACGGGTTTCATTCCTTCAAAGCACATCTCCTCCTCTTGATCTGACATGTATCCTGGGGGGCTGGGGACACCATCCAGCGTCACTATAAACTTGGGACTTGCAGGTTTATCTGGTTGTACAAGATCTCTGCCAGACAGATAAAAAATACCATAGAATTAGGGAAACAAACACAAAATGCTAAGCCTCCTAAAGTCCTCTTCAGCAGAATTGTAGTAACAAAGGAGTACCTTTGCTTTTCACTTGGTTCACTAAGATAGGCTTAGAATGACTTCCTGCTATAGCATAAGTGGAATCCTAATACACAATGGCCATGGGCAGCAACTGCAGCAGCATCACAGTGACCTTCTAGCCTGGACTTACTAATAGTGACCATATCCTCTCAACTTTAAATCTCCATTGTCCATGTGATCCTTATAGGATCAACGTGGAAATAAATCAAAGCAAAGCACTTAGAAGGGCGCTCAGAGCATCCTGGCAGCAACTTTATTTTTATGGGATTTTATCATCTGTACACATGTTCTTAGGAAGAAACCACACAAGCCTTAGCTCTTAACACCTTGCAGAAGGATTTCCTGATTTGGGTTACCCAGCTTTTAATGTTCAATTCCTTGAGAATACATTTAAAACAAAACAAAACACTGCACCTCTTATCAACAGAGTTAAATTATACTCAACTTTTATTTCTATTTAATGGATTTCTGAACAAGAAAGATGAACTTGAATTTTTGAGAGCTGAATTTGGCTATTGTTGGCCAAGCCAGTGAGTCAAAGAGAGCACCATCTAGTGGGAGCTACAGGAACAGGGAAGCTGGGAGCTAACAGCTGACCTGCACTACAGTCACACACAGTAGCTACACAAGAAAAAGAAACCATCTACCGTGTCTGCATAAGGTGTCCTGAAAGGACCCGAAGGGCATCTGCAGTCTTCATCCCCGAATCCTGGTTTGGTGTCACTACTATTTCCTCAGACAGCTTTGGCTTCTTCAGAATAAATGATCTTGTGTCTGCATGGACCATGGATTCCATGTCATAGTAATCTGAGCCAAAAAAATTGGCCATAAATGTTTACTTCTGAATATAACTTTTATTCTCAAAATTATACAAGTGAGAAGAATGTCAATCTTTTATATAATTATAATTACTTTTAAAGAAAATCATAACTAATTCTACTAAGGGGTAGGGTTGTAATCTATTCCCAACATCTCTTCAGAGAAGTCAAACAGTCTTTCTCACATGGTACATTACAAATGCCTTCCTTTGCCTACAGCAGAAAAGGGCTTTCCTCTATCACATCTGTTGGGATATTAAAAACACAGTAAAAGGACAACAGTTACTTTTTTTTTCAAAATCAGAAAGAATTTAAGAATCTTAATGTTTCCTAAAATTATGATTCAAAAACTGCTGAACTACTTTTCCCAAATGAGTTCTATTCATTTTCACAGTAATATTTAAAGAAACACTGCCTATTAAGAATTCAGCCAGCATAATTTCTAACCAGGTATACACAGAAAACTATTTTGAAAGGAAATTTTAAGGTGAATGTGTCACACTAACCTTCAATGCAAGCTACCACAAGCTCAAGTCATCTACAGCATCTACAGGCTGTCTACTTCACAAAATGTAACAAGAATTGAGTTCAGAGTGGATATGACAACCTATCAGTATGCGATCAACTGATAAAAAGTTAAGTTTCTTTTAAAGCCAACAAATAGACCAAAATTCAGGCTATTAATTCACCGAATATTTATTTACTGTGCAACTAATGACTGTACTAGGGATGTAGATAAAAGGAAAAGAAAATCAGACACATACAATTCTAAAACAGCAAAGCCCAGAAAGGGAAGGAAGAGGTGTTGGTAGAACACAAAGTACTTCCTCCAGCTGAAAGATTAAAGAAATTTTGGCTGAAGTCGAATATGTAAAATGAGTATTAAAGGAAGGAGTAAGAGTGCAGAGAGTCAGAGAGCCAATGCAGGCAAAGAAAATACACAGAGCAAGGAAGGGGACTTCACAGAACATTGAGAAAAGGTGAGAAAACAGCTAAAAAGATGCATGTGATGGATGGTATGGGAGGGTAAGAAAGACTGAAAAATGTAATGATGGATCACGTGCCTAAATACTTTGGATTCTGGTCTACAAATAGTAAGAGATGCCAAAGTAGGGAAGATACACAATAAACAGGTTTCTAGAAAAACAAAGTTAAAATATCTTCTTCCCATGCTGGGTGTATATACACCTTTAGTCCCAGCACTCAGGAGGCAGAGGCAGGAAATGTTTGAATCCAAGGGTACCCTGATCTATAGAGTGAGTACCAGGTCAGCCAGGTCTACAAAGTAAGATCTGGTCTCAAATAAGTTAATAAAAATAAAATTTCTTCCCTTCATCCTTCCAACACATGAGAAAGAAGAAGTACATGCCTTACAGTCCCATCAACCAGGGCTCTACAGGGGGGCCACTACAACTCCAGGCAGGGAAGGCAAAAAAGGGAAGAAAGAGATGAGGTGGAAGTAGAAAGTCCAGGGAGGAGGAACCAATAGGAAATTTTCAATTTTAGATTTATTTAGTTTGAAACCCTTTAGAAGAAGGTAAAAATTTGCAATTTGACATGTAGTGAGAAGAGAGGTAAGAGCACAAGTATTAGGGACAGCTCAGAGCTTTTTCCCCTTCCTGTTTATTTTGAAGTCATTAAATCTAATATACAGTTTGCACTAGAACTCATACGCACATGTACACACACACACTCACACTGTGATCTACTGCTGCTGGACAGCCCCAGCCCTCATACCCCAAACCCCACCCCAGAAAAAAAGCTGACTCTATTAGTTTTCTTCCCATGTCCCACAAGCCCTTCAATGACCTAGAGCAGAGCCCAGAATGTGGTCTAAGGAAAGAATGCTGCATTCTCTTCCTGACACTCTAAACTTTCTGTGGTATAGCTGCTCTCCCTAGTTCATACCTCAGCAGGGCACAGAACAGACAAAAGTAATGTTGACAAGAAAACACAGTAAAGTTAGCCATTTAGGGAGCAGCCAGGGAGAAGGGCTGGAAAAGGAGAATAAAAGGCAATGAGAAGAAAGAGATAAAAGGATGAAAGAAGCACAGGGTGCAACTGTCACAGGCTCCCAAGTTTAGGGAAATGTGCATTGTGAGTCTAGGTTTCAGGCCAGGGAGACTGAACAGTGGCTGTCAGTGCTTGCTAGCTTGGATACCCAGAACCCAAGTAATTATCAGGTGCAAGTGGTGATTCACATGTAATTTCAGCTTCAGAATGCTGGGAAGATGGGAATCCCAGAGTAAAACTGGTCATATTAGTAAGCTCTGGGTTTGACTGAAACCCTGCGTCAATGGGTAAGGTAGAAGAATGAGGGAAGATAACTCCTAACATCAACTTTAAGCCTCCACATGCACGTACACACACACACACACACATAGGTAACATATGCATGCTACACATACACAGACGGAAAAAGATGTCTGTACTCTATATACCCAAGACTGCCCACCTCAGTTTAATAAAGGTGCTAAGTGACAGGGAATCCCTGTATAGGGAGAGTAGTAACAGTCTGTCTGGGTAGAGGCCTAAGCTGAGCTCAAGCATTTACTTTCTGGACCTTTCTGAAACCGTTAAA
>NW_022196912.1:112744801-112779046 GCF_008632895.1 Mastomys coucha | reverse complement strand
AAAAAAAAAAAAAAAAACCAAAGGAACGTGAAGAAAGATTGTTCTCAAAAATAAAAAATCTGACAGAATAAAGACTGTACTCATGCTTGTAAGTCTCAAAAGAACTACTTAATGCTTTAAGTGAGCTGGGAATAAAGGTAAAAACAGGAACAATAAAAGAATGCACCAGAGCTGATGAAGTGGGTACAACAAGGCACAGACTTGAGCACCACAGTTAAAATGACTTATTATACATAGTGTTGAAAGATGGAAGCAAAACCAAGGTGGCAACATCTTAACATTCAACAGGCAGAAGGCAGAAACAGCAGGATTAAGGCTGGAGGAGTAACACCAACCCATTCAGATGGGTAGGACTGGGGTCTAGATTGAGGCCAACCTTTGAGAGCAAAAGCACATGTTGAGACAGAGAACTGGGGAAACAATTGACTGTGCAGTTGGAGGGGTGTGTGTGGATGATTTAGAAGGCAGAAAGCAGAGATAGGAATCAAGGACCAGAGCTTCCAACAAAGGGAGGACAGAGTCACAGGAAACACAAGAATACAGGTATGTTAGGTATGGTGGCACATGCTAGTAATCCTAGCACCTGGATGAGAAAGCAGATGGACAGCAAGTCGGAGGTCAGCTTGAGCCACAGAATAAAACTGTCAAAAAAAAAAAATATTTCATGTATCCAATTGTTTCCTGCATTTACTAAATGTGGACCTGGCGGAGATTTGGGGAACCGAAGACACAGATAAAAATAAATACCTCACTCCAGGCCTGAAGCAGCCTATGGAATGTGTATCTGGGTTGAGCAGAACACTTCACAGAAGCTTTAGAACAAGTGGTTAGTAGTCCCTGAGAATAAGACTGTAAAGTGAGGCCAATACACTGGGTAGGTTGAACTGGTGCTGAGGGGATGCTGAAGCCGCTCTGGAAATACAGCAGAGACAGGAGAAGGTGAGCTAGGGACATGAGCTTCCATGAGCGACAATGAGCAGCACAAGGGTAAAGGTGGAATAGGGACTCTAGCTACCTTCACAGCAGGAAAGTGAACAGCTAAAAGCCAAGGAGGAAAGGATGGGGAAAAGAAAGCTTATGAATGAGGCAAAACCACCACACATGAAGGAAATGCAGATCTTACATCCTGGCCCTAAAATATTTTTACCCATCTAATTGTGCTGTCTTAGGGCAGGATCTAAGAGATACATGGTACACTGAATGAGGTGTAAGGAATGGGAATGGCAACAGAAACTGCCACATTACAGTGATAATGTAAACACTACCCACCTTGGCTCATCTCCATTGTTTCTACCATTACTGGATCAATTTGCAGTCGGGATAACAATTGTCTCTGTTGAGTTCCTAGAATATAAGTTTTAAAACTTCACTAAGCTTAACACAAATATTGTTTGTTTTTCAGAAATAAATCTTTAAATTGATTTGACAGTCTTACAAATAAAGCTTCTACAACACAATTTGCTATTATTATGGTCTTCAAGCATATCTCTGTTAAATAAAATGTTGGGGTTTTTTTTGTTAAATCAAAAATGGCAACAAAGTTCCTCTTGATTCCCCACATGTGAGGTGGCCAGTCTTCTTAGATTGAGGAAAATATAGAAGTAAAGGAAAGAGTGAACAAAGAGGAAGGTCCCACACACATAGCAGATGGTGACATAGCATGCATGAAGAGTGCTTCCTGACCTCTCAGCACTACTTACCCACACTGCTTCCCTTTCCCACGACCTGACCTTTGGAAATAGCAAAACACATGGGAACTTAAACCAAAACCAAAATATATTCCATAATTACCCTGTCTTGAAATTCCTAAAAAACAAACTGGCTGGACAGATGCAAACCAACAATGGATCAAGTATGGCATTCAAAAGTCTGCAACCAGAGCCTCCACGGGTTACACATTAGATTGTTCATGAGCTTCATAATAATGCTCAGCTGCTCAACAGTAGCTCCATATTATCTCTTCATAATGTAGCTACCTCAGTTTCTGAAAGTAGACTCTTTGCCCAATGACGACATCACCTAAGACTGTCCTGTCACCAAATGACATGGTGCAAACATAAATCGGTGGCTCTCAAACCTTTCTAATGCTGTGCCCCTTTAATACAGTTCATGTTGTGGTGACCCCAACTATAAAATTATTTTTATTGCTATATCTCAAGTGTAATTTTGCTACTTTTATGGACTGTAATATAAATATGTATTTTCTGATGGTCTTATGTGACCCAAAAGGGTTGTTTGACCCTGAGAAGGGTTATGACCCACAAGTTGAGAACTGTTGATATAACCATTTAGATCTATAAATATATATTTTTAAGTTGATCAAGTAAAGTACTTATTTCTAAAAAAATAGCTCTTAAAGTTATTTTCCCACATTAAGTTCATAATACAAATTCATATTACTATTCCTGGATACTTGTTTAGAGGGTGTTAGCAGGTAGGCTCTATCAGGTCAGGCAGTTCTCTTTGAGTATGTAGCTTTGGAAAGGATGCAGAGTGGAGCAGTAAAGAAAGGTATACCTGCCTAGTAAGTGAAATGAGCTGAGTCAACCCTGGTGACCAACGGTGACAGATTCAGAGCCATGTAGCACTCACATTAGCATTATACTAAAATTCTTTTTTAACATTTATTTTTATTTTCTATTTATAACTATTTTGAAGCATATATGTTCACTGCATGTGTGTTGTACCCATAGAGTCCAGAAGAGGGAAGGTGTTGGATCCCTGGAACTGGAGCTACAGACAGTTGTGAGCTGCCATGTGGGTGCTAGGAGCTGAAGCCAGGTCTTCTTTGAAGAGCAGCCAGTGCTCTAAACCACAGTACCATCTCTTGAGCCCCAAATTAATATTAATATCCATACTGCAAAACAAAACCCAATGAACTCTAAACTACTTGAATTATGAAAACGGATGTCACATTTTACTGTAATTCCCACTGTCCTTAATCACAGGTATTTAGTACCTAATTTCTAATTGAGAACAAAAGCATCAAACTACATGTATGTGGAGATGGAACTGGTATGGGTCCAAATACTGAAACTCTCGGTAAGTCGAGTGCTTGCTAGTTTTCAGGGTATCTAGTGTATGTGGCTCTACAAGGATAGTCTTTGCTTACACAATGCAAACAAGATGGCAAGGTCTTGCCAAGTACATTACTGAACGACTTAAAAGGTTCACTCAAGTTAACATTCTACCAACTGTTCTTTGTCAAGGAAGGTTGCATTCTCCAGAGACATGCACGTAAGAGAATAAGTTCCTTTGAAAATTACCATGGCAAAAATAATCATGGAGAATACACCTTAATTCATAGATCTGCTTAAGCTGTATTCCTGATGGTCAACATACTTTAAGTTTTAGAACCAGTAATAAAATTAAAGTTTTACAGCAGAATACCACCACAGAAGTACTTGAAAAAGAATCATTTCCTCTCAAGTTTTACTTTATCTTGAAGCTCATCCACTTTTTTTCAAGCCAGCCATGGTGGCACTTGAGAGGATGAGGCAGGAGGCTCACACATATGAAACCATCAAGGGTTAACTTAACCAAACTCTGAGCCAAAACTAATACTCCCTACCACTCCTTGTTTTTAGGAGACACTTAGGGTTTCATTATGTAGGCTTGGCTGGCCTGGAGCTTTGTAACGTGGACTCACAGACCTCCACCTGTGTCTACTTCCTGAGTGCTGCTGGCACTAAAGGTGCGTCAACACAGCTGGCTCCCCAAAAAATCCTTAAGGGGATTCAAAGTGGTTGAGTTCTTGCCTAGCCTAGCATGCGTAAAGTACTACATTCAGTTTCCAGTACCTTCAAATAGAAACAAAAACACATTAGGGCTCTGCTGAAACATCCTAGACCCAAGTTAAATCATACAGAGTACCAAGCAATAAAACCCTCAGCTTCTTTGTCTATATTGAGCTGCCTCTGTATCAGAGCCAGTCATAGTGTGGCAAGTTCAAAGGATCAGCACCGAAAACAGTTTACCTTTCTCAACATTTGTTACGAAGCCAATTATTTTTACATCAGTAGTCTTTGACTGTGACTCAAACTCTATTCTCTCTTGAAAATCTTCCAACTGTCCGTTGCATTCAGATGTTGACGTTAAGTATTCATTCATTTTAACCTCTAAAGATGAAATTTTTGCTTCATTCTGAGACACTCTAACATTCAAATCAAAAAGATTTGCTTCCACTGTCAAAATGGCTGCTTTCATTCCTTTAATTTCATTGATATCAGTTGCTATTTTCCTCAAAAGGTGGGAAATATTGTCCAGTTCATTTAGTGAACAAGAAGCACTTGTCAGAGAGCCTAAGTCAGCTGGCTCTGGCGAGAGGAAAACTGGTACAGATGGTGATGAAAACCTTGAAGACATTTTCATCAAATTCCTGGCATTTTCATAGCCCGTTAAATTATCTCATCAAAAGTAAAAGCAATCTTCAATGTTAACTTTAGAATGCTAGTGACATTTTAAAACCTATAACTAAAAAGGTGACACCATTCTAAAGTAAGAATTCATACTGTGAAAAGTTAGGCACACCAGACCAATTTTCTCTTCTACAATTAAGAGTGCTGCAACCACCACTTGTGTCCTGTAAGTCCTACCTACTTATCAGCTCCTCTGCAAATAAAACTCTATTATTACATACAAAATAATCCTGACTTCTGATTGGCTGAGCAGAGACACATGACACACAAAGAACTTTCTATTATTTACTTCATGTGTTGGGAATCCTGAAGAGCTACTCCATGAACTAAGCAAGCAGGTTCACCCTGTTGTCCACTCAACTGAAATTTTGGAGCTTCATATTATTTTGAGTTGCTTTATCTTAAATTTCATTCCTCTGATATCAGTAGATGCACTGGAATTATCTCTGCAGGGAGAGGGCAGAGAAGGCGACTGGACTCATGATCACAGACACGGCTCTTAAAAACCATTTACACAGTAAGGAATTTCAGCCGTACACCCATGTAAAATGATGTAGGCTTGGTGATGCAGCTTAAGGGCACAGCACCTTCCTAGTACACCGAGGACCTGGAGTCTCTGCTCAGTACCACCAAACAACAACAACAACAACAACACCCCAATCAAAATGGTGTAAATTTTAAAAGAGGAAAAATACTATATGCTGCTGCCTTGGATTTGATATAAAACCATTTATTAGGTGTATCTCAAATATTTTCACCCATCTTATGGGTACTTTTCCTGTTACTTGTTTTTTGGTATGTGTGGGGCAATTTCCTTTGAAACAAGTTTCTACTGTGATGAGGTTCAATTTCTTTCTTTCTCCACTTTTGTATTCTAAGGAACCGCTCCTTAACTCAAGGTCACATATGTATACTTACTTTCCCCAAAAAAGTCTTAGAATTATCTTAATATTGGAGGTCTTTTGATTCATATTGAGTTATTTTTTGGATATTTGGAAAGACCCCAACTTCACTTTTTTAGACACCCATATGTCCTAGTAAAAGACTGTTAAAGAGGGCTGCAGAGATGGCTCAGCAGTTAAGAGCACTGACTGCTCTTCTGAAGATCCTGAGTTCAAATCCCAGCAACCACATGGTGGCTCACAACCATCTGTAATGAGATCTAGCAACCTCTTCTGTTGCCTCTGAAGTCAGCTACAGTGAATTATATATAATAAATAAATAAACCTTTAAAAAAAAACTGTTAAAGACTATTCTTTCTTCACTAAATTGTTTTACTGACCTTGCTTAAAAGCAAAGCAAAACAAAACAAGACAGTCAACTGATCAGGACTGTATGTCTACCCGGACTTTGGTAGTGTCCCTCAGAGTATGCTTAACTTTACATTGGTCATGGTCACTATGCATTTGTATTATGTCTTCAAATCCAGAAACAGAACCCTCCCCAACATTATTCTATTTCAGTGGTTTTGATTCCTCTAGATCCTATTTCCATATGAATTTTAGGATAAGGTGGCTAATTTTTAGAAAAAAGCAGGGAGTTTCAGAAGAGGCTAAATTGAAATTATCTACTCACTTGAGGACTACTGCTATCTTAACTGGTATTTAAGTTTTCAAAATGATTTACATGAAAAATTTCTCTGAGCTGGAATCCTTCTTAGGTGTCCCAAATCTAGAAAGACAAATGTCACATTTTCTGTCATCTCTGGACATTAGCTTTGAATCATTAGGTATGTGTGTTTCATTTGGAATACCCATAGAGGTCAGGAAATTACTAAGAAGTCATATAGAAGAACTTTAAAGGGAAGAGAGATATAGAATGCACTAGTACAAAGGGTTAAAAGGAAATAATGGAACAGAAAGGGTTACTGTGGGGTAAAGGAGCAGATTTTAAGGTAGAGTAAGTATGGGAGAGAAAAATGACACTAAAGACCTTTTCAAAAAAAGACACATGAAAATCTACCACAGATGTTTCTAAACATACAGAATATGTTAGGCAACAATGCCCTTATTCAACAACAAAGACTAACAAATAAAAAACTCAGTGCCAGAAATGAGTTACTTCTTTTGGAGTTATTGACTAATGCTTCCCAAAGACACACCACCACCACCACCACCACCACCACCACCACAACCACGACCACCACCACCACCACAACCACCACCATATTACATTATAGGTCATTGCCAATGCCCTTAGTTACCATCTAGAACTTGATGGTAAGACTCTACTGCTAAAGACATCACATTGAGTCATAGGACACGATAAAATCAAGCTGGTTCAGAACTGAAAGTTTTGTCCTTACTGTGGCTTTCATAGTGCTGGAAGGTAGCATGTAAGCTACCAGAGGATATGAGGTCTGGGAATGACAATAATAACCAGTGGCAGCAAGAGGCACTTATCGGGACAACAGTGGATGAACACAGGAGTAACCAATTACATTCCTACAGTGTGTGAGATACTAAACCCAAGCCAGAACAAACCCCAACATGGAAAGGAAATGAGGCACACAATCTGGGAACTCTTAGCTACTGGAAAACGAAGAGTTGGTTTTCTCTAAGACTATAGCCCCTGATAAGCTGACCAGGCTCTAGTAGAGAACCACAAATCTAAGAATATTTGGGACAGCACAAACTTGTCTTGGAAAAAAAATATTTTTTTTTCTAACAATAAATGAAAAATGAACCAAGTTCCATATATTTCCATAAGCCTCGAAAGTCAAAACCAAAATTCTCCTAGTTTAAAAAACACCAGTAATGTCAGAAAGGCAGTTGTCCTTGTCACACCAACACATGAAGGGTAATTGACAACACAGAGGTGTACTCTTATTTCTCAAGTTTAAGATTTACCATGGCAAAGCCTAAAAACTGGATAAAAGCAATGAGATCCTAAATCCCACGCTCATAAAAATAATCAAAGTCTATCCGTCTTCCTTCTGCTTCTGGAGGAATCAAAGAAGTCAACAGAGAATCGCTTTGTATGGGCCAACCATGAAATCTTTAAGAACAGATAGGCATATTCCCTGCTATTCTTTCAGGGCACTATTTATACATTAAAACAAAACAAAACAACCTTCAAAAATAAAGTTATTTAGGCTTGTGAATATTCTGAAGTAAAGTTTCTTGAACTTCTCCAATGAATTCTTCAAGCAAATCAACTTTTCAAACAGTCAACACTTAAAAGTTCCTTGGACATGGATCTATCCCACAGTCACAAAGCGGCTTCCTCCTTTGCTGAATGTGAGGCTGGCTCTTTGCTCTTTCAGTATCCCAAATCGCTCATTCAAAGCCATCCCTGTCTGTTTTCCCACATCACTTATGTCAAACTGTAGAGGGACGCCTTTAGGAACTTTCTTAACATCAGACTGTTCTCTTTTTGTCAAGAATGAGGGCACTGGACACTGTACAGCTCCAGGATTGTCAATAGACACAGTCAAAATTCCTCCATTTGTGGTAGAAGTACGCCATTGACGCGTTCTCTTTGCTACCGCATCATCTAGCAGCTGTTCTGTGTGCAACTGGGTTTGAACCTTCAGGCCTCTTCAGAAAAGAAAGGTTGCCCGACGAGTGTCTTTCTGATGACTTAGTTTATTTCCACTCCTGGTAAAATTAGCTGGAATGTTATTTTTTCTGTTTAACTGATTAGGTCTCTTGAGAACTTGTTTCCTTTGCACTTCATTTTGTCTCAGAAGGCTTGTCTTCCTTTTTAATGCTGGAAAACATCGTTCTATATTCTTGTCACTTAGAGGTGGACGATTCATAGGACTTATTCCTTTCCGAATACCAGTTGCTTTCCTGGCTGTGAGGCCAGTGATAACCCCATAAGGACGTCTTTTTCCAGGCAAAACTCTAGTTTTACCAAAACCAGAATTCTGCTGGATTCCCCACCGTACTCTCATCCTGAATTGCCGGGTACCACTTTGCTGGAGCCTCCTATTTAGTCTTGGAAAATTTTGCTTCTTTCCTTCCTTTCTATTCAGTTTGATAATATCATCCGGGGACATACTGATTTTGTCGAGGTTCTCATTGCTTCGTGCTTTCGGCAGCGGCTCCCACCAACCGGGTGCCAAACCCGGTTCATGACTGGGGTTGCGGCATAGGAGCAGTCAGCCAGGAAGGCTGGAGTTGCAGGCCTGCCGCCTCCTACACACGCACGCAGACTAGCTGCAAGACTGAGTGCGCGCACGCGCGCTGGCAGTGTCCTCACCCTCCCACCCCGGGCCCCAGGCGGGGAAGGAGAGGGGGGGGGGGGAATATTTTTAAAGACACCCCAAAATTGGGTGGATTAGGAAAGGTTGGTGATTAGGAAATCTGGGAACATTTCAGACACCATCTCTCAGTGAACCCTGAGCTTACTGATTCA
This sequence comes from Mastomys coucha, assembly GCF_008632895.1. Taxonomy (NCBI): domain Eukaryota; kingdom Metazoa; phylum Chordata; class Mammalia; order Rodentia; family Muridae; genus Mastomys; species Mastomys coucha. Next base: position 112,770,266 of record NW_022196912.1, on the reverse strand, counting down.
GCAGACTAAAAGGCTAGTGAGCCCCCTGGGATCCTCCTATCTCTATTTCTCAGTCCTAAGATTATAGGTGAATATTGATCTAGCTCCACAGCCCAGAAGTTTTTTTTTTTAAAGATTTTATTTATTATATGTACACAATGTAGCTGTCTTCAGACTCTCTAGAAGAGGAAGTCAGATCTCTCCTTACAGATGGCTGTGAGCCACCATATGGTTGCTGGGATTTGAACTCAGGACCTTCGGAAGAGTAGTCGGTGCTCTTAACGACTGAGCCATCTCTCCAGCCCATGTTACTTAAAAAAAAAAAAATGACAGCTTTTGCTGGGCATGGAGACAGATGTCTGTAATAACAGCACTTGGAAGAAGGAGCAAGGAGTTCAAGTCACCTTAGACTACCAAATGAATTCAAGACCAGCTGGAGATATGGGCAGCCTTGTCTAATAAAACAATGAGAACAAATAAATTATAGCCTTTGGTTTGCTAGTCAAATTGGTACAGATCATAATTATAGAAACAAAAGAGTCAAGTGGTAATAGGACATGCCTTTCATTCCAGCACTTGGGAGGCAGAGGCAAGTGGATCTCTTGAGTTCAAGGCCAGCCTGGTCTATAGAGAGGGTTCCAGGACAGCCAGGGCTACACAGAGAAACCCTGTCAACAACAACAATGGGCCAGGCGGTGGCTGCGCACGCCTTTAATTCCTGCGCTTGGGAGGCAGAGGCAGGTGGATTTCTGAGTTCAAGGCCAGCCTGGTCTACAGAGTAAGTTCCAGGACAGCCAGGGCTACACAGAGAAACCCTGTCTTGAAAAAAACAACAAACCAACCAAACAAACAAAAACAACTACAACAAACCAAACCAAAAGAACCCCAAACCTTTTCCTTTGACCTCCCACAAAGAAAAAAAAAGCAGTGTGTGTGTGTGTATCTTTATGAATGTCCCTATCATTTACCTATAAATTAATCTAACTCCTTAAATCTTAATTCAAACAGGAGAAAGTATACACCTGGCAATCCTTAGCATATTCAATCATCAAACTCAGACACTAATGTGAATGCCAGTGCTGGCTGACAGGAGCCTGATATAGCTGTCTCCTGAGAGGCTCTGCCAGTGCCTGACTAATACAGAAGTAGAGGATCACAGCCATCCATTGGACTGAGCACAGGGTCCCCAATGAAGGAGTTGGAGAAAGGACCCAAGGAGCAGGAGAGTAGGGGAATGCCAGGGCCAGAAAATGGGAGAGAGTGGGTTGGTGAGCAGGGGGAGGGGAAACCAGGAAAGGGGATATCATTTGAAAAGAAAATATCTAATAAAAAAAATAAAAATAAAAATAGAAAGACAACAGACCAAAAACAAACAACAAAACAAAACAAACACCTCACAAGGCTTTGAATTTAAATATAATTTAAGATCACATAGCAAACATGAATCCAGAATCAGGGTTAAGAATAGCATATCCTCAATTAAGCACTGTCTGCAAACCAGTTGGTTCACCACAGCGCAGCAAACTACCCAAAAGACAAGAGAACACTGGTCTAACAGAACAAGGGACTCAACAGTGTAGCAGATGACCCTTGCATTGCTTGTGGTACCAACTTTATATGCGAAACTACGAAGACCATCCAGAGTTCCATGGAAAGATCCAGCAGCAGAGAAACTTGAATATTTTAACATATCCTTTAGAATAATGTTGAAGCCGGGTGGTGGTGGCACACGCCTTTAATCCCAGCACTTGGAAGGCAGAGGCAGGTGGATTTCTGAGTTTGAGGCCAGCCTGGTCTACAGAGTGAGTTCCAGGACAGCCAGGGCTACAAAGAGAAACCCTGTCTCAAAAAAAAAAAAAAAAAATAATGTTGAGGTAGGTAAGACTACTGTTATACCTATTTACAGATCAGGAAATTAGGGCAAAGAAAGGTCTTTATCAGCCAGTAAGGGGCAAGGCTTGGGTTTAACACCCTAACAACTTCATAATCACTACGTTACTGTGTTTGTATCTATGACCTGTTAAATGGAGCAGTTACAGAACTCCATGCAGTTTAATTACTGTTTTATATACATATACATTATGCACACAGAATACTACTTCAAACATCAAATGTTTGTAGATATGAAACTGTCTATAAACTACACTAATATAAAAATGTTTCGATAATTACCTTCAAGCAGGGGTGTGGGGAAAATGGGTGGGTATGATTTTCCTTTCCTCAAAACCTAATACTCCTCTTTACTAATAATCTTCCCCAATGCTTCCTGTCCTGCAGGATGCACATCAAGTACAGGAGCACCCACCTTATGACTTTTAATGGCTTCAGATCGCTCAACTTTACATGGTGTGAAAATGATACACTCATGATACAATGTGCTGTGACTATTAACATATTCTTAGGCTAGTGACAAGTATAAAATAATCTCTTGTTATTTGAGAAGCTGCAACATCAACACAGATATGAAGGCATCTGACCCTCAAAGCAGGCTCAGTCCTGTATGTTACCCTAAGTTATACTGAGAAGAACCCTGTGTCAGGTAATTTTGTCTAACTAAAACTGAACAATGTTACGTTATCTAAGCAGGTTACAAGCTAGGCTGTTTTTGTTTTGTGTATGTGGGACTGATCCTAGGACCTCCTGAAGTACTCTACCACTGAGATGTAACCCCAGTATTTTCACTTTCTATTCTGAGATAATCTTAAATGGCCCATGGCCCATGCAAGCCCTAAATTTGCACTTCTCCTACTTTAGCCTCTTATGTATCTGGTATTACAAGTATGCACCACCATGCCTGACATCTAGGTGGAATTTATGATTAAAATTTTCAAAAGACATGGGTTTAACTAGGCATAGTGGTACACACCTTTAATTCCAGCACTGGGGACGCAGAGACAGAGGCAGAAGCAGATGTTATCTCTGAGAACTTGAGGTCAGAAATGGTCTACATAGTGAGTTCCAGGACAGTCAGAGCTATATAGTGGATCAGTCTCAGGAAAACAAAAACAAAAACAAAAGACATGGGTTTCGTGGAATATAACCCTATCACAAATTTAAGAACATCTGTATATGCACTTGTAGTTTTTCCTTTTGGAGAGCTCATTTTTTAAAAAGCATACAAAACTGAATAAATCTTAAGATGTAGCACTGGTTTGCAAATTATTCAATGAAGTATCAAAAAAATCAAAACTTCAGCTAAATTAGTAATATTTAAATCTCTATTCTATCATGCTTAAGATAACTATGTGTTAATACTATGTATAATATCATTTATATGTGACACATCTACCCAAGTGTACATAGTCTGAAATGACCACAGATATTGTACGCTTAAAATATGATCAATATTTAAGGATGGGGTGAAAGAAAGAGTCAGAAAAGGGAAGGTTTCAACAACCCTAGAAAAGTAGAAAATAGCCAGGCGGTGGTAGCGCACGCCTTTAAACCCAGCACTTGGGAGGCAGAGGCAGGTGGATTTCTGAGTTTGAGGCCAGCATGGTCTACAGAGTGAGTTCCAGGACAGCCAGGGCTATACAGAAAAACCCTGTCTCAAAAACCAAACCAAAACAAAAAACAAAAAAAACCCAGAAAAGTAGAAAATATACAGACAAATACTGGCTGCAGAAATCACACAAAAAGCCTCAAATGACCTTCCTGAGAACAGGCTTCAAATGTAATAATGGTTCAGTTTTCATATATCTGATGGAGAAAAAGAATCGGGGGGAGAGGCGGAGATAAGAATGAAGATGTAGAAGTAGAAAAGAGACACATGACACTCAAGGGTCTAGGTGGAACAGAGTACCAGAGGGGAGTGACAAGGAGGTAGATACTGAGACCAGGGGAGACACTGATGGTTTCTGAGAGGGTGATAGGAACCACCAGGGGGTTCTGAGGGAGGAGTCAGATTTATCCTCAAAAGAGTAAGAAATTATCTAATTTTAATATTTAAAAAATGTAAAGAGAATGAGAAGCCATTGTCCCAATAATCTAGGGAAGTGGCTTAGACTGGTAGTAGTTTAGACTAGAAGGGTAGTTGCAGAGGTAAGAAATAATGGTGAATTCTCCAGATTCTAAAGACAGGGACCAGGACAAAACTGTTTCCTGGACATGTCAGGATAGCTGCACAAGATTAATACAATTACCATTCCTGAAACAACAGGGAGTAGTTCACAAGCCCAGACTCATAACTGAAGAACTACTCACAGGTTAATGGTTTAAGAGTCATTGGTAGGGCAATCATATCTATTATTAATGACAAACAATCCAACATCTATTAGTATATAGGCAGCACAAATTATAATCAATGGGCTATTTAAAAGAAGAGTAAAAAAGGCCAAAGTTGGGAGTTCGATCTTGGAAAAGTTAAAGGAAAAATGGCGATTAAATACAATAAAACAATACAGTGATCATCAGCCAAATGATCAGAGTCAACACTGATACTCTATGGTGCAAGATGCAGCTAAGCTATGAAGGCAGAGAAGGTATTTAAATGTATTTTCAACTTAATGCCACTTTACAACTTACAATGGCTTTATTTAGAGCAACAAAATCACAGATCAAGGACACCTGTTAAGGTGTAAAACAAAACAAGTACAAACCTGAGAGCTGGGCTTGGTGATGCCCACCTGTGGTCTCAGCACTCAGAGTGAATAAAAAGTATAACAAGAGCCAGACTCAAGCTCAGCCAGGCTACACAACTACTTCAACTCCAATGTGAGATTGGGAACGTTTGTTTCCAAACCAAGATCCAAATAAAACAAAACCACTTGACAGATAATAAAAATGAGAAGAGTAAAATTTTCAAAAAGTATTTCCCCCCCTACAGAACAGTAGATTTTTGAATAAATTACACGCACACAACACACACACACACACACACACACACACACACACACACACACACACCATCCCCAAAATGACTAACATGACTGATGACTGATTAGCGTTTAGGCCTGTCATGGTGAAATTTTAGAAACTAATAGTATAGGAAACAAACAAACAAATTAAAACTTTTTTAGAGGGAGGAAAACCCTCACCCTAGCAAGATCAGCTTGGGGAAGAGTGAGACATTGTAATAAGTAGACAACCTAAGAGAAGAAAACAAGTAAACAAAAGCTATGAAAAAAAAAGAGGAAAATGTTTTCTAAAAGCCCTGGAGGCGGGGTGAGATGGCTCAGCGGTTAAAAGCATGTGTTGCTTAAACTAGAGCAAGTCTAAGCATCCACATGGCGGCTACAATTACTCATATAACTCATTCTTTGAGGACGTCATTCATCACTTTCTTTATAGTATAACTATTATCCATTAAAACTTAAAATAAAATTAAAACTGAAAATATTTAGTATCCCATGGGTAAACTCTAAGAGTGAAATGGTTAACTCTTACCTTGAAATTTTTCTGTATTATCTCCTTTTGCTTCCTCTTCTTTAACAGGGGGACTTATTCTGGGGGCCCTGTTTTGCCCCTGGACCATTTCTGCTAGCAATTCTTCTTGAGAAGTTCTAGTTCTGGGAGCAACTGGAAGTGTCTGTTTCTGTGGAACTTTACATAAAAGCAAAGAAAAGAAAATATACCCATGGTTACAACTTCATAACTCCATGGTTAATATCTCCTGTTAAATACAAATTCCATCCTTGGGTTCAGGACAGTTAAGGTATTCAAAGCAAATGAACTACAGTTTTTCTTATAATATTCCCAAGAAAGACACTCCGCTTTTTTGCTTATTTGTGTGTAAGCAGTATCTACAGCTGGAATCTCAGTACTCGGAGGAGGTTAATGCAGTAGGACTGCACTAAGTTTGGACCAGACTGGAATACATTGTGAGAGCCTGTTTCCAAAACCCAAAACAAGGCCAGGCAGTGGTGGCGCACACCTCTAATCCCAGCACTTGGGAGGCAGAAGCAGGTGGATTTCTGAGTTCGAGGCCAGCCTAGTCTACAGAGTGAGTTCCCGGACAGCCAGGGCTACACAGAGAAACCCTGTCTCGAAAAAACCAGAAAAAAAAAAAAGAAAAGAAAAAAAATCCAGAAAAACCAAACCAAACCAACAAAAGCACACACACGCAAAATGGAGTGGGGGGGAGGGGGGAAGAAGAACGAAAGTGTGTGTGTGTATCATGTATAATAACCAGATGCAGTGATCCATCGTTTCACAGTGATTCAAATTCTAATTTAAATAGGCAAAGAATGAGTTTAGCCAAGCAGTGGTGGTGCACACCCTTAATCCCAGTACTTGGGAGGCAGAGGCAGGCAGATTTCTGAGTTCGAGGCCAGCCTGGTCTACAGAGTGAGTTCCAGGACAGCCAGGGCTACACAGAGAAACCCTGTCTCAAAAAAACAAACAAAAAAAAAGAATGAGTTCTTCAAATGCTAATTTTAAAAAATTCTTTTGTGTAGAAAATTAACTACTCAAATTTATTACTAATTTCAAAATGATCTTATTCTCTTGCCTCTATTTCCCAAATGCTAGGATTACATGCATATAGAACCAGGTTCAATGTTATCTTGAAATATGGGAATCTCCAACTACTTTTTAAGACTTCTTTTTAGAATTATGTGTTTTGCTCACATGCATGTATGTGTACCATGTGTATGCCTAGCACCTGTGGAGGTCAGAAGAATGTGTTAGATCCCTGTGACCTGGGACTGAACCCAGTGCTCTTCCTTAACTGTTGAGCCATCTCTCCAGCCCAATACTCTACTTGTGAAATAGTTGGGAGACAGTTGTTAAGACCACTGGCTGTGACCTAGGAAAAACTGGGAGCAATAAACTGATGTTATAGAGAGTCTACTAAACTTGCTTGGGAAATGTTACACAAAGAATTTATTCAAGGAATGCTGCCACTAATATAACCCAGACTTATAGTATTACTAGTTAACTAAAGTTGTTAGAATCTGTAGAAAGAACAGGTTTATATAGCTCTAACGTAATTAAAATTTAGGATTCTACAATTTTTTTCACTAAGAGTGGGGGTGTGGGGGTGCACACCTTTAATCTCAGCAATTGGGAGGCAGACACAGGAAGATGACCTCTTGGAGTTTGAAGCTAGCCTAGTCTACAAAGTGAGCTCCAAGACAGCCAGTGCTACAAAATAAAAATATGTTTCAAACAAAACAAAACAAGCCCCAACTCCCAGTCCAGGGATCTGTTCACTAATATGCTGCCAATTAAGCTTCGTTCCACCACAAAAGGATACATTCCTGATTTACCACCTACTAGTAGAACCAAGTCCACAGCAAAGAGGAAAAGAACAGGTTTCTATAGACAGCTCTAACAGGAAAAGCACTGGGTAAGAGCTTTCATTTTTTAAGTCCCAGTCTGCAATCAAGTCCGGGTTCTCTTCCCAGGAAACTTAATTCTGCCACAGGGCAGAATAATCCTCAATAATGACTATGAGAAAATGGGGCACATACACAACACTGATGTAGTTAAGCAACTGTGACAATATTTTTGCTGAATAAATCTCCCATTTGTCCAAATAGCCAGACTTGTAGCATCCTGTCTCTAAACTGTTCAAAGTGATTTAAAAAGAGCATAAATAGAACATAGAGCCTAAGGCATAGCTATAACACAGGTAAATCTTCCTGTTCAAGGTTGGTTCCCTTTTGTGCATTAGCCAGAACCAATAAAGATATCCTTTATAAATCTATGAGTACCTGAAATGATTTCTCAGTGGGAAGAACAGCTGTTCTTCCAGAGGACTAGGGTTCTATTCCCAGCATCCACATTGTGGCTCACAACCATCAGTAACTCCAATTCCAGGGGATCCAATGCTCTTTTCTGCCCTCCATGCAAGCAAAAAACTCATAAACATAAAATTAAAAAAGCAAAGTATTTCAAGGTCATGGAAATCCTTTAAAATTCTTATTCTAAGTACTATCACTGCTGTATCAGAAGAGCGAGTGTAAGTGAACTGTTAGAGCAGTGAATGAAGGCTTTTACCTGACCATCTTTATTCTATATGCCAAGATCTATTGAATGTCGGCTATTCAAGGGTAAATGAGAGATGAGAAGGTAGCTAAGTAGCAAAATTGTTTACTTCAATTCAAGAAATGGTGACATGTGACCAAGGGCAAGGAGAAGAATCCTGTGAGGACATCCACCAAATTTATAGTAAAAACTTGAAGATAATTTCAGAGTTGGTAATTTCTACCTGCTTAGTACCACAAAATTTCATACTGGCTCCAGCAGATGAAAAGGTGCACAGAATGTAGTAGCAACATAAAACACTCACCATTTGCAGTTTAGAATGAATATTCTATAAGAAAATTTTGTTATAAAAACTTGACACCTCAATATTTGACATCAAATGATTTTAGAGCTTCTATTTTAATTAGGGTAAGAGCATAACAGTTCTCTGCCTGGCATTCTATTACCAGGTTTCACCAAAGGCAAACAGACTGGTGTATTCATATAGTAGTTTTAAATAAATGACTTTCTTGGGCCCGGGGATGTGGTTCAATGGAACAGGACCTTCCAAGCATGCATAAGGCCAATCTGTCAGCACAGCAAAAAAGTAACTACACTTAGGAACTATTATTATCCGATTTTGTTCCTTTTATACATAAGTACATATATAATGTTGAATTAAATGGTATTAATATTAAAGTCTCACTTTTTTCAAAATTCTCTTTATAATTTGTGGATTTTATCAAGTATATGCATGTGAGAGTTTACTATGCTCAAAGAACTCCTGTGACAGTTTGTCAAACTGGTGAAATCCTTTAAAACCATGCTTCTAGAAGAATTTGATTCTGCTTTTGGTATCTAACAGGAATCTTTACTTTATACATTAAGACAAGCATGCTCACCAGACAGTGGTGGCACATGACTTTAATCCCAGCACTTGGGAGGCAGAGGCAGGCTGACTTCTGAGTTCGAGACCAGCCTGGTCTACAGAGTGAGTTCCAGGATAGCCAGGGCTACACAGAGAAACCCTGTCTCGAAAAAACAAACAAAAAACAAAACAAAACAAAAACAAACAAAAGACAATCATGCTCAACTTAAAGAAGCAATCTCTAAGCAGTACAAACATACTACATTGAAATTACCTGCAGAATAGTTAGTTGTTTTTGTTACAGACTCTTGAGCTTCAGAGATAGCCTTCAAAATTAGATTCTTGTTAGCTTGTTTAGAAGGCGGAAGAGAAGGTCTAAAAGAGTTTTAAGAAAAGGTATTTTTATAATGTTTTAAATTTCAGTTCTTTACATGTTAACCATCTATTATGCTGTTACTATATAGCCTGTTTTACACATAGCAGTTGTAGTTTTTATAGAACATGTCAATTAGATTGGAACCCTACAGCTTTTTCAAAGATGACTCTGTGTTAACATTTTCCCCCTCATTCATTTCTAGTAGTCTCTGCAATTCTCTCCAATTGTAAGCAAGCCCTCTTCCGTTAGTATGTCTCTGCCCAAACCCAGGTGACGCTGTTGGACAGCTTAGGACCTGAGCACTTGTCCACCATTAGCATGCACAGCCCCCAGATTTCTCCCTCAGCACTGTCAAATAGACAATTAGACAAAAAGCCTGCAGCTGCATCAAGCAGTTTAAGATTAATTCACAGCTATGTCACATACCTCCTCTCAGGCTTTGCTGGGACTGACACGCTGCTGGACAAGCTTCCTATCCGGGTCCCATAATCTTCATCTTCTTCCTCCTCTTCTCCATCATGACTAAATCTTTTTACTTTAACAACTGAACTTACCACAGGTAACTTTCTCTTCCGAAAGTTTTCGTCCTACAATGAGATAAATTTAAGCTTACCTTGCATTAAAAATGAAGTTCTACCACAAAAATATTTGTTTTCACTTTAAGACCATCTTAAGAACTAAAAGGACTGACTTTCTTATAAAAAAATGAAAATGTCTCCTCAAATAACTAACTCAAAAGAACTTTAAATTTATTTTATAACAGTTACACACAGCACTGTTAGAGAAACTATTAAAAGAGAGTTATGTGGTTGCTTAAAGCTAAAACAGGCACATCTACATAGATACCAAAAAGAAAAGCTAACTGACATAAAAACCCCTTCAGAGAGCCAGTCCAAGAGAGGACACTATTTAAAAGAAACACACAGTGTGTTTAGTTACGTAAGTCATATTTTGGAATACACAACTACCAATCTCTAGCCTAACAAGCCAGAATCTATAGACATCTATACAAACCTCAACACTCATTTTATCCAAGTTGTTTCGAAAGAAGGGGCTATACGTGTCTTCTATGCTGCTAAGCACTTCTGGTTCACACAACCGTCCTGCTTCATATGCCTGGCTGCTCTGTACATCCAGCTGCTTGGCAGTGTGAGCACTGCTTTGCTGCTGATGAAGTTGCAGCCTGTTTAAGTGAGTACCAGTGTCTGCATTTCTACTTGCAGGTGGTCGATAAATTTCAATAGAAGGGCGAGAAGAACCGTATGCAAGTGTCACTGTAGGTTTTTTCTGAGATAAGGGATTCTCCTGCACAAAATTGAGGTCTTCATCAATGAGATCATCTGGTTCTGGCTTGATATCAATCACATCTTCAGAGGGTGCTGGCTCCCTCAGAGGTTTCACTGTTGACATTAGCCGGGTGGAAGCTCCATCATCATATGAATGTCTATAAATGAAGAAAAACACAGCATTATACCAAAATTAAAGCATTATCTGATAATCTTCAAAGAATGTTTATTCAAAAATTTTTTAATAAGGAAGTATGGAGACTTTTCAAATAGTCACTACTTTCAAATTATAGTCATTCTTTATTTTATTTTATTTTACTTTTGGAGACAGGGTCTCACTATGTAGTTCCAGCTGGCTTGAAATACATCCTCCTGACTCTACCTCCCAAGTACTGAGATTAAAGGCTTGTACTAGGGCTAGAGGGCTCAGTGATTCTAAGAACTGGCTACTCTTCCAAATAATCCAGGATTCATTCCCAGCATCCACATGGAAACTAATAGCTAGTATAACTCTAATTCCAGAGGCTCCAAAGCCCTCTGAAGAACTCCATGGGTGCTAGAAACACATGGGGCACAGACACAAAACATCCAGACTATCAAATGAAAAAACTTTAAAGGTTTATACCACCACATCCAGCCCTCATACTTTAAATTTTTATTTACCAAATATAAAATAAAAAAATTCATATTCTGGTCACCATTAGTTTATTCAAAAACTTGCTCATATCACGTATTTTATAGTAACAACAAATGACAAGGAATAACTAATCCACAATTACTTCACTATTTCCAAAAATTGCTGAAAACAGGAACAGACATAATAATTAACATAAGTGTAACATCAGTCCCATCTGGCTGTAGTGGATACTGGACTTTTACCTGACATTAGTGGATTTCTGTTCCTGTGAACTTGTAGAAACCCTTGATTCCCTTTTTTCAGGTCTAGAGCTAGAAACGGCAAGGGGAGGGACAGCAGCTTCGTGCCTTCTCTCATCTCCCCGACTAAAACTGCTCTTGTTTGAAGGCACGTTACTATCAAAGATGCTGGTATCAGGAGACTTTAGACTAGAGGGCTCTGAAAAACAAACAAACAAACAAACAAACAAACAAAAAACCCCACATGATCCTGGTAATCTTTTCCTTATCCCTCCTTCCCCTCACCACCAATTCAAAAGCAGTACATTTAATACAGAAAATATTTTCTTTTAATTACTTAAAAGTTTGTTTTAAAATAAAAAAGCAAAAACTAGTCTCATGAAGCTCAGGCTGACTGGATATACTAAAAAGGATGACCTTGAACTTCTGATTCTGGGTACCACTTTCTTCAGTGGTAGGGACTAAAGCTGGGGCTTCTTCTATGCTAGGCAAGCACTCTATCAATTAAATTACATCTCTAGTTCCTCAAATACGATAGTTTAAAAGCAGAGCTGGAGTTTACTATGAGATTTTAAAGTAGATTTTAAGCACTAGGGGTTGAAAGGCACCTGAGAGTATGGGCATGGAACTTTTAAATAAGACCTCCCTCTACAATCATCATCATTGCCATCATCACCACCACAAGAATATTCGCACTTATGTTTTAAATAGTACTTGTCATGTGTGCTCTCATCTCAGCTCACACTGCTTTTAGTAGCTGGATGGTATTCTTACACATCATAATCGTTTATCTGGTTTATTATCACCAGGCCTTTAGATAACTTTCAATTATAAAGCAGTGAGGTATCATTAAGGTTAAAGCCTGTACAGATTTATGATTACTTCCTTCAGATACATATGGCACTGTCTTGCTCATTATTATCAAATCACAGTGAGTTTATTGTTTTTTCAGTTTAAAATGAGCCACTAACTCTTTAAAGTTGCTGATGCTCTTCCAACAGCAGCATAAATAAATGACTTTACAGGGGGCTGGAGAGATGGCTCAGTGGTTAAGAGCACTGACTGCTCTTCCAGAGGTCATGAGTTCAAATCTCAGCAACCACATGCTGGCTCACAATCATCTGTAATGAGATCTGATGCCCTCTTCTGGTGTGTCTGAAGACAGCTATACAGTGTACTTATATATACTAAATAAATAAATAAATAAATGACTTTATAAAGGATAACAAGCAGAAATTTCAAAAGGCTGTCAATTTTACATATCTTACCAGTTGTAACAGAGCGAAGTTTATCTAAGACACCATGGAGCCTAAAAAAAGCAAAAAACAAAACAAAGCCTTCCTTAACAAAAACTTATTTCAATCACCACTCTAAATCTGATGACATTACATACAGATTAGTTCTTTTAAAGACATTTAATGATACTAAACCAAACTTTCCAATCACACATTATTTTTTCTTTAGAAGGCCTTACATAAATACCAAAGAATTAAAAAAAAAACAAAAAAAAACAAAAAAAACTTTTTTAACATTTACCCTTTGGAGGAGGAAGAGGAAGGAGGAAGCGGCAGCACCCCCCCCACACCCCACCCACCCCCAAAGTAGGGAAGACACCTTAGCAGCACAGCCGTTAAAGTACTGGAAATTGAACCTATAGCCACATGTATACCTGCAAGCACTCTAATGTTACTGATACACACCCACAGCTCTCCTGTTACTTTTTGAGACAGGGTCTAAGTTGCCTAGTTGGACTTGAATTTGTGAACCTCTTACCTCAGCCTCTCAGGTAGCTAGGAATACACTGTGTCAGCATATCCAAAACAGAATGTTATAAAGAACACACCCAAGGCCCTGGGTTCAATCCCCAGAACCAGAACCAAAGAAAAAAGAAGACAAAAACATCACCTGACAAGTCTTGATTTACAAACAACAAAAAAAAACAAAACAAAAAAACACCTTGCTTCTTAGGAACTAAAGATCAAAACAGCTTACAGGAAAACAAGAAAAGTATCTCAAACATATATCACTGCTTATCACAGCTGTCTTACCTGTGTGTGTGTGTGTATGTGTGTTCTCTCTCTTTCCCTGCCTTCCTCCCTTGACCTCTCTTATAGGGTTGAACTAAGGAATATGTATACATGCTAAGCACATAGTCTACCTATGATCTACAAACCCTAACCTAGCAGTTAATATTTATTTTAACTATTTACTTGGCTTCTTGGACAATGTAATTATGAAAGATAAATAAAGTTAATAAAAGAATTTTAAAATATGCTAACCAATTTTACTATAACTCTTACTTTCAAAATTAAGCAAACAGACTACAACTTTGCTTTAACATAAACCTTCTTAGTACAAGACAATTTTGCACAGCCAACCTTCCAAAATACCCTTACAAACACCAGAGTTTCCTATTGTTTCATTTAGGCTCCATTCACATGTCAGTTTCCTCATGGACACAATTATTTCAGGGTTTCAAAAAAAAAAAAAAAAGCAGGGTAAAGTTATAAAAACAAAACTCCAAAACTCATCAGAACAGGGCTAGGCTGGGGGAAGAGGGGAAGGACGGAGGATGACAGACACATGACAACACACAACTTTACACACTTGGGTCAGATGTGACTAATAGAGTTGATTCCTAGTCCCAGGAAAAAGCTGGGTGTTGGAAGCCACCTGTAATATCAGCATTTATAAGGCAGACAGGACCTTGGGACAAGCTGTCTAGATAGACTAAAAGTAACTGGTAAGCTCTGAGTTCAGTGAGAGACCCTGTCTCAACAAACATGCATGATCCAGCAAGACACCAATGTCAAATTCAGGCCTACATATATAAATACACACACACACACGTGCACGCACATCTTGTGTATCTACATACACAAACACATACATATACCAACAGAAAAGTAATTAAAAATCAGGATAGTCTGTTTAATACTAGTGAACATTGGTCAAAGTGAAGAAATGATTCCTTGCCACAGCACATGTGAAACTGCATTTGTAGCAAGATGAGAAACTCATTTTGATTTTAAATTCAGATTCCGTAAATGGTATACTGGCTTAAGAAATCTGTCTTCTACAGTCCATTAAGTCATCTAAAAAAGAACCTACCAGGTCAGTCTTCTGGTTTAGATTAGCTGGACTGCAAACCCAAAGTGATCTGAAGGCCAGGTCACAACAATGCTTATGAAACAAAACTGACTACTTAAAAAAAAAAAAGTGTTCACAATCATTGTATAATATCCTCAGTCAAAAACACCATGAGTATTTTAGAGCAAACTATATTAAGTAGGGTATGTATCCCCAATGAAGCAGTGTGTTAACCATGTAAGGATCATTATACTCTTAATAATGTCTCCAAAACTGAGTAATATAAAGCAGAAAATTCTGCACAGATTTTCAAAGTAGTATCATCACATGTAGTTGCCAAAGAGACTCTGAGGACTTTCCTTAGGAGTCAAGATGTGAGCAGGCACTACCTCCATCAGTGCCTCCGAGTCAAACTAAGCAGGCTAAGTGTTCACTCAGCTTCGCTCCATCAGCTTTCACTGTAACTAATGGGTCTTTAGTCTGTGGGCCCTCTGATGAGTGTCTGTGATGACACAGTATGCCTATCTTTGTCAGCCATATCATTATCCTTCACCTTTCTCTCTCTGCTTAAGCCTGACAACCGAAGCTGGCCTTCTTAAACTCAATCTTATGCTTATTTTCATCAAAGGGCACATGTGGTTTGATAAAGCATAGTCCAAAGCATGAGTCATTTATATGAAAAAAATCAAGTTGCTCAAATTCCAAACTGTGAAAGTGACGTCAAATGGGGACATACGTGTGCCAGGAAAAGAAAAACAGCTTAAAATAAAACCAAAAACAAAATGGAAAAAAAAAATTCTTCCCCATAAAGGCAAAAGCCAGCCTAGCTCAAAATGTGATGTTCACTGTAAGCGGTCGTGCTTGCTATGCGTGGAGGTAGTGGCGACGATGAACTGCAGAAGGTGATAGATACAAAAATGGCTAACATACATCAAGGGCTCCCATGGTGCAGACATATCTGCATGCACTCTGGCATGTTTCAGCTAGGTTACCCTCACAATTACATATGCAAGCGATTTACAAGCCCCATTTACAGCTGGGCAGTGGTGGCGCACACCTTTAATCCCAGCACTTGGGAGGCAGAGCAGGTGGATTTCTGAGTTCAAGGCCAGCCTGGTCTACAGAGTGAGTTCCAGGACAGCCAGGGCTACACAGAGAAACCCTGTCTCGAAAAACAAAACAAACAAACAAACAAGTCCCATTTACAGACAGAAGCCTCCAGAGGCTATGCTTTACAGCTCACAGCCAGCCTCTCCACAAAGAGCCTCACAGACTGCCGAGCTCCTCTTTCTAGACAGAATACCAACTCTGACTTTGCTTGGAGGCACAGATATTCAGAAACATACCATACGGTGAATCGAATTGTGTTGTTCCCTAGAAACAGGGACAGGTCCTCTGTCATTTGGTCCTGACTTTTCTTGTTGGCCACCATCACCATAATGTAATCAGGAAGTTCTTCATCTATTTAAAAGGAAAAGTATACCAAGCTTTTAAATGTTTCCTCAATATTTGTTTTTGCTCAAAAATCAATGTGCTCGAAAACAGAGAAGTAGCCTTGATAATTCATACCTCACTCTAACAGAGGCTAGACAAGAAAGCTCAGCTACCATTTTCCCCTTCACCCCACGAGTACTTCCATTTTTAGAAGGCCAGGAATTGGAAAAAACTAACACATATCTAGGCATACAACTAGGCATCCTGGGTCATGGAATCAATTGGGAAAATATACTGGTTTTTGAAAGAAATCTTTTTAATGTTCATCAACTTCGGACACTTCTAGAAGATAGGTGTGTGTGTATCTCCCCAATAATTGCACTGTTTAGTTTTCTGTTCAAAACAGTATTCATGACACTAGAGAATAAATATTCTTCTACTCAGTAAAGGTAGAAGATTTTAATTACTCCATGTTATAAACTTCTAGCAACATCACATACACTAAAACTACACAAAACTCTACAGCAGGTATAATGCCAAGAGTTCACTTATTTGTACCAAAGGAGGGAAAAAGTTAATGGCAACTCAACTTGACTCACCCTGACAGTGGCAACCCTCCACTCAACTTGACTCACCCTGACAGTGGCAACCCTCCACAATGGCTGCAGGTTGAAAGCCCAAAAACACTTTAATAAGGAAGCGAAGTTATGAGGAAATCAAATTCCTTTTTGAGAAAAGTAGGGGTGTGTGTGTGCATGTGTGTGCACTCGCACCTCCATCCTATGGGGATATTATCTTACAACTCATGATTCTCCTCCCTATGCCCTCCCAAATACTGAGATTACTGACATACAACTCCACACCCAGCTTCAAACATGTCTTTATTAAAATTTCCTTAATAATAAAATACTCATAATTTCTACACAGAAAAGTTCATATGCCAGAAACTAGTTTCAAGGGAAAAAAAAAAAAATCTAGGCTGGAAAGACGGCTCAACTGTTTAAGAGCACTGGCTGTTCTTCCAGAGGACCTGGATTGAACTCCTAACACACATACGGCAGCTCACAACTGTCTATAGCTCCAGTTCCAGGGGATCCAATACCCTTACATAGACATATATGCAGGCAAAACACCAATGCACATAAAATAAAAGTTAAAAAATCATTTTTAAAAAAGAAAGGAAAAGACTCCAAACTCTAATATAGAAGCTGGACAAAAAGAGAATGCAGTATTTCAAGGAAGCATGCAGTAAGTGAGAAAATGTAAGTAACAAGTGGCCAATCTTTGTTTTGCTAAAGTTTCAAAAAAGCTTTCATTGTACTTATAAAAAATAAGCTAATCCTTATTTATATGTCATACTAACTATGATCCAACACCAATAACTCAAGTAAACAGATAAGACTGCTAGGATACTTGGGGAGACAGGTATTTTTCTTTCACAATACCAGTGAAATGGTTTCTGTCACTATATCAATTTGTATTTATAAAGTTTTATAAGAGCAGTGGTTGTCCTGGTATTGAATGGGGACAAGGAAAAGCATAAGAACAGGTTACAAAGCTAGAGTCACTACTGTAAATTTAGGGAGGGGAGAGTTTGAATAAGCATGTTCAGTCATTTTTTTTTTTAAAGAGATGCTAGTGATTCAAGCAGCTGGGGATTCAGCTAGGGATCTTTGTGCAAAATATTAGTTAGGCAGTCTCCATGAGCTATACCAAGTCCAGTAGATTTATCAAACTGACTGGTGATGGTTTTGGGAGGATACACATCAGGACATGTCAAATATACTTATATATAAACATACTTCAAATATGTGCAATATAAACTATCAATCATTTCTCAGCAAAGCTTTATAATTCACAAGTTGTCTTCTCAGTAGACAATACAATGAAAATTAGAGAATCTAATGCAAAATTAGCATGTGGTCATAAAATATTCTTCCTGAGTCCAGAGAGATGGATGAAATACATTCAAACTAGCATACTGAGGAGAGAAGACAACAGTAACCACTGGGAAGGTTCAGAGAAGCTCTCACCTCAAGCACGTGAATGAAAACTACACTGTCACAGCCACCTGAGCACAGCTGAGACTTTCCTTAGTGCTGGCTTTAAAGGAAGGGGGTTCTTCTTTGTACCCCACTTTGAAAAATACTCAAATATTTATTGAGGAATTGTTTGCATAACCTTCTAGAGCTCTGGGATTCTTTTTGAGTATAAAGAAATATGAGAAACTGTGACTACTAGCAGGGTGTGACTGTAACCCCAGCACCCAGGAGACTGAAACAGGAGGATCAGTTTAAGGCTGGCACAAGCTATATAATGAGTAGCAAGCCAGCTTGAGCAGCACGGCATGAGACCCCAACTTAAAGAGTAAAATCCTGAAAACAAAAGTCATCTTGTTCTGGACAGTGAAATATATACATCTGCAAACTGCAAACATAAGAAAAAGACTTTACTTTACTTCAAAGGGTGGAAGGATAACGTTTCCACTAGAACCCAACATGAAACTGTTTTTTTTTTTTTCTAAAGATTTATTTATTATTATGAGTACACTGTAGCTGTCTTCAGACCACCAGAAGAGGGCGTCAGATTTCATTATGGGTGGTTGTGAGCCACAATGTGGTTGCTGGGATTTGAACTCATGACCTTCGGAAGAGCAGTCGGTGCTCTTACCCACTGAGCCATCTCACCAGCCCTTTTTTTTTTTTTTAAAGATTTATTTTATTCATTTTATGTGTATGAGTACACTGTAGCTGTACAGGTGGCCGTGAGCCATCATGTGTGTGGCTGCTGGGAATTGAACTCAGGACCTCTGCCAGCCCCGGTCACTCCGTCCTAATTTGCTGCAGCTGTCTTCAGACGCACCAGAAGTAGGTGTCAGATCTCATTATGGGTGGTTGTGAGCCACCATGTGGTTGCTGGGATCCGAACTCAGGACCTTCGGAAGAGCAGTCAGTGCTCTTACCTGCTGAGCCATCTCGCCAGCCCGAAACTGTTATCTTAAGGAATTTCCAATTTGGGAGTGTAATGGTGCTAACAGTTTACATGGGTCCTAGGTTTAAAAAAATAGGAAGGAGAAAAGGCGGGGCCATAGAAGAGTCTGAAAAGCAGCAGAAAGGAAGAAGCTGATCAAATGTGAAGACTAGTTGGCACTCCACAGAGGGTCTGGCTCTCATCCATTCTTAAGTATTTTTCATAAAGTTTAACAGACGCACCAAGGACCCCAAACCTGAGCTCCCAATCATCAATCTGCTGACAGCCACTAATGTAGTTCTCTCCACATTCCATTGATTTATAAAGAGTAGTAATATGGCCACCCACCCCAGCAGTATTTTCAGAAACACAACGATAAGGGAATGTTTTAAAAACTAAAAAGTTTTTTTTGGAATTTCTGAAATTCAGTGACAGAACTGAATGTATCTCAATGACACACCTGGACCTCACACTGGCTATCAACTAACAGTTATACATGTGCAGTGGGTCTCTCATAGCTGGCACCCACTAAGTATTAAAGAAAAAACAATTAAAACTAAGAAAATTCAGGTTTACCTCCATTTTTCATATCCATGAGGAGTCTTTTATCAATCCTGAAAGAACCTGAAATCCACCTACCAACTGTCATGTACAAACTAGTAATTCCTAGCTTGTTCAGCCTCAGGCTCCTTCAGAGTGGTTACTAATATTTACCATATGAATTCAAAATGGAGAATCTTTAAAGGATTTAATCATAAATGAACAGATTGCAGGTTAACAGCCCAATTACTTAATGGTTTTTCTAGAAGCTAAAGGTTCCCAGACAAACAAAAAATACAGTTCTGAGGATGGCCTTGCTTTCTACTTCCATAAATCTCTTTTGTATTGTGTCTAGAAAACAAATGAAATTAAATTTTTTTGCATTTAATCTGTGATAAAGCTGTTTAATATTGATGAATATAAAGAAAGCCTAGTCCCATAAATACATCCCGTGAGTATTTTAACAGCCTTCCTAGCCCTTGTAGATATCCTATGAGACTACACTGGAACTCAAGCAGCAATTTATTAGCAATATGGAATCTAACATAACACCAACTAACTTTACTGTTACAAGAAAATCCAACTATACAGCCTTTATTGCTTTCCCCTTTGCATAGTGTAATGTGTAGTGGCACATTACATTACTTAGAAAGTGCTAGCTCACTGGTGAACCAAGGACATACTAATACATTTCATTACATGAAGTCACACTGTTAGTGCCTCCACAATTTCACCACAAAGTCTCTTAGTTCTGGGAAGCTCTCAAGTTCACAGAGGTAAACCCAAACTTTCAAAGTTTTAATTTTCATTTGTAAGTTCAACTTGTCACTGGCAATAAATATTGGCTCGGGGCTGGAGAGATGGCTCAGTGGTTAAGAGCACTGACTACCCTTCCAGAGGTCCTGAGTTCAATTCCCAGCAACCACATGGTGGCTCACAACCATCTGTAATGGGATCAGATGCCCTCTTCTGGTGTGTCTGAAGATAGCTACAGTGTACTTACAT
Source organism: Mastomys coucha (assembly GCF_008632895.1). Taxonomy (NCBI): domain Eukaryota; kingdom Metazoa; phylum Chordata; class Mammalia; order Rodentia; family Muridae; genus Mastomys; species Mastomys coucha. Next base: position 112,749,934 of record NW_022196912.1, on the reverse strand, counting down.
ATAATAATAAATAAATAAATCTTTTAAAAAAAAAAACTATTGGCTCTTTTCAGGCCTACAAGTGCACAAAACCAGTTTATCACTTCTTAAAATGTAAAATGTTTTCTACTACTGTGATAAAACACTGTGACCAAAAGGTAGTTGGTGAGGAAAGGGTTTATTTCATCTTACAGCATACGCTTCATCACCTAGGGAGATTAGGTCAGGAACTCAAGGCAGAAACCTGGAGGCAGGAAGGAATGCAGAGACCATGGAGGAGGGCTGCTTACTGGCCTACTCTGCCTACTTCCTTAAAGCACCGAGATACACCAAACCAGGGTGCCATGTACAGTAAACTGCTCCCCCCGCCCCCGGCCATATCAAACACTCCCATAGGTCAATCTAGTAGTGGCATTTACTCAACTGAAGTCCCTTTTTCCAAATGACAACAGCCTATGTCAGGTTGACACTTCATAGCAGCTACCTTACTTTGCAATCACTAATGTCATTCTCTTAAGACAATCATATCAGCTCAGTGTACTCCTGCTTCATAAGTACTTCTCTGCTCTCACAATCAAAATACTAGAAAGTATAGGTTTTTATTTTGTTTTTTGAGATAGGGTTTCACTTCGTAGCCCTGACTATTCTGAAACTCACTCTGTAGATTGTAGGCTGGCTTTGACTAAAGGCAGGGGGCCACCACCTCCCAGCTGAGAAGCCACTTTTAAAAACCTTATTTTATCTGCCTTATTGATAGCATTCTAGGTGGAACTTCTTTTTAAAAAAACTTCCATAATTTGACCAAGAGTTCTAGTAAAAATCTGGTGGGACTACCTTTTAAACTCACTGCTTTCATATAATCCAAGTGTAAACATAGTGTAACTGTCAAGTTTTCTAACTATTATGAAAACAAATTTGACTCCAGAGGTCAGGAAAGGTCTCAGACCCTGAGTTACTATCTTAAGGTACCCACGATTTACATCTGAAGCCACCATCAGTGGAGTCAGACTGGCTTCTCCCACAACCCTATTCAACTACCCAAAGCCTCTGTTTCTATTTGGACAACTGGGATATTATCGTTTACATTTTAATGGCAATTTTTATTTTATATGTGTAACAGCTAAACAATGCCTAGCCAGAGTAAACACTCATGGGGTGTGGGGGGAGGTAAATGAATTCACCACTGTCAGGTTCAAGTAGGAAGAACATGAAAAAAAAACCAAAAAACTAAAACATAAAACTTACTGAACCAGCTCCTCCGTGGCAAATGCCAGAAGCATCTAACGTTCATATCCATAATGAGAGCTCAAATTAAAAGTCATGATGAAGTAACACCAGGAAAAAACAGAACAAGATTCGGACAAACACGGGTGAAAGAACGACAGCTTCAGCAGAAGAGGGAAAAGCGAGACTATTTCAAAATAACATCTTAGACAGGAGATGGGGGGGGCGGGGGAAAGGAACTCGGGGTGCTGCTATAGATGGCTCAATGAAGCGAGGGTAGAGGAAACTGGGGGTTTCGTGGTAGACCACTCATAGGGCTTTGGGCAGAGTCACTCAGACACATCCAGTCAGCTACATTATACAAGCCCTACATTATACAGAGGCGAATGATGAGAATCGACTTACCCACGTAAGCTCCCAATTCTTGTAATTTCCCCTTAATGGCACTCTGAGGGAGAGAGAGGAAGAAAAAAAAAAAAAACAGCAAAGGTGCCCGTGAAAACCGCGACAGTGGAAGAGCGGCTCCGCGCAACCGGGAGGTGGGGGAGGGGACGCCCGACCCCCGCGCCGTGTTTTCCGCAGCCGCCGCCCCGGTGGCTCTCCCGGGCCCGCCGGCGTCCCCCGAGCCGAGCAGCGCGCCTGCGCTCCGTCAGAGGCGGCCCGCGCGGAGGAGACGCGGCAAGCAGGCCGGGCCCACCCGCCCCGTTACTCCTAGCAACCACCTGCCCGCCATGCTCAGCGCCCGCCAACGCGGGCCTCACCCGGATCTTGCGGCTGATCTCGGTGCCGATTTCCATGGCTCGGCGGCAGGCGGCCGGGTCAGCACTGCGCGGCGCTTCGGTCACCTGGAGCCCGCCGCGGGCTGCCACCCTGCAGCCTGCCCCCCGACGCCGCCGCTCCGCCTCCGCCGTGCGCGTCCCCGCCCCTGCTGGCGCCCCCGTGCAAGTAGGAGGCAGCGCGCATGCGTCTGCGCATACGCATGCGCGAGCATGTCCCGGGCAGGGGGCGGGGTCCGGAACCTGTGCTCTAGCGACCACTGGTGGTCGCGCTGAGGACAATGGCCTACAGGTTACCTGGTTTCACCTTTCTCTTTCTAGACCTGGGGAGCCTATCTTCATCCTTTTCATGGTTTCTCATTTGCAAATTTTAGTCTACAGGTAATCAGGATGAAGTCATGTGTAGCTCAAACATCATGGGCCTTGATCTGAGGTCAAATCAAACCTCAAGTATCACTATGGGATTGATATATATTATTATATTATCAATATTAATAATAATAATAATAATAATTAATCAATATATAATAATATATTAATATTATGTGATGTTTTATTATATTATTAATATGTTCTTCTATTATATAGAGAGAGATATAGATACTATCAAATGACAAAGAAGAGATTATTTTCTAGAAGATGTACCATCATTATACTTGGTGAGGTGGGGGGGGCAATATTCAGAACCCACGCAGCATGACCTTACTTTAATTCTAGAGGGATTTTGTTTTGTTTTGTTTTGTTTTTCAAGACAGGGTTTCTCTGTGTAGTCCTGGCTGTTCTGGAACTTGCTCTGAAAACCATGCTGGCCTTGAACCCAGTGATCCTCCTGCCTCTGCCTCCTGAGGGCTGCCAGCTGCAGGTAACAAGAGTGGCAAGTGTCACCCTCTAGTGTTACAACACCCTGTACTGTTGCCAGTGTGACTGTGAAGTGGGGCCCTCTAGTGTTAGAGTTGATGCTCAGGCCTCGGATGTTGGGTGTCAACCCTGAATGTATTAGAGCTCCTTGGGCCTAGAAGTTGGGGCTACAGCTCTCTGTCTCAGCTGGGATTGCAGCTTCCTACAGGACCTGGGTATTGGGATTTCTCAGGCCATGATGGCAGCCAGGTGCCATACATCTCTCAGCCAGGTGCCTGGCACACTTGTCCCTGAAGACCCAACAACAGTTCTCTCAAATTCTTGTGACCAGGGCCTGCAGGTTCTCTTCTCTGGCATTTCATTGCTTTTTACTCTTCGGCTCTGAGCCTCTTGTTGCCCCTCTCAGCTTCTTACCTTACCCTGGCCACTCTTGAACAGCTCCGTCCCTCCCTCTTCTATCTGCTGCCTCTCTTTGGGTCCACCCAGTTGAAAGTGGGTCAGAAAAGAGAGCTTGAGAGAAGCCTCTTGTTAAGCCTGCTGTTGTAACCACAGGGTAAGCTGCTCCCAAGAGTGTCCTCCAGGCCTGAACAGTCTACTTATATAGCTCAAAATGGGATGTTTGGATTAATCACAGCTATTTGTTTTGGCCAAGCCTAGCCATATGTTAGACTAATCACAGCTTTGCCTCTTAGCACCAGTTACAGCTATCTCTCTGCTAGACCACAAAGAGAAGAGCTTGCCCTCTGGCCTAGGAAGAGATAATTGCAGGTTTGTTTGAAGTTCTTCAAAGCTCGGGATCACAAACTATCAGGTACAAAATCTTTCCAACAGCCCTTGTTGGAGCCGAGCATTCAGGAGCTGGAAGGATCCAATCAACTGCAGTCTTTGTGTAGTTGTTTCAAGGTGTCTGTGGCATGCTCATAGCTGTCGCCGCTGATCTAAGAGCAGTCTGACTGTTTTCTGGACTCCTTCATTTAAGGCATCCAGGGCAGCAAGGGAGAGTTCAATGGCTGCTAATAGGTGTTTAAATTGTTCAAACCCTAACAGCTTTGCTGGTTTATAGGAAAATGAGCACCAGAAGGCATGCTCACAATACAAATTGAAAGAACCTGTTGCTTGCAGTGATTTTAACAGATCTGAAAGTTCTTCAGCATACTCAACACTTGCCTAGAGAGAAAGATGTCAACCTCTCACTCGCCTCATGTTATCATCTCCATGCTAACAGTGACTGCCTCTCCCATCTCTGCCATGTTCTTTCGTGAAACCCACTCCCAAAATTTAGGTAGTTGTGTCCACTTCATTTTCTTCCGAAGTCAGCATTTTCAGTGCTAACTCATCCTTAGCGTCTGCAATTCAAATTTATTTCTACACTAGATTTCTTTAATTCTCCCTCTTCTGACCTCAAGAAACATGGAAGAATCCTTTTCCAGAGTGGACATCCAGAAAGGTTTTTGCATTCTCCCCACATTCCTCCAAGTTTCTGAGTGGTTTGGAGTATGTTTTGGTTTTGATTTTGGTGTTAGCTTTGAGACAGGGCCACAATGTTTGGACTTAGATTCCTGTTCTTCCTGCTTAGCCTCTGCGCTGCTGGGATTACAGGAATGCACCAGCTATGCCCATAGTCTTCTTCTTCTTCTTCTTCTTCTTCTTCTTCTTCTTCTTCTTTTTTTTTAAAGCTTTATTAGTTCTTTATGAATTTCACATCATATACCCCATCTCCCCATCCTCTCAAACCTCCCCTCAAACAGAGAAAACAAATCTCATTGCAGAAGCTGTAGTGTGTCCCACAGTATTCCCTTTTGTCCATACTTCTTAGCTTGGAATAGCTCATTGGTCTGGTACGAGGCCTCTGGCTTCTGCTACTCTATCAATACTGGAACCTCACCTGGACTCCTCTCAGATATCTTGTTGTTGCCCTGTGTCATGGAGACTCTGTAGTTTTAGATCTGTAGGACTAGTTCCTTCATGCACTCCAGAAGTTCATTGATGGGGTAGGTGTTGGGGCAAGCCAATTCAAAGCTCTGAATCTGGGCCTGAGAGGTATCTGAGCTGGTCAGCTGGCAGGCTCTCATGCTCCCACGATGTTGAGGCTGGCTCACCAGCAACATGCACATCCAGGGCCAGCTCTACCTGCTGTCCAGAAGAGGTTCAGGACCAGCTCTTCCACGTGTTTCAGCTGGTGAGGAACATGACCAGTTGTCCCACTCTCATCCTGGGGCGAGCTTTCCCACCTGCCACCTGTCCCAAGTGACAAGGAAGGGGTGGATTATACCTAGTTTAAGAACTAGTTTCTAGG
>NW_022196912.1:112741281-112744791 GCF_008632895.1 Mastomys coucha | reverse complement strand
AAAAAAAAAAAAAAAAAAAAAAAAAAAAAAACACCAAGGTAGCTGGCACACACAACAACAACAAAAAGAACTAGTTTCTACTAATCAGCAATTGATGCATAATCAGAGACCACAGGTTTAGAAGTTTAGAACATGCATGCTTCTTTTCTTGCAGTTTCCATCAGTTAGCAATGTAAGCATAGCACAGAGCCTCAGCAGACCTTAGCAGAGATGGCAGACAGGAACTTGACTAAGGAAGAAGTTCATTCCAGGCTCATTAACAGGAAATGATTTCCTGGGATCTTTATGAGCAAAGGCTCCATCTTTTTGCCAGCTATTGTCTAGAAGCTGTGTTCTTGTTCTAGAAGATGGCCCACAGTTCCATGCCAAGAACATCACCTATATTGCTGCTCTCTTAATTTAGCAAAGATAAAGATGACTCCCCACCCCGCAGCACACTCTGGTTCCTCTATTAAGGACTGTTGTCTCATTCAGTTGAACTTAAGTGAATTAGGACTTTTTTACATCTCATAATCCCTTGTCTTCACCATATCCATTAATTAAAGTAATCTACACTCCCAGGAATTACAGAAGAGTAGAAATCACAGGGCTACCCTGGATCTGGCTGCCATAGGCCCCTTGACCTGTGACAATTCTTCTGGTATCTATAAGGAAATGGATATGACGTCTTAGGTTTTCTACTGCGACTATCAATTTATGTATGCTCTCATCCTCCCTAGCAAAATGATAGACTGAGTGCCAGGTGTCTTATGTTTCTACAGAAGTTCTTTCAGGGTGGTAGGCACACAACAAACATCAAATACTTGTAGGTTAAAAGAAATCAAAGACTTGATTTGCAAAAGTGTTTTTCTTGGATAAATTCAGTGACCATAGAGCCATGAAACATTGATGAGACATGGAAGAACAGGTGACAGAGAACAGAGACCCTGGAGCCAGGATGTCTGGGTTGGAGTACAGCTCTGCCACTCTCTAAGACCTTAGGCAAGGAGCTTCTTTTCTTTGTGCCTTGGTTTCCTCATCTGTAGCACAGATATGATAGTTTCCCTTCAAAAAGTTCTTATAAGACTGAGGTAAGTTAATATTTGCAAAGCATTTTGAGCTGCGCTTGGCTCACAGCAGCACTATGTTTGTTGATTAAAAATTAAATGCCTGCACTGAGCCAGACACTGCTTTTGGAGCCAGAGCACACAGATGAGCAGGACCAAGTCTCTGTGCTCATCACACAGTTCAAAAGCCAGGTAAGTTTTTTTTTCCTACTCTTTTATCCACCATTCCATAGCCAAGAACAGGAATATGTTTTACCATTATTGCACCTTAAATAGATTGGCATTCAACAATTTGGTTACTATTGGAAAAAACTTGTGTAAAAAAAGAGCCAAGAGCATTTTCATTAAAAGATATTCAGAAGCCTGGAGAGATGGCTCAGTCAGAAAAGTGTTTGTACATAAAGACCTGAATAACTCTAGCACCCACACGGGAAAGCCAGGCATGGTGTTTTGTGCCTGTTACCCCAGAATTGGGGGACTGGAGGTAGGAGGCCACACAAGGCTTGCTGGTCAGCTACTCTAAGCAAATCAGCAAACTCTAGGTCCAATGAGAGGCCCTGCCTCAGAAGTAAGATGGAGAACAATTGAAGACATCAGTACCTAATTCTGGCCTACACACACAGACAGACAGACACAGACACAGACACAGACACAGACACACACAGACACACACACACACACACACACACACACTCAAAGTCAGGTACTGTGGCATGTGTCTATAGTTCTAGCCCTTGGGAAGCCAGGGCAGGAGCATCATGAATTTAAGACCAGCATGGCTACCTAGCAAGATCCTTTTTTTTTTTTTTTAAATTCATAACAAGGAATTTATTTAAAGGTATTAAAAACATGGTTCTCTTTTAGACAACCAGCTTATAATTGTGGAACAGGGAAGTGCAGGCTATTTGAGGACTCAAAACCATTCAGATCTCAGATGAAGAGGTCTGAGTCATAGAGCACCCCCACTGAGCACCCCAGTGGCACTTAGGGGCTGGAGGTTGTTCAGAGCACTTTTCTGTAGGATGCAGCTTCACAATCTGCATCTTTGAAGGGCTAGATGTATCAGTCTTACAAAAGAATAAAGTGCCCCATGACAAATGGCATATTTTTCTTCTAAGGGATAGTATGAGAGCCAGATCACAATGAACTACAGTGCCAGCTAAGAGGATTCTTGGATACCTTCCAAACAGAGGAGAGAACTGACAAAGAACATTGGTCATGAAGTCAGCAGGACCTGAGTGCCAGTCCCAGCTCTGCAAAGCCCGAAGTCCCCTCAACAATGGTAGCCCCTGTGTCTCCAGTCTCCCCAAGGGCTACATTTTAGTTGGCTTTTATGCCCTGCCCCGTGTGTATGTGTGTGTGTGTGTGTGGTAGCAGTGTGTGGAAGGAGAGAGCTAGAGGTGGCGGGCTTTTTCCAGCCTGGAATGCTTTTCTTTTCCTCCAGTATTTAGTGACCTTGTATTTGTCTTTCCAGATTCAAACAGAGGGTCCTCATAATGATTAACTAGGCATTATCAATTCATTTGGGTTATGCCCTTGTGTAAATTTCCTTACTTACCTAAAATCATATCTTTTTTTAAAAAGATTTATCTATTTTATGTATATGAATACAGTGTAGCTGTACAGGTGGTTGTGAGCCTTCATGTGGTTGTTGGGAGGGTATGTACATACAAGTGACAGGCAGACGCTAGGGGTGTTGGGTCCCTGTTGGAGCTGACGTTAGTGTTTGTGAGACACCTAAAAAATGGGAGCTAGGAACTGAACACAGGTCCTCTGCAAGAATAGTACTTGCCCTTACCTCTTAATCATCTCTCTTGCACGCTTTCTAAATTGTATTTGTATAATTTAATAAGAATTACCTTCAGTTGTAGAAGTGTATATGATGTGCCACTTTCTAGGTAATAAGATGTAGGCATGTGCACTGTGCACATGTATGCATAGTAGGCTGTGTCTCCATAAGGATACATAGGACTCAAATAACTCTCTCCAGAAAAGCTGAGTGTCTAGCAGGCAGAGTGGGAAGTTGGTCACTTAATCTTGTTGAAAATGTTGGAGTTTAACCATATAAATCACCTCACCCCCTTTTGTAGAAAATATTCACCAATAGCTTATGCCTAATAATGTGTCCTCATGCCTTGCTGTGGGGATGTTTCTGCCAAAGTAACATGACTGAGGGAAAATAGAGCTCAAGTGCATGGTTGGTAAATGACATCTGTAGACTGTGAAGAACTTCAACTCGGTTGTCTAAAGCACCACTTGGGTTTTATGATCATTTTCTATTTTTAAAATTCTTTCATTTTCTTCCCGATTCAATTAACACGTTTTTATTTAGTGCCTACTGTCTGCCCAGTATTGCCCTCGGAATTCTAAGAGGTATAAATGAAGCCTCTACGAAACAATTTATAATATTCCTGCCAAGTGCAGCAGCCACAGGGTGGCTAGAACTTTTTTTTTTTTTTTTTTT
>NW_022196912.1:112735126-112741271 GCF_008632895.1 Mastomys coucha | reverse complement strand
GAAGTAGAGCCCTGGATTGAGTCGGAGAAGTGTGGAGGGTTGACATAAATGGAAAGGGGTCTGATGATGCTGCCCTCTCTTTGATAGGGACAGAGGGCATGCTGGAGAGAAGAGAGCAATAAGAGTGCCCAAGGGGGCATTCTAGACCACCCAGAGAGGTCTAGTAGCTGAACTTCACCTTGGGCGATCACTGGGAAGGCCTGACAAACCCAAGGGAGAGGTAACCATGGGAGTAGTGCAAAGGGGAAGAACACTGAGGAGAGAGGCCAGGTGCTCACGGTGAGGGTTAGCAAGAATACAGTATAATAATAAGCATCAGTAGCGAGGCCTAGAATGGAGGGAAACCTTTCACATATATTTTTCTCAAGTTATACTGGATAGCGATCCTCATTCTCAGCTTATAGGAGAGGAAGCAAGAACACAGAGACTAGGAATTTGCCCGAAAGAGTTAGAGCTGGGGTTTGAATCCCAGCAATCTAACCCCAGTGCTTCCATCCTTAAACAGCTTTATTATGCACTGAGAATATCCAGCTTTCCCTGGGGGACCATGTTCCCCAGGAGGTCTTAATCCTCTGAAGGCCGGGTAGGGACAGCTCCTCTCGGTTCTTCTCTCTGAGTTACTTCCATGGTTACCCCTTGGCAGTAGTCCTTCCCAGTGGTTCCCCGGAGATCTAGAGTGGCTTCCCTGGTTTTCCTTATTTCTAGATCTCTTATCTCCAGCGAGCCCTCTGCTCCCTATAGAGTGGATTCTGGGGAGCAGCACCTCCTGCCTGCTGCTGTTCATTTGTGTCAGCTTTCCACTTCTCTCCAAGTTCAGAGTTCCTACAGAGGAGCAGTGTGTGCTTGACCGGAGGAGCAGGCGCTTAAAGGGGGTGGAGTGGGGTGGGGGTCGTATAGAAAGTCTTGAACTGTCTGCAGCAAAGTACAAGAGTACTCCAGTAATCCCAGTTACTTTACAGACCACCTAATAATGCAACCGAACCCTCTCTACCTGGACTCAAAATAACCTCCCCTTCACCTCTTTTATTTATTTTTTCTTCTTCAAAGCTCTGCTTTATTTGGGAACTTAAAATAACTGGTCACACGGTTAAAAACAGCAGCGGCGCGCCCCCTCCCCGGCGGCCGGCCGCAGCTGTCCGGCCTCCCCCGCGCCCTGCCGCCCGCATTCCAACTCTCTGAGGTCACGCGCCGCCGCCTCCCCGGATCCGCGCGCCCGGCCCAAGGGGAGGGACGCGAGCCCCGCAGCTCCGGCCCCGTCCCCCGAGCTCCGCCAGCGAGTGCCGCCGCGGCCCGGCCGGTGCGGGCAAGGCGTGCGGTCCGCGCGCGGGCCCCGGGGTGCGGGCGAGCTAGCGAGCGAGCGAGCGGCAGCGGCTGCGGCGGTCGCGCGAAGCCCGGGGAGGCGGGACGCAGAGCCGGAGCGCGGCCCGGACCCGGCGGGAGCCGGAGCAGGTGAGGCGCAGGGGACTCGGGCAGGGGCGTAACAAAGAGCGAAGTCTTCCCTTGCCAGGCCCGCTCTGATCTCCTCGTCATTTCTAAAAAGAGTGTGGAACTTCTATTCCGGACTCCTCCGCGGATGGCTGCGGCTTAGTTCTGGATCAGGGTTTGAAATCTTGGGCATATTTGTGCCTCTCGGAATATGTGGAGTATGAAGGTTGCCGTATAACTTTGGCAACAAGGGGCATTAAAGGAAGGTCTGTTTGGCAACTCCTTGTTTCGGTTTTGGAGCAAAGCGTCTTTACTCCTGGAGGAAGAATTCCTGGATCTGCAAATTCCGACTTGTGATTTCTGTAAACCCTGTTTAGATTGGCTGCTCTGAGCATGCTTGTCCTATCCGCAGCCCCTGCGGTCGAGAAAGCCTTATGATTATAGAGAATGTTAGAAAACACGTTCTGAATCTTTATGAGCTCCAAGGGAACCATTGCAGTATGTCTAATAGTTACTGACCGATGTTTCCCTTTTTCTTTCTTTTTTAGTTTTGGACAAGACAACAGTTTCACACTGAAAATAGTTGTTTGGTTTGTAGGCCATTTAATTATAGATTATCAATGCACAAATATTCTGTGAGAGACATAGGATTGATTAAGGCACTTAGATATAGGCGTTCTAAAAAAGTCAGACACTCTTTTAGCCAATATTTAATGTTAAAGGAATAGTGCCAAAGTTCCTCGAACATGTGTGTGAGTGACTTGAGGTGCGCTGTCTGGTGAGACTCAAAGTTAAAGTAAACTTGAGAAACCTCTAGAAGGGTATATGGCAAAGAAAAATGAAAATGGATTCGCTTACAGTGCAGACTATCTTTTGTAAACCTGTGAAGCAGAATTTAATATGCATCTTTTCTTATTCTATAATGGAGTGGTTTTATAAAGAAATTATCCTGCTTTTCTCTTTTAAAGGCTATGTATAGTCTATTTCATTTAGTAGGTGACACCTAAATCAACATTCTCCAGAGTATTTTAAGTTTCTACCTCTTGGCTGTAATATTCAAACATAATTTATGTTTTATAATTTATTAAGCTATATTAATCAGACATAAAGTTTTAAGTTACTAAACAGTTTTGCCACAGTTGGTTTTTTATGAATAATCAAGAAAGCAGACATTCTTAGAAGATGCATAAAAATTTAACAATCAATTTAAAAACAGGTGCCAGAATAAAAAAGAGAAAGCATTGGTTTTTCCTCCTCCCCAGTGCTGTAAAACATTCCAAATCTCAGTGATAACTGGAAATTTGAGTTTGCCTAATCAGAACTTAAGTTAATAATTAAGTTATACAGTGTAGTATACTGTGTTGAAGGCATAGTTCCATCTTTAGAGTGAAGAAATTAACACATTTCACAGTATCAGATGTCTTCCCTTTGGACGTATGAAACTTTTTAAAATATATGTTAATGTTTCAGTTGCCACAATCTGAAGACTGAAATCTACGGCTTATGAGGTAATACTTTGGCACTCTTCGCTTTCGCTGTTGTTTAGGGTTAGAGAAGCAGTGTCTTCTGTATAAAACCTTTTAAGTCTTTAAAAGTATTTTCATTTTCTTGATATTTTTTCATTTTTGCTCCATTATTCATATTCTGGAAACAGCAAATGAATATTAAAAAATACTGCAGACAGAGACTCTGTCTTATTAAACCCCCCCCAGCCCCCGCCCGCCTCCAATTCCTTCTATGGAATAGTGCTTTTACCCAAGTAAGGCGTTCAGCAATTACTAACATACTGCTGTAGGTTTTCCCTTTTGTTCGCCCTGGCCTTCTTCTACCCCAAGTTTTTTAAACTTGTCTTTCTGAAAAGAGAGGGGGAAGTCTCACAGAGAGCTCCAAAAAAAGCCAAACATAAAACTTTTAGGAACCTTGACCATGTCCCAAACTAATGAAATAGCTCTGAATATAATTATAGATGCCTGCAATCTCCTTAAGGACAGAGACAGCTTAGGGTTCGTCTTAGATTTCCTCAAGATGTTCATTACACTGCCTTGTGCTCAGAGAGGCAGAGCACATTTGGAATGGAATCCCAAGACGTTAACTTTGGCAGTCTAGGGTCATAGCTAAACCTCATTTTCTAGCTCAGCCATTCCGCAGGCCGGGTGCGGATGACCTCTGTGGTTGAGTCTCAGACGGTGAACAGGGCAGAAAGGAATACTGGGTGTGATGGAGAAAGCCAGGGGGATACAAAATAGTTAGGTCCTTATTAGCGTGAAACCAAGAAAGCTGTTTCGGTTGAGGCCTGCGTTCGGTTTGTCCTGTGAGGCTTCGGGACGGATTGCCCCATCGCGCAGCCTCGCGCCCAAATAGGTAATCGGCTTGGATCCAGCCTTGCTAAACGATTTATCCTCAGAGGAAGGGGCGGAGGTGAGAGTGACAGGGGCGGAGGGAGGTGGCAGTGTGAGGGATGGAAATAGCTGAGATTTTTGTTAAATTGTTTAGGAGAAAATATTTCTAGTTGACATACCTCCCGAGTTGTTGCTCGCCCCCAGTTCATTCACCGCAGAATTTACTATCAACAAGCATGGCTAAAAAGTAGGGTGCTTTGGGGTGGGGGTGGGGGTGCTGTTTCACAGACACGGCCTCAAAATGCGCGCCCAATCTCTCCCTGCCTGTAGGACTAACGCCGGCCCCTTTAAATCTTCCCTCCGATCACAGGGGGTCGGTCCTTTCGGAGCACGTCCGCCCGGAAACGCGGCCGCAGGCGGAGGGTTCCGGGCTTCTGACATCCCCTGTTGGCCGGGCAATACCGCTGTGCTTTTCTCCCAGAGAAAGGGACTCGGAGAATCGCGAGCGGCGACCCTCCCCTGGCCCTGACTTCATGGGCTTGCCCAGCCTTGTCTGTCCTCTTTAACCAGGATGGTGTTTAAGGCCTCGCCCTTTTCTGTAGGTGAGCAGCCACAGCTTCCTTAGGTGTCCGGGCTCCGGAGAGGAGTTCAGAGCATGCTTTTTAGAACTGCTATTATACGGTTCGAGAACTAGCATCAGTAGGGTGCTTATACCTTGTGTATACACAAAACTGTGTGGTGGTGTTAATAATGAACCAGAAGGGACTTTAGAAATGCTTAAGCACTCCATCTCCGTTGAGTCTCACATTGGCCATATGTTAGGTAGAGGGGATTATTCTCCCTATGTGGAGTTCAGGGTTAATTTGCCTGAAGGACTGGTTCTCTTGTTGTGCACTTAACAAACACAGGAACTGAAGACACCTGATTAATGGGAAAACTCAAAAAGAGTTATCTATGAAAAAAAAATCGTATCTCCGAACCAGCAAGATGATCAGGAATGCTTTGTAGTTAGTTATAGACATGCTGGGCATTATCATTTAATTCGTAACAAGCCTGGGCTGCTATCACTAGTGGTGAAGTAAAATAAGGGGTGGGGTCTGACCCTCTGCCCCACCCCCAGCCCTCGTGATAAACGTTCCTGCCACCTCCCTGCTCTTGTAAGAACCTTCTTACTCCAGCAGAGAGGCAAAAGTTACTCTTTATACTCAGTTCCACCTATTTTTATTTTCGTCTTTCCTCAGCGCTGGCGTGGATGCTCCCATCGCTTGGTCTTTGGAGACTCGGTTGCTTTTTAATGGCAGCAACGGCTGTTGGGTGAGCAACTGGAGACTAGAGTGTGTTTCGACTGGAGAGGGTCGCTTTTGCTTGGCGCCATCACTGCTGGATTGGTCCTTTCTGGCCCTTCCGCTGTTGAAGGGAGAAGATGCCACTGCCATTTGGATTGAAATTGAAACGCACCCGACGCTACACTGTGTCCAGCAAGAGCTGCCTGGTTGCACGGATCCAGCTGCTCAATAATGAGTTTGTGGAGTTCACTCTGTCTGTGGAGAGCACTGGCCAGGAGAGCCTAGAAGCTGTGGCCCAACGCCTGGAGCTGAGAGAGGTAAGCTGCAAAGGAGGCTGCAGGTTTTTCTGGCTTATCTTCACTCCTTACCTGATGGTGGATGTGTATCCTAGTCTACCTGACACCAGAAGCGTGCATTTCCTGTCTGTGACTGCAGGATGAACCTGAAAGACCTCCCAGAGAGGAAGAAAGAGATCAGAGCTAAAGTATTACTCCATGTGGGTGCTCCTAAAAGAATTTACAGTGTAGCTTTTGAATGAATGTTTGTATCCTATGTCTCTCATAAAGGCGGTGGAGAATCAAATGTGCATGTATTTTGCATTATCCAAGTTCTCACTTATTATTAAATTCTAATTTCTGGACATTCTGATCAGTTTTCATGCATGCACGTATGTATTTATTCATCTGTGCAACATACATATTCTATTTTCTGTAGGCCAAGAGTCATACTGCCTGAAGTTTGAATTTTGGTTTTCTCACCAACTAGTTCTATAAACTTAGGCATGTTACTTGAGATCTCTGAGACCCAGTTTCTCCATCAGAACTGGGACTCTAACAGTGGTGCTTATTCTCAGAGTGGTTGTTATTTAATGTGCATGTAGAACCATGAGCACTGATCTCTTACAGCAATCCTAGGAACCTGGGCCCTGGGGAACGCCTCAGTCTAGTGAGTACAAAGTCGTGGAATCCTCAAGTATCCCCAGGATGCCCTAAATTTAAAATCTTTTGTAAGGCCTGTTAAAAGAAAGAACTCTTTTGTGATTGGGTTACCTCACTCAGGATGATATTCTCCAGATCCATCCATTTCCCTAAGAAT
>NW_022196912.1:112729436-112734566 GCF_008632895.1 Mastomys coucha | reverse complement strand
GTTTTTTGGAGGGGAAACTGGGAATGGAGAAATTTACATGTAAATAAAGAAAATATCAAAAAAAGAAAGAAAGAAAGAAAGAAAGAAAGAAAGAAAGAAAGAAAGAAAGAAAGAACGAACTCTGCAGGGCGTGGTGGCACACGCCTTTAATCCCAGCACTTGGGAGGCAGAGGCAGGTGGATTTCTGAGTTCGAAGCCAGCCTGGTCTACAGAGTGAGTTCCAGGACAGCCAGGGCTACACAGAGAAACCCTGTCTCGAAAAAAAAAAAAAAAAAAGAGCTCTAGATGTTGGACCCTCTCCATGTTTGGCTCCCTGGAAAAGGGGTAAGGAAAAGAAACTGGGACTTATAAATGACTCGTTATATTCTCATCTGGGAATCCCACATAAGTATTGTAGTTCATAAAAAATCAGGAATAGATAAACTTTGCTCTAGGGAAAAAAAAATCAGTTGATTATTTAGCTTTGAAAACCTGTAACTGCCAACTGTACAGATTCAGAAGTAGCCACCTGTGGCTTATCCTAGTGCTGCGAGCAGGGAGGGAGGGACCGCAGAGGTAAAGCTCCTTAGGCAAAATGATATCTGATCTGTGACCTCAGTGCTAGGTCCTATCAGGCTGCAAATCACTGTTCCCTTAAAAGTAACAAAGGCATTTTGTTGTCTAACCCTACCCCTAACCCTAAAAGATTTAGACCTACCTTGATAGTCTAAAGATAAGGTAGGCTTTTTAAACCAAAGCGTGTTTTTACCTCCGCAAGTCCTCTGGAGGATGATTAAGAAGTGGTTCTGGTGCAGACGGTAGCCACCTGCACTTGCTGATGGATAAAGTAAGATGGAAGCTGGGGATATTTTGGACCAAAGAAGCAACTGCTGGGGAAGAGTTAGCCAGGAGTTGGGGCAGGTACTCAGGTTATCAGTAGATTGTGGGGACTGTAATTAAGAGAGGAAACATGAAAGAGCTGGGTTCAGCTTGGGACGTAAATACTAGGTCTGAGGTGCCTGGTTTGTGTTGTTTGGTCTAGCTGGAGGTGTTGAATGGAGAGGTAGGTGTGTGCTTTCCGGGAGCCAGGCAGGGGATTTAGGCTGAAGGAAAGAGGCTTGGGAATCTGGGAGGATTGGAGCCAGGAGAGAGGTGAGGCTGTCCAGGGAGAAATGGAGGAGGCATTACATCCTCTGTTGAACAGAAGAGGAGAGAGCCTTGGAAGAGATTTAGTGGATTGGAGTAAAACCAAAGCAAAGCAAAGCGGAAAAACAAGCTGGGAAAGTGGACCTCCATGATTGCCCTTCTTATGTGTATTTATTTAGTTGTGCTTGTATTTCCTTCACTTATTTTGGTTCCCCAACCCCCACATTTTGCTTTTTTTCCTCTCTCACACATTTTATCCAATTACACCATGTCTGCCCTAAAGCCCCAGAGAATCAGCTACCTAAGGACTATGTTGTCTTTAGTTTTGTAACTAGAGTATAAAGTGTGCTCAATAAATTCAGAAAGAATTGAGCTTGCCAGCATTGCTTTCTTTCTGTTAGTCAAGAAACTCAGGACTGGAGACATGGCTCAGTGGTTCAGAGAACTGACTACTCTTGCAGAGGAGCTGGGTTCAATTCCCAGCACCCACATGGTGGCTTACAGCTGCCTGTACGGCCTCTGTGGACACTAGGCATGGACATAGTGTATAAACATGCACTCTGCAGGCAAAAGTCTTGTACACATAGAAGAAGTAAATCTTTAAGAAAGGGGCAGCAACCCAGGGAAGTTGCCATCTTTTGTTAGAGGCTCAGCTTTATTCAGCTATGGGTATACCCTCAGCCCAAGTTTCTTCCTCCTCTTCCTCTTCCTTCTCTTCCTCCTCCTCCTCCTCCTCTTCCTCCTCCTCCTCCTCCTCCTCTTTTCTCTTCTCTAGAATTATTATTGTTTTTGAGAGACAGTCTCATGTAACTCAGGCTGGCCTAGAACTGACTGAATTGCTTCTCCTCCTGCCTGGCCTCTGGGAGAGCAATGTGCCACCGCGATTGGTCTCTGAGGCCAGTTTTTAACAGAAGAGCAGAGTGCACTGACTGAGAGAGCAGGCATAATTCTTTTTTGTTTTTGTTTTTGTTTTTTTTTTTTTTTCTGGTTTTTTCAGACAGGGTTTCTCTGTGTAGTCCTGGCTGTCCTGGAACTCACTCTGTAGACCAGGCTGGCCTCGAACTCAGAAATCCACCTGCCTCTGCCTCCCAAGTGCTGGGATTAAAGGCGTGCACCACCACTGTCAAGCATAGGCATAATTCTTAGGGGAATGTCTTGTACTTGGAAAGACCATCCACTACATCAGCATTCAACAACAGCCACGGTTTGAAAGTTTAGCAAACGTTAGCTTGGAAAGTTGCAGAAGGTCTGCTCTGTAATGTGTAAACAGATGGCTCTATCACCAGGCCTAACCTTCCCAAATGACTGTTCAGAAATAATCTGAGTGGGGTTACACCTGTTCCTAGACTGTGTACATTCAGCATGCATGTGATTCAAGCAAGAACTGTCAGCATGTTGGTATCTCTCACTAACCTCCCATTGAAGCAGAATTATATCAGGGTAGATGTGGACAAAGAGTTAGGCTGCTATTGATTGTAAGCTGCAGGAAGAAATTACTCCTTTTGCTTACTTAAATACCATTTTGCTTCCATAATACAATTATAAGGACTTTGCAGTAATGCCATATAATACCAGAGCCAGGACATTAGCATCTATTAGAATTTTACTCAGGAGGCTGGGGCAGAAGGATCTCAAAATTTTTCCTGGTCTCCCCTCCACAAACCTCCTCCGTTTTGCCTCTAAGAGGGTGCTCCCCCACCCACCCACTCCTGCTTCACCCCTCTATCATTCCCTTTCACTGGGACAACAAGCCTCCACAGGACCAAGTGCCTCTCCTCCCACTGATGTCAGATAAGTCCATCCTCTGCTACACACATATTTAGTGGAAGCCATGGACCGACTCATGTATACTCCTTGGTTGGTGGTTTAATCCCTGGGAGCTCTGGGTGGTCCAGTTAGTTGATATTGTTGTTCTTCCTATGGGGTTGCAATCCCCTTCAGCTCCTTTAGTCCTTCCTCTAACTCTTCCACTGGAGTCCCTGGGCTCAGTCCAATGGTTGGCTGTGAGTATCTGCATCTGTCTTAGGAAGGTGCTGGCAGAGCCCAGGAACTCAAATTTAAGTTTGAGGCCAGCCCAAAGTACAGCCGTGTTTTAAGAAACACAAATCAAACAAACAGACAATAATTATAACAAACCATAACAATCATAACCCAAAAGAGGAAAGATTACCCAGTTCACTCAGAATGATTTGTAAAACCAGACCAGATCAGTAACGTTTAATGAGACATGAAAGTGCTAAGAACTCAGTTGTGATCCACCTCCAGCCCCAAAAGGAAGCCACTTGGGAGGCAGAGCCTACTGCAAGAGGTATTGCCTGGGAAACAGTAGGTTTTCCTTTTCATAGGGCGAATCCCACTGCCTCCCCGGCAGGTTCTTTTGAGTGGGGAAAGTCCCTTTCTCAGAACCAGTGTGTCAGTTTTCCTCGTGAGAGGCTGTTTAAGCAGTAAAGTTCCAGAGACAGTCTGGAGGCTGGTCCAATTAGATACACGTTCTTGTCACATGCTAAGTATTAAATTACTATTCCCCAAATCTATAGGCTTTTCACATTCAGGAGAATAATGGTGTTGGTGGTGGTTTGGGAATTTATTATTAAAGTGTGACACTGAGCAGGGTACTTGGTGTTGGGAAACTCTCCTCCTCATCGTTTCGGTCTCACAGTGTAGACCAGGTTGGCCAGGAACCTGAAGCCTCCTGCCTCAGTCTCCTTAGTGCTGGGATTCCAGGCATGAGGGACTACACACACGAGCCAGCCACCTCACTCTTCGTCTTTGTTTGTGGTGCCTGTTCCGTGCCTCTGTGGCCCATGTGTGGTGAATGGCTGAATTCTCTTTGGATTAGTTTCTTCATGTATAGAATCCTGTCACGGCAGCCACTGGTAGTCACACAGTGTGCACGGTTCTATGATGTTGAAACAGGAGTCTGCCATCACAGTTGAACAGCTGCTTCCGTCCAAGGTGATTAAGTCCTGCGAAGTGTCCTGTGCATCGTCCTTGCCCATGGCCTGCCAGCAGAGCTTTAAACACTGGAGTCAGTCTTCCGTGAGCTCAGGCCCTATCCTAGGCTATGACATTTTGGAGCCAGTCTATATTACTTTCTTTAGAGTATGCCTTTTAGAAAAATTTATATTTAACAATATTATTTCATTTTTTTCACACTACCATGGATTTTAACTAGGTTTATCGCAAATTTACTTCTCCTATATCTTGCCTTGATTTTAGGGTCCTTATTGACTTAAATTTACATTTGCTTAGAGTTTTCCCAAAGTTTTTAACTCCCCAGTCAGGATACAGGGCAGTTGTAAGAGGGGGCTTGTGTGTGTGTGTGTGTGTGTGTGTGTGTGTGTGTGTGGCATGCATGCCGTGCATGTGCTCTTGAGCATGTGATCTTGTCTGTAGGTGCTTTAGGGAAAATATCCTTTGATTACTGCATGTGTGCATGCCTGTGTGCATGACTGCACTGCTGACGTTGAGTTCAATGCTCAGCAGCCTCCCTCTAGAAGCATCTTCAAAGTGTCGTGTATTTGAAGATGGATACTGCAAACAGAACCTTAGCTCTCATATGTTTACTTCCTGGCTTTGGGCATTTGTTTACAAGGTTGTGGTTTATTATAGATTTTCATGAAATGAGTTTTAAATAGCACTTTGCCACAGACATCAACATTTTGGGTTTTAACAAGTAACTCCACTGGTACAGACAGGACTGCTGTTCTCTGATGTAATTCTGGTGTCTAGAGTAGTACCTGACATGTTACTGCACATCATTCCTGAATAAAATCCATTTACTTTAAGCCTCAAGATGGCTTTACACTTAGAATAATAAGTATGATTGCGGTTCATATGGTCAGCTTTGCTCTACGCCATGATTTGACTTCCTGGAGAGTGAAGAACATTTCCGAAGCTTTGTATGTAGTTGTAAAAAACCTTTCCTCCCTCCCTCCCTACTCTCCCTCCCTACCCTCTTCCTCCCACCCTCTGTCCCCTCCTTCCCCCTCCCTTCCCTCCCTT
>NW_022196912.1:112639356-112729111 GCF_008632895.1 Mastomys coucha | reverse complement strand
TTTCGAGACAGGGTTTCTCTGTATAGCCCTGGCTGTCCGGGAACTCAGGCTGGCCTCGAACTTAGAGATCCCCATCTCTGCCTCCTGTGTGCTGGGATTAAAGGTGTTCACCACCACTGCTGGACAACATTTGCTCTATTCTTTTTCAGGATCTTTCTCTGTTGCTTAAGCTTGTCTCACACTTGCTGTCTTCCTGCCTCGGGCTCTGAAGTAGCTGGGAGCGTATGGATGGGCCACTGTACCCAGCTTACCATTTACTTATTTATTAAAAAAGATATTTTAGGTTAATTTTATTTTATGCTTATGCATGTTTTGCATACACGTATGTTTGTGTACCATATGTGTATCTGGTACCCACAGACCTCAGAAGAGGGTGTAGGATCCCCCGGCACTGGAGTTAATGATGGTTGTGAGCCATCATTTGGGTACTAGGAATCCAACTCGCTCTTAACCACTGAACAATCTCTCTAGCTCCCATTGCTTATTCATTGGTGATCCCAGTGACTTTATTGGACTTGCTTATGAAGTGCGGGTGAAAGGTCACTTACGGGAGCGTGGATCACCCAGAAAGAGCTTGTATGACATGTTTAGTTTATTTCACTTTCACTTTGGGGGTTCTTCTGGAAGATTAGGAACATTCTAGTTCTGCTGGCTTCAAGGGACATTGCTGTGTCTGGCAGAGTCAGCTTCCCCATCGCGCTGGGAAGTGCTCCTGGCTTGGGAGTATGTCATCTTAAGTCAGCCTGTCAGGGTATTCCAGATCTCCACTGACCTTACCTCCACTGGACTCTGAGAAGACCTGGGAATTTCATGTGCCTTCTCTTTTCCTGCTGGCTTTCATTTGGACTCTAAAAATAACCAAAACATGATAAAGAAAAAGTACATCACATACAAATGTTTTAGGCTGAATAGTCACAAACTGAATTCAGGTGAATCTTTGTATAAAAGATAAGATTGTGGCCGGGCAGTGATGGTGCACGGCTTTAATCCCAGCACTTGGGAAGCAGAGGCAGGCGGATTTCTGAGTTCAAGGCAAGCCTGGTCTACAGAGTGAGTTCCAGGATGACCAAGGCTATACACAGAAACCTTGTCTGGAAAAAATAAAAAAACCAAGCCAAACCAAAGAAAAGATAAAATTGTGGTATAAAAAAATGGATAAGTATTTTGCTGACCTTCTGAAGGGTCCCCTGAGCTATGAGACCTTCTGGAGGAACTGTCATTTTAGATTGGCCTCTTCATCTGAGTTCTCCAAACTCCAAGGGCCAAAGGGTTTTTAGATTTCTTTTACTTTGAATCATTTTTAAATTACATTTTGATTTAGTGTGTATGGATGCGACTATGCATGTGTCCTGGTGCATGTGTGAAAGTTGGGGGCCAACTTCTTTCTACCACTTGGATTCTGGGGATCACATTAAGACCATCGGTACTGGTGGGCAAACTTTACAAGCTAATTTGCCAGCCCATTCTGTCACTTTTCTCTTGGTCTTGATAAGGAAGAACTAGGCAAGTAAATAAGAGAGTCATATGTATCAGCATGGGTATGTGTGTGCATTCCGAAATACATAATACAGAATCATACAAGTTATTATAGGGCTAGGAAACGTATTTACTTACATGATAAGAGTGTTATGAAACTGTAGTTTAATGTTTAATAAATGCAAAGACTATTATGTATAGCTCAACTGAAAGGGTGTTAATCTGACACACACAAGACCCCAGGTTCAGGCCCTAAGGAGGCATAAAACTGACTATGGTGGCTCACACCTTAAGCCCAGCCCTTGAGAGGTGGAGGCAAGCTTACAAGTTCAAGTGCATCTTGGACTACCTCGTAGCCTAGGTACTTAAGATACTGCCTCGAAGTCTGCAAAGCAGAGGGCTAACAGTATAAAGTATGTGTGCTTCAGTTCTGGGATTTTCAAACAACAGTAGCATGCCCAGGTGGTAGTCTCTGGACTCAATGGAATTGAGCATGTGTTTGCTCACCAGGGAGGTGTGAGCTGAGTTCCCAAGGTTTGGGGTGTGTGAGTGGGGGTGGGGTGCTCTCTCAGTTCTGTATCCCTGCAGTGTGTCTCACTGTGTATCCCAGATTAATCCTTACTCCTCAAGCCTTTGCCTGAGCCTCCTGACCTTCGTCTTTAAAAATTGATACACATTTTTGGAGTAGAGTACAGTATTTCCACATGTGGAATTCCACATAATTTGGAAAGATCAGATCAAGACATTTAGCATTTTCATCTCAAACATTTGACATTTCTGTGTGCTGTGAACCTTCAGATTCTTACGTGGTTATTTTGAGACAGGCTGTAGATGTTGGAGACTCTACCTACTGTGGTAGTCTGTAAACCAGCGGAACACATTTCTCCTACCTGGGTTTCCATGGTCCTAGTCTCTTTGCGTCTGGCCCCACTACACTATTGAGACACAAACTGCCTCTTAGTGGAGTGTCCTTTCCCTACGAATGCTCGCTCTTCTGTGGCTTTCCTCCACAGGGCTCAGGAAGGCCACTGACTATTATTATCATCATCATCATCATCATTATTATTATTATTATTATTATTATTATTAGCCACTGCTTATTTACTTATTTATTGTTTATTTGTTTTAAAGATATATTTATTTCAGTTGTTTCATGTTTGGATGCTTTACCTGCATGCATGTCTTTGTGCCACTTGTGTGTAGAGCCGGAAGCCAGGGAGGGTACTGGATCCTTTGGAACAGGAGTTACACACAGTTGTGAGCCACCATGTGGGTTTTGGGAATGGAACCCAAGACTTCTGGAAGTGTAGCTAGTACTCTTAACCACTGAGCCATCTCTCTGGAGCCCTATTTATTAGAGTTTTGAGACAAGATCTCATTCTGTAGCCAGGTTTAGGTTTGCCTGAAATGAATTCAGGCTAGTCTTCGACTCAGGGTACTTTGTCAGCTTCATTTCCTTGATACAGCAACTTATTGCAAAGGTAAAAGAACCTGGATGACAGAAAGAGGGAGAGATGAAGGGAGGGAGGGAAGGAGGGAAGGAGGTGGGGGAAGAAAGAGAGAGACAGAGGAGAGGAAGGGGTAGGTTGTGAGTGAGAATTCCTCAAGGATTGCAGATCATCTCTCCCAGGCATTGCCTTTGTGTCCATCTGGACAGTGAGTATATGACAGATCTTCAGTGTCTGAACTGGTGACTCACAGGTCCTTTAAACACTAATTGCATTCCTGGGCTGTTTACAGAGTGAGTCTTCTACTACATTCTTGTCAGATGTGCACCCAACCTCCTTGTACTATTTTCTCTTCTAATAACAAGGACTCGTTGTTTTCTTATAGTGTGCTGGATTAGCAGATACTTTCTTACTGTGTTCTTCAAGCAACTTGTGTACTCACAACTGTTGATTAGATTGCCTTAAACTTTTCTCCTGTTGCTTTGGTGTTGGGGAATTAGTCCAGTACGGTAGCGCTGAGCTGCTTCCAGGCTCATTTGTTATTTAATTTTTGGAGTTTTCAGATAAGATCTTATTCTGCAGCCCAGGCTGGCCTAGAGCTCATCCATGCTAGCCTCCAATTCTGGGCACTTTGTTTACTAAAGGCTGAAATGACCAACTCTCGGCCCTTTAGCTTGTTTAAACTTTTTTTTTCTAACATCCATTTCTGTGCAAGCGTGCATGCATGCTTGCTTGTTGATTCTCTCCTTCTACCATTTGGTTCCTGGACATTGAACTTGGGAGGTAATCAGGCTTGGCAACGTGTCTTTCCCTGTTGAGCCATCTCCAAGGCCCAGTGTTTGCCACAGAAGTTCACTGTGTAGGGCCAGGCCAGCCTAGAACTCCAGATCCTTCTGCCTCAGACTTGGGAATGTCAGAACTGCAGATGTGTGCCATACCTAATCCTCACTTATCTTTTAATGAACTAGTAAACCATCCAGAGGCTATTGACATTCATGCTGAAAATGCTAATTTCAATAGCAGAAATGGTGTCCTAAAGAACAATTAGTATGTAAATTATAAATGATCAAGTATCTGCTTGGATTTCTCTTCATTACCAAATGAGATTCTCTAGAAGGTGTTTATCATAGTGTTTATTATCGTGTAATTTAGGTAGCCGGAGTAGTTATTTTGAATAATAAACAGGCTAAGAAAATATTCAAGGAATAACACACTAGGTGACAGAGACTCTTTTCATTTTCTTTTTGTTTCTCCCTCCTTTCTGAGCAGGGTCTTTCTTTGCTGGGCAGGTTGACCTTGAACTTGCCACCTCCTGCCTCAACCTAGGTACTGGTATCATAAAAAAGAAAACAGGCTGGGCTGTGGTGGTGCACGCCTTTAATCCCAGCATTTGGGAGGCAGAGGCTGGTGGATTTCTGAGTTTTGATTGAGGCCAGCTTGGTCTACAGAGTGGGTTCCAGGTCAGCCAGGACTACATAGAGAAACCCTGTCTCGGAAAAAAAAAAAAAAAAGAAAACAAATACACATGCATCCCAATGTTTCACCTCATTTACATGCTACTTAGATTGCTCAGGCTCCAACTTGACTAGTCGATCTAGTTGATCTCAATGTTATGTGCCTTTTCAACAACTTGAACTTTGTAGCCCTAAATCCAACTGCCATTAGAAGCAACAAGCTGGAGTTTGGAGCAGTAGACAGATTTTGGGTTGCATTCCTGAAAGGTAGCTTTGTAGGGGACACTGGCTGTGTACAAAGCTGGGTTTGGAACTTTGCGTATGCTGACTGGAACCCAGTGGCCAAAGATGAGCAGTGTTACCAAGACACTTGTCGGCTGACAGCACACTAACACCCACTGTGTTGCCTTAGCTTGCCTTTGTCTTTTCCAGTTTCTTTTCCTCTTGTAAATTTATTGATTGTAATAATATACTAAGGGCGATTGGGTCAGAAAATATGACAGTTTGGAGGTATACTACTTTTGAACAGTGTACCACCAAATATCTCTTTTCTTGCCAGGTTTTTGAAGTGTGTTATGTAGAAAAAACTTTAATTCTCTTTTCCTCAGACTTTGTATCAACAGATACGATTTAAATAGTTATGTACTTGGCTTATCTGTGTCCTTAATGACTGGCACACTGTCTGAGGGGATTTTATGTTTGAGTGGTGTGATAACTGAAAAAAAAAAAAGGATCGCTTTTGTTTACATTGTTTACTTTGTGTGTGTATCCATTTGTAGGGTATGTGCCAGACGTAGCTTGCACAATGTAGCTTGCATGCAGAGGCCAGATAGCTTGTTAGCTTGTGGGAGTCGGTTCTCTATCTCTACTTTGTGGATGTCAGTGACTGAACTTTGTTAGGCTTCGCAGCAACTGCCTTTACCCCCTCAGTCAACTTGGTAGCCCTGTTTGTTTGGTTTCTGAGACAGGGTCTCCTGCAGCCCAGGCTGGCCTTGAATTTATTGTGAAGCAAAAAATAGCCTTGCCTTCCTGACCCTTTTTGCCTGTACCTCCCAAGTCTTGGCATTACCGGTGTGCATCACGCCTCCTTTGCAGCATGTGGTAGTAAGGAGTGGCATCTGAGGGCATCAGAGATGGCGTGTGCTTAGGAGTGCTTGCTGGCTTCAGCGCACTGGAGTTGGGTTCTTAGCACCCCAGAGGCAGCTCCCAACCCCTGGAATTGCAGTCCCAGGGGAGCCTTCCAGGGTGTCTAGTGCCCACTTCTGGCTTCCTTGGCATTAGGAATGCATGTAGGATCATATACACGCACTGGTAAACACCCATGCACATAAAATACAAAAATGAATCTTGAAGAACACGTACGTATTTGAGTCTAGCTGATAAACAGGCCCAATGGGTCTCAAATTTATAAGATTTAGATAAAAAAAAAAAAAAAGAAACCTATAGCCCATTTATTGGGATGAGATACAAGAGTGAGCCTACGGTAGAACGATCTGGTTAATGGTCAGGAGTGCGAAGCTCCTGCTTGCCCTCATTCTGAGAGAGTCCTAACCCAAACGACTTTCTGCACAGTAGCACAAAGAATTGATTTCCCTTTGTAGTAAAACTTTGTGTGCTTATCTTGGTTATCTCTATCACCTTTGGGGAATAAAATGTTTATACATATTAATTTTTTCTATTTAATCCTAGTTTCCGCTTTAGAAACATATTGGTATTTTAGTCTTACAATCTAATGCTCTTCTAGAGTGCACCTTGACCAGTGTAGTCTGTGGTGTTATTTGTTAGCACTCTCAGGACACAGGACACAGCCCTGGGAGAACAGGATCTGTGTTCTCTGGTCTGGTGCTATATGCTAAGCACCCAGGATGGTACTCGATACCTAGGGGATGATCAGTCAAAGTGAGCTGAAGGCGTAAATAAATCCAGGACATCTAAGAAATATCGGTAGACTTGTTTTATTTTTATAATTAATTGGGTGGTGCCAGGACTCAAACCCGAAGGCTGCTATATGCTAGGACAGTTTTACCACTTAACTACTTTGCCAACCCAAGAAAATATCTTTTTTCTCTCTCTTTTAGTGCTGGGATAGACCTTGCTAGGCAAGGCCTTTACCATGGAGGTATAGTCTCATTCCCAAGAATCTAGTTTTAAAATTATTCTGTTTACAATAATCATGTGCTTCATAATGTCTGACTGGGATTGTAAGTAGGAAAAATGAGAGCAGTTTGTCCAGGTAGGCAGTAGCCTGTTCATCTCCTGGACTTCCTTGTAATAAGTGGCTTTCCCCAGTGCCCGCTGGGCTTAAAGGTAAAGCTACAGTAGAAGGAACTTGGACACTCAAAAGAATTTTAATTATTTGGACTTCAGTTTGATACATCTAGTATAATTAGATTTGTTACTTTTCTGAGTCTTCATTTATATGTGCTAATGTTTTGATATTGTATATTGTCCTATTGCCTATAAAATAAAGAATATGAAATTTGATTAAAGAGAGAAGAAAATGAAAGAAAGCTGAACAGAGAGAGGGGAGGGACACGCTGTGTTGAGGCAATGTGACCACTGCCATCTGCCGAAGGAAGAGGCTCCATACTTTATTATTTATGGCAGACTCAGTGTGGAGGTCAGCTCGGGCTTGAATTAGCTTAGAGCTTGTTAACCACCTTTGTTAGATGATCTCTGCTCTGGGAAGACTTTATCTTGGGCTGTCTCCTCTCATCTCTGTCCTGATGAAAGCCTTCTAACTTCAGCAAGTCCAAGAAAGGCACTGGGATAAAATTATATTTGCAATTTTACATAGGATTAACTTATTAAACATAATGCACTGGTGGCTTTAAAAAACCTCTAGCTAATTTGTGTATCTCTGTGGTCTATCTTAAAAATAGAGTACAATCAAAAGGAGTCTTAAAATAATTAGACAAGAACAGACCTGGGAGTTAGGAAGAGGTTTGCAGTCTGTTAGGGTTTGGACCTGCCTGAAGCAGCTGGCGGCCGTTCCCTTAGAGCAAGGCAACCATATTGTGTGGAAAGAAGCCAAGCCCTATTTAACTTTGTTTTGACTCTAGTTACACAGCAGGCAGCTAGCTGCAAATTTAGGAGAGTGGCAGGGATAATTTTTAAACAGCAGTGAAAAGAAGCCATCACATATTTTTGAAGGTTATTGTGACTTTTGCAGGGAGGAGGGGGATAAAGTAGAAAAGAAAAAGATAATCTAAACTATCTGACCCTGTAAAAGCTTCATAGAAATCTCATTAATGAAGCCGGGCAGTGGTGGAGCATGCCTTTAATCACTTGGGAGGCAGAGGCAGGCGGATTTCTGAGTTCGAGGCCAGCCTGGTCTACAGAATGAGTTCCAGGACAGCCAGGGCTACTCAGAGAAACCCTGTCTCGAAAAAAAAAAAAAAAAGAAAGGAAGAAAGGAAGAAATCTTGTTAATGGTCACTGTAAATGTATATAAGGATTCCAGAAAATTCAGTGTTTGAGAGATTTCTGTCAGGATGAGTTTTCCACAGGTGCTCACTTGTGAGCCCAGATGGAAAGAGTAGGCGCCTGGATGAGTTTCCTGTCAGAGAAAGGTTCTTATCCAGAAAGTTCTCGGAGGTGGACACCGGGAATGCCAGAGCTATGAACAGCGCCAGCGATGAAGGACACTGGCAAGTCACATGGTTGTTGTTCTTCCTGCCCTTCTGAGGAAGGCAGAGCCCTCCTTCACTCCCTCTCTTCTTTACTTCCCCTAAGAGGAAACTGGTGAGGTGGTGGCTTGGTCAAGAGCCGGTTGACACAGGTCCTGGAGCCAAATTCAGAGGTGGGTCTGCTCCTTAACCGCCCTGAGGCAGAGGAAATGCAGTTAGTTCCTATGCTACAGGCAGACAGAGCTTTCTAAAAACCCATAAATAAGGGTAGGCATCAAAAGAAGGAGTGTTTGGCTTTGGGAAAAATCTGCTTGTAGTAACAGATGAAGAAAATGTAGCTAATTTGAGTCTTGTAAAGCTTGATAGAGAACAAGTCATTCTTGTGTCTCTGGGAAATGAAACTCTCTGGGTAACAAACTTTTTTGAATAATAAGTCCAGCTTATCACTTTCCTAAATATCATTGCTAATCTCTGGAACTATTTATAAATTCCCCTACCTCTCCTTTTGCTGTTGTTTTTGTTATTTTGAGACAGGTTCTCACTGTGCCCAAGTTAGCCTGAAGCTCATTATGTAGCCCAAGCTTGTCTTAGACCCATATCCTATTGCTTCCTGAGGGCTGGAATGGAGTTGTGTATGGCCACCGTGCCTGGCTATTTAAATTTTTGTGTTTGAAGTAGCCAAGTCCAGCCAAGTATTTAAAGGGAAAAGTAATATACATAGAATAGATTTAAAATCCTCTAATTTTAATTATAAGAGATGACATGCTGTTTTGCAGGGTTAGGAGGTAGTTTTGAGCCAGGGTCTTTGGGAATTTACTATGTAGAACAGGCTTGCCTTGAACTCAAGAGATCAGCCTGCCTTTGCCTCCTATGAGTGCCACCATGCCTGGCTAAGAGATGATAGACTTAATTTTTAAAAATAAATTAATTTTATTATTATATATATAGATAGATAGATGTCTTGTCTTCATTTATGTCTGTGTATTGTACATGTGGTGCATGCAGAGGCCAGAAGAGGGCATCAGATTCCCTGGAACTGGAGTTACAGATGGGAGTGAGCTGCCATGTGGGTGCTGGGAGTTAAATCTGGGTCATCTAGAAGAGCAGCCAGTCAGTCCTTAACCAATTACCATCTCTCCAGTCCAAAAAGTAGAGGTAGGAGGATTGTGACTTCAAGGCCAACCTTGGGCTACAGAATAAATTTGAGGGCATCATGAGTTGCATGGTGGGACCCTTTCTCAAACAAAACTAAATGTAAATATAGAGTAAATGCCTAAAAGTAGTGTGCATAATAGACAAGGCATTATATGTGCACTCCAAGATGTGGGTCTGAGGTTGGAAGATGGAGTCATCGTACATGCTTTAGGAAGTATTGTACCCATCCTCATCCAAATACTTGAAATTTTAAGTAGAAAAGATTTTTGGAGGAAGGAACCAATAATTGCTTTTTGTTGGCATTTGGCAGAGTTGGCAAAACTAAATCATCCCTCATAAATAGGGAGGGGTATGACCATAATATGTTACATGAAAAATTAAATAAATTTAATTAAAAATATTAAAGACAAATCTAATGTTCTTATAGCATTGTACATTCACATCATTTTCCATCCATCTCCTGTGCTGGAATTGTGACTTATATTACTCACAGGTCAGACTGATTTCTTCCAGTTCCCAGTTATCATCTGCCCGCTGGAAAACAAACCTAGAACCTTGAACTAGAAGCATCAAGCCATGTCTGTTAAGCCAGGTTTTTCTGTTCTGTAAATTGTGGAAGGCAGAACAGTAGTTGCTTTCCTGTAAATGATGAACGTGGGTTACAGAAAACAGCAATGGTCCTGCACTATGATATCCATGCAGCCCTTCAAGCATAGGTGTGTGCTGGAGGCTGCGGCTGGGGAGCTCTTCCTATGTAGCGCTCTCTCTTTCTCTCTCTCTCTCTCTCTCTCTCTCTCTCTCTCTGTGTGTGTGTGTGTGTGTGTGTGTGTATGTGTGTGTGTGTGTGTGTGCGCACGCGTTGGGGATCAGGGTAAGACAGAATCTTGGTATGTAGGTAGCCCTGTCCTTGAACCTGTAGAAACCTGTTGCCTTAGCCTTCCAGGTACTGCAGTCACAGGCATGAGCCTTCATGCCTGGCTCTGGTCCAAAGCTTTAGCCTCTGACTTAGTAACCTACCTAGGTCACTTTACTGCACTAGGTGTAACTTTTCATGTGGGGTGTGTGTTTGTATGAGAGAGAATGATAGAAGCGCACACACATGCATGAGAGAGAGAGAGAGAAAGAGAGAGACAGAGACAGACACACAGAGAGAGAAACAGGGAGAGACAGAGAGAAAGACAGAGAGAGAGAGAGAAAGAGACAGAGAGATTGACAGAGACAGAGATTTCTACATTCTGCTCTTTAATTCAAAGTTCATTCTTCATATTAAACAATTAATTTATAATGTCCCAGTTGCTTTGAATTTTTATCCAAATGGACTTTGAGGGGCAAGGAAGAGCTGTGGTTGCATCTGCTACTAAACTTTCTGACATTTACATGAAGTAGTTTTATTTATAGAGGCCAAATCCCAGAATAGGGAAAAGTTGGATTAGCATGATGGTTTAGAATTATACTGGGTAGAGCACTTCTTAAGGCTTTTAAAGTAATATTAGTTATAGGGCTGCTGCCATGGTCCAGAGGGTAAAATTTCTTGTCATGCAAACCAGAGGACCTGAGTTTTATTCCGAGAACCCTTTTGTGGAGAAAAAGAACCAACTCCTGAAACTTGTCCTCTGAACTCCTCACTGGTGTACACACATGAGCGTGCACACACTCCTTAATATATTTTAATAATGACAACTTCAGTGTTTTGGTAATGGACATTTTTTTTCCTGCCTCTGTCTCCTGAATACTAGTCTCTATATAGAGCTTAGCGTTGCCTCTTTTTATTTATTTATTTTCTGTAAGCCTTGGCTGTTGTCCCTTCTGAAAAGTACAGGAGGCCATTGCCACTTGGTCCTGGATCTTTGAGGGGTGGAGATCGCTGGGATCTTTTTTGCATGACCGCCTGCTTCAGTGACCTTCCTTCCTTCCAGGTCACGTACTTCAGCCTCTGGTACTACAACAAGCAGAATCAGCGGCGCTGGGTGGATTTGGAGAAGCCCCTGAAGAAGCAGCTGGACAAGCATGCACTGGAGCCCACCGTCTACTTTGGAGTGGTGTTCTATGTGCCTTCAGTGTCCCAGCTGCAGCAGGAGATTACCAGGTGAGAAGTTCCCTGCTGCCTATGGTAGAAAGTAGTCTGAAGAGGTCAGAAGAGTGAAGCTGGGGCCAAAGGTCCTAGAGATAAAGGCCTGTGACCGACTTTGCCCTGTGGCCCTCATTATTTAGTCACTGGATTACTAAGAGGTTCTGGAATGTGGTATGTCAGACCAAATTATGACTTGCTGGACCCAAAGGCACAGGAAAGATGATCAGTTCACCCTGGCTGTGAACTCTTGTGTTTTTGTTGCTCTGTTTCTGGTTCCTTGTAATGAAACAGGAGAGGGGAGATTTAAAATGTGTAGTCCTAAACTCTGTGTCCTCTCAACTGGCTAGGTTCTTAGAATTATTCCCCCGGAAACTATAGATTCTGTAGATGGGTCAGCCATGGGGGACAGAAGGGACACAGAGGGGGAAGATGTTTATGAGCAGAGAGTTACCTAGTAAACACACTTACAGGGATCTAAGTGGTAGAAGAGTGCTGAGAGAGACTAAGAAGTGTTGCTTTGCTTCATCCTGGTTATCTAAGGCCCTTTTCATGTGATGGATAATGCCCTAAGTATGTTTCTTCAGTCCCCCTCCAGTGTCTGCTTGTGTATCCTTTCCCATCCCGTCAGTCCTCTTGGTTCCCCCTACACAGTTTTGTTTCTGCTTTCCTGTACCTTTTCTCTCTGTCTCCTAATCTTCCTTACACTCAGTCATATTCATCTGGCTCCTTGAAGCTCTGGGATGCCCGAGGCTGGGGTGCACTTTGTCTACCCCATGCTATCTCAGGACTTGCTTGTAGATCTGTCTGTTAAGGTGGTTGGTATCACAGCCTCCTATTATAGTCATTTGTGTTCCTGTCTTATCTTCTTTCTCCATCTTAAGCCCATGTTTTCCTTGGCTTTGCCTTCCATTTGAAAGCTGTCTACCCTGCAGATAGTAAGAATTGTGGCTGCCTCATGCTTGTGGAATGTTGTTTGAATCAGGTAACTGAAAGACACCAGGAAACCGAAGCAGCAAGGGTCAGCTAGTAGGGATAGGCACAAACAGACTGTGGAAACAGGTCTGAGATGTAAATATTGGAGAAAGTAAGTGGGAGCCAGGAGGAAAAATACTAGCTGGCCGCTTAACTCGTTTAAACATTTACTAAAGATATTCAGCGATCTAAGAGCTGTTGGGTAGTCACTTGAATCTGATCTTGGAGGAGTTACAGTCTGGTGGGACTGGCAGTTCATATACATAAGTAGTCACAGTATCCTAGGATAACAAACATTTGATTGAAAGCTCTATAGCTTCCTAGGGGTGGGGCACAGAATGCGACTAAGAAAGGGAAAGAGGTGACTTCTTGACAGGCTTTAGAAGAAATTTTCTAGTTGGGAATGGCTTGTGGAAAGCAGTCAGGATAGAAGGTCTCAGATAATACTGGAGAGGAGAAGAGGTTTAAAAGCCAGGTGTGTACTAATCATAAAGACATGGTAATGTGAGTAAGGCTTTTTCAAATTTTAATGATGTAAAATGATCCAATTTGTATCTTACAAAGACCATTCACATTAGCTGATAGATAAGAGATTAAAAACAAACAAACAAACAAACACAAAGAAATAAACTTGGGAATTTAATTGGAAGTGGCAGGAGACCAGTTAGGGAGGTGTTATTAGAAAAGAGCTTAGGTGTGAGCCATAGAATGGCATGAAAAGGCATGGGGTTATTGGGCTCAGCCAGCAGGACTGCTCTCTGATCAGGTGTCAGAGACCTAGTAGAGAAGTTCTAGCAATAAGAAGTATGGTCATGAGTATCAATAAGAAGCTTTCCAGATCTGAAATGAGGCCCCAAGGTCAGCCATGCAGACTTGTGTGACAGCTCTAGAATGCATCCTCTTGCCCTCAAATAGGTTTCCTCATAGTCTAAGAGATCTGGACAGATTCTAGGTCTCAGAGCTGTAGTGTCAGGAAGCAGAGCAGTGGTTTCTAGGAAGGAGGATTGCATGTCACACAGAGAAACTCTTGCAGGTGATTGGTACTCAGGCTCTTTATCCTGTAGCAGTGACTTCATACGTTTTTTTATATGACAAAACTGTATGTTGGAACAATTTATTTCATGCCAGTTCTACCTCAAAAAGGTCTTAAAAAGACACAGTCAGGGCTGGAGATATAGTTCAGTGGTAAAGCAGTAGTGAAGCTCTGAGCTTAGTGCCCCCACACTAAGAAAACAACCTCCTACTACCTCCCCTCCCCACAAACATTCAAAAATACTTTTTAAAAAGGCAGAGAACAGAAATCTGAATCACATGAGGACTTGTCAGGAGAATGTAGTCACAAGGCAGCAGAAAACTGTCACCCACATGACAAGACCTTATAAGAATTGTTGTTTTCAAAAGATAGTGAATTTTGAGGATAATATATAGTGACTGGGTAGACTGAATTTTTACAAATTTATAAATTGCTAATATGTAATCTCTTCATTACTACACTAGTCCATTTTTTCTTACTTATAACAATATTGTTACAGCTTGTATGAGTGTTAATGGAAGAGACTTATCTTGTCTCACCATTCTAAAGTATTCTTTATTTGTAAATGTGACACTTTCCTGGTATGTCATTTACAAGGACATTTATACATGAGATTTTACATAAAGGATATTGAACTAGCAATGAACAATTTCTAGCATATATGGAAGAATTGGCTTTCATAATAAAACCTGTTCAAAGCTAAGGTAAAAGAAGACTGTATACAAACCCCAGTTAGTTTGGTCTATGTATATAATGGATGCTGCATTTCAAGGTTTTTTACTTGATGTAAGGAAAGAGTCTAGAATAATGAGGAGTATGTGGCACACTCCCACTCAATATACCTCTATAAATACCATCTCTTTTGTCATTTGAAAGCCTTATAGAAAGTTGCAGGTTCCCCCTTGACACCCCAGAATCATCAGTATTCTTTTCAATTCACTGATTGCTAATGATGT
Source organism: Mastomys coucha (assembly GCF_008632895.1). Taxonomy (NCBI): domain Eukaryota; kingdom Metazoa; phylum Chordata; class Mammalia; order Rodentia; family Muridae; genus Mastomys; species Mastomys coucha. The sequence goes on along the minus strand of NW_022196912.1, from coordinate 112,714,917 downwards.
CTGCTAGCTGGTAGAAGGGAAAAGCCAGATCTAAATTCTTTTTATTTAAGTAGATGTTGTATTGGTCAGGCCATTTGGTAACAAAAGGTAGAGAATTAAAAGGATGACATAAGAATGCATCTGAATTCTGGGGAATTCAGAAATAGTCTATGCTTGGACTGCTCAAAGGCACCAAACCTAGAGAGACTCAGGCCGAGATGGCATTGTAAACTGCACTGGCAGAATCACTGGACCACACCTAACACTGTCTCCAGTGTCTAGAACGATGCTGTGGAATGAACAGTGACAGGCCCTAGTACTGATCTATTCAGGGACTAGAAGGAAGCATCATGTTTTGACTCTGAAGCTTTATCCTAATGGAGAGAGGATAGGATGACACATTGCTGCCTGACTGGAAATGCATGGCTGATAATCCCTTGCTGCTTGAGTGCCGAGACATGTCCAGCATTGTTAAGGGCTTTATTCGTGTCACTTGGATGTGTTCAACACTGTAAAGGGGTGGTCATCTACATTTTATTGGTAATAAGGTGAAACAAACTATGACTTGCCCAAGGTCATGCAGAATCCTAAATTCCAGGCTTGGAATTTACACCTAGGTCCACTTGGTACTAAGGGGGCAGAAGAAGAAACTATATTACAGAATATTAAAGTCTTTTAGAAGTTATTCTATTTAGGATTATACTTGAAAAGCTTAATGATAGCCTAATCTGAAATATCAAGAATTATTTGCTTTACAGGTGGATTTCTGTGTTCGAGGCCAGCCTGGTCTACAGAGTGATTTCCAGGACTGCCAAGGCTACACAGAGAAACCCTGTCTCGAAAAAAAGAATTATTTGCCTTAAATTTTACAGAGCTAGTGGTTTTTCTCTATCTACATAAAGTCTTATATTAACAAGTTACAAGAGAGAAGCTTTAAAGTAAAGATTGGTCATTGAGTGTGCATTTTCCTCACCATGAAGACTGGATACCCAGGACTGTTTTACAGGGCATAAGACAAATGGGACATTCTTCTAGAGATGACTTTGACCTCAGTTTTCTCTGAGGGGTGTGTGGCTTGTTAGAGATCAAGCCAGACTCACACACGCTGAGCAAATATTTACCCCAGAGTTCCATCCCTGATCCCTTGTATTGACTTTGAAATAGTTAAAGCAAGGGGTAAATAACAAGTCATTGAGCAGATCAAATGGTATGCTTATTGTTTGTGGCTTGCTTTCCAGTTTTTGAAAACATCCAGGGCTATAGTTTTATTTGACGGTTTATGTTCCTATACTAAACTACGGTAAAGTGCGGTGAGTCTTGGCCAGAAATCATAGTGCTACTAGTTTCATAAACTCATCCTTTAAAACAGGTATCAGTATTACCTGCAGCTGAAGAAGGATATTCTGGAAGGAAACCTTCCCTGTACGTTAGAACAAGCCATTCAGCTGGCCGGCTTAGCTGTTCAAGGTAAGCAGTGCATGTGAAGTAGTAATTCTGTCAGATTAATTAAGATATGTGTTAAAACAGAAGCAGTAAAGGATTCTGTGAGTAACTGATTTTCTATATGAATTGTTATAGTATTTATGTATGTATGCAATACTATGTTTTTATCTGGAGACCTGTAGGGAGACCATTCGGATCACTTCAATGAAATGTGAGACTTGTGGACATTTCTGATAGATGAGTTATGAAACATGTTAAAGGAGCACGCATATATCTATAGATATACCTATATATATCTATAAATATATATATATCAAAGAATTTAGCATGCTAAGTGTTAATTTTGCTCCAAGACTTGATTTGAACTTAGTATTTTGGGAGGGATGACCTTACTATCAATGAGTTTGATGGAATTGTATTCACTTATATTTTAAGAATATCTCATCTTTTTGGTTTCTCTAATAATAACTGTTGCAAATTATAGAGTATCCTTACTCATAACCGAAGTGGCTTTGTTTTGTAAGTGCTTTTTAAATCAATGCACATGTCTGTATATATCTATGCTGCACAGAAATTTCTGCTGGTGCATTATTTCAAGTGATAATAGGTGTTTACCCATGGAAACTGGAATATAATCAAAAGAAAAATTAAGCTTGGCATAGTACCATATAACTTTAATCCCAACAAGGAAGCAGATCTCTGAGTTCAAGGCCAGCCTGTACCACATAGTGCATTCTAGGCAGGTCAAGACCACAGAGTGGGTTCGTTTCTCAAAACAAAACAAAACACAAAGGAAAAATGAAAAATGATAACATTTCCTCCAGCTCCTAGCCGGCATGGACACCTGCCGCCTTGAGAATAACACACTTCCGTATGATACCTTAGTGTGTAGTTCCTAATATGTTGCCTGAATGTATGTATTCATAGGATACATTCCCTGTCCCTGTTTAACACTTACCTGTGCACAGAAGCACATGTCACATGCAGGGCAGGCTTGTCTCTCTTCATAGGCATTTTTTTCCAAGCTAGCATGCATGAATCTGCCTAATTTTTAAGATGTACCCTAAAAACGTGCTCTATTATCTGATAGGCAGAGTTGGTTTCTGAAGCATATAAACATGTCATCCATTCTACTTACTGATTTTTGTTGTGCAAGTGTGCTGTTGTGAAAATTAAATGTAACCAACATGTGGATGTTTATCATTTTATTTAGCTGATTTTGGTGACTTTGATCAGTATGAATCCCAAGATTTTCTTCAGAAATTTGCCTTGCTCCCTGTGGTAAGAACTCTTTTGATATTGGGCCCTTTTATATATAGCTTGTTCCTGTACTCTTAGCAATTCCTGATTGCCCACGTGGTAGAAGTTCTAAGCAGGACTAGCATTATAGAGTCACGGTAAACATCTCCTGCATCAATCTTTCCCCGTTACAGTCCTTCTGGTCTTTGTAAATTCACAGAAACCGAGGGTGTGATTTTCTGTGCTGTACAGACGTGGTTTTTGCCTTTGGTTATGAGTCTAAGGAGAGAGATTTGGTTTTGGTTTTGGTTTTGGGGAATCACAAGTTAACGTTGGAATGAACCTGACTTGTTATCGGTGTTAAAACCCCGCCTCCTGCGTTCTAAAGTTACTGTTGAAGAAATGGATGTGAACATCTCACTGTTCTGCTGAGTGGGTTAGCACTGAGCCCAGAACTGGCTCATGGATGTTTCCACCCTTAAAACTCAGCTGAAACTTCCCCTTGGGGGAGCAGAGAAGGCAGGGAAATGTTTTGGCTTCTGAGCAGAAACCACTCAGTTCCTTAGATGCGTCTGGCCATGTACAAAAGCAGAGCTCCGCAGAGCTAGTCCTGTTCGGCATTGTGCCTGAAAGTGCGAAAGCCAGTGACTGTCGGTCTCTGTGGCTCCTTGTAAAAAACATGCACATGCTCACTGCTGTGTTTCCCTCAGGGGTGGCTACAGGATGAAAAAGTGCTGGAAGAAGCAGCCCAAAAAGTGGCCTTGCTGCATCAGAAATACAGGTAACACACAAAAGACCCACGGCTCATGGCTGCTTGATTTTGAAATAGGCTTTGTATATTATATTGGGAAGTTTACTGCAGCTTGTTTGTGAAGTGAATAAAGAACGTTCACTGTGTGCCGAGTACTGTTCTAAGTACATTCCCCTAGCATTTCAGTTATTGTCCGTGTACCAGTGAGGGAACAGAAGATGTCCTTAAAGTGCCAGTTCATCACACATATATTAAATTTGTGATAGTAACTAAGCCTGTAGAAATGAGTGCATGATCAGGGACATCTGTGTTCTGGGATTCAGCCCTCTAGGTGCTCCTTCTATTGTCCTTTCCTGCCCTTCCTCCCTCCCTTTCTCCTCCTCCCCTCTCCTCCTCTTTTTTTCTTCCTTCCTTCCTTCTTTCCTTCCTTCCTTCCTTCCTTCCTTCTTTCCTTCCTTCCTTCCTTCTTTCCTTCCTTCCTTCCTTCCTTCCTTCCTTCCTTCCTTCCTTCTCTTTAAATGGTGTTAGAGTTTGAACTCAGGGCCTTGTACATAGCAGGCAGATAGTTTACCACTGAGCGACATCATCTGCCCTTGAGACTTTTGAGAGCCAGGTTAGCCTCAAACTTGCTATCTTGCTGCCTCTGCATCTTGTGCGATAGACATGCATTGCCATGACCATTGCCCCCCTGTATACTTTTGGAAGTGGGATTTTTTTTTTTTTTATTTTCAAAAGCTGTTAGGTGATATCAATTGGCTTCGACCCTATTTAAAGCTTACTACAGGAGAATTGAAACCTTTATTTGGTATTTTTTTATTTATTCATTTATTATACATAAGTACACTGTAGCTGTCTTCAGACGCACCAGAAGAGGGCATCAGATCTCATTACGGGTGGTTGTGAGCCACCATGTGGTTGCTGGGATTTGAACTCATGACCTTCCAAAGAGCAGTCGGTACTCTTCCCTGCTGAGCCATCTCACCAGCCCTATTTGATATTCTTTTTTTTGGAAGTGGGATTTTTGCCCCCTGGGGAGCTATGATGAGAATCCTCATGTCTGTTGCCCAGATTATACTTGCAGTTCTCATCTATGCTGGTCCGTGTTGACTTTCTTTGATGGTGAACATCTGTTGACTATGAGAGTCTCCTAAGATGCTGGCTCTTACTCTAAGCCAAGTACCCAGGTTCTGGATACTTCCTATATAAAATTATATTCTGATAGCTCTAGACTCTTTAAGGAGAATATTACCTTCATCTTAGAAACAAAGGGAACTAAACTCAGAGTGACTTAGGTCTCTGATCTGTTCTAGTGACTTGAAAGTAGGTGTGCCCGATCATTGTATGTGTTCTCTCTCTAGCCCCAGTAGTTGCAAAAGAGTAACTTCCAAGAATATCGTCCTCTCACTTCTCCCTGTGCTTCTTCCCAAATGCTCACAGGATTTTCTCACTTTCCAAAAATCACAATTCCTACTCTTCTACCTCTGTGTCTACACAGACCATAGATCCCTGGTGTACTTACTTGATCCCAAAGGCACACTGACCCAAAGGTACACATGACCCAAAGGCACACATGACCCTTATGAGACAGAATGCTGGGTGGTTTGGCTTAAAGATAAATAATATAATTCTCTGCCTCCCAAGAGTATGTTTCCAGAAATCTTATGACACAATCCACTGTGATAGTATCTAGCAACAGAAAAAGGGTGCAGTGAGGGAGGTGTAGGCAGATTGTGTGAGGACTGCATTGGGCAGGGACAAGTCCTGGGGATCCCCAGAGAATCTGGCAGGAGGAGCAAGTGGTACAGTCACCGAGTGTGGATGGTAGATGTACGAGGAGGAAGAGGAGGAGGAGGAGGAGAAAGGGGAGGAGGAAGAGGATATGGGCGCAGTGGCAGGAACCTTGGCACAGGGGGAGCAGCAGCTGCTGAGGCTGGGGAGGGGACTCGATGCTTTTAAGCACCTTTCCTTCCTTGTGTCCTTCTAAGGCTCCAGTCATCTGAACTGAGAGGGATCCATGCGCAGCCTCTTCCTGCCCCTGCTACATTTATCATTTAGTCTTTAAAAAACATTTTAAAAGATTCATTCATTCTATTTTATACATATGAGTATTTTGTCTGCATGTATGTTTGTGTACCACACCCATGCCTGTGGAGGTCAGAAGAAGGCACCAGATCTTCTGGAACTGGAGTTACAGATGATTGTGAGCTGCCATGTGGGTGCTAGGAATCAAACCTAGTTCCTCTGGAAGAGCAGCTAGTGCTCTAACCACTGAGCAAAGTTTTCAGTCCCATTACTTAGTTTTTAAACCAAATTCTTAGTATTTCCTGATATTTTAGGATAGTTAAGTAACTGCTTGCTAGTTAGGTAGAAACTCCTGGATTTGCATTGATGACATCTTGGTAGCTGCTTTGACCCTTGTCCATCCTTTTTACCTTTCTGAAGCACAAGGCTAGGTATACTTGCCTTCTACATTCAGCATAGTGCTTCATAGGTCATCCATTTTTGATATGTTTTTGAGGATCAATATAAGCAATTATATTTATCCAGATGCTTAGAAGCCTAAAATGTTTATAATGTTCTGTTCCAAATTGATGTACATTGTTTAAGGAAGTTTAGGTTTGGAGCTGTCTCACTAACGTCTGTTGGATTGCAGAGGGCTCACAGCTCCTGAGGCCGAGCTGCTATACATGCAGGAGGTAGAGAGAATGGATGGCTACGGAGAGGAGAGCTACCCTGCCAAGGTATGGGGGACTAGTTAAAGGTAAGAGTAGCAAGCTGGGTGTGTCTATGTGGGCCTGGAGACCCTGCCACTCTGGTGGCTCAGATAGGTGAATCATTTGAACATAGAATAGGAAGAGGGGTGGGGGTTGTTGAAAAAAAAGGGGGGCGTTTAGCAATTTGAGAAAATAGCATGGCTGACATCTACAGTAAAACACAGTCTGTATTGAGGGTGTGCTTTGGCAGGGTCAGGAAATAGTTCTTAAGAGTCTAAACTTAGCTCAGAGGGTCAAGACACTTGCCACCAAGCCTGATGACCCGAGTTTGATCCTGGGATTCACATAGTAGAAGGAGAAAACCAATCCCCATAGGTTGTCCTCTGACCTCTACATGTGCACTGAGGCATGTGTGCACCCACTTACAAAGTAAATAAATAGCCATAAGAAATAAAGAATCTATGCTCCTCCTATCACCATACTCATGGCAGGGTGCTGGGTTTGCCCATTCTCTTTTCTTTCTGAGTGGTTGCCCTGTGGGCGTCTAGGACAGTGTTCACCTGGGAAACAAGGTTAGGGAAATGGATGCATTTGTCCCTGTGCTCTGTTTCCCAGGGGTTTCCCCTTTCTTCTCTCCATCTAGGACAGCCAAGGAAGTGACATATCCATTGGTGCTTGTCTCGATGGCATCTTTGTGAAACACAAGAATGGAAGGCCTCCCGTGGTGTTCAGGTATTGCTCTGTATTTTTAAATACTCAAGTGGTTATTGCTGACAAGTCTTCCCTCCGTTCTCATTGGAAAATGGAGACACTCCTTTTCTAAAGTTAAACGGCACCCAAGTATAGTCTTCGCTAACATGCTGCGGTCTTCAAAAACAGATATGCAGCAAAGCGGGCATGTAAATGCTTAAAATGTGTGACTGCTCCCACAGAGAAGCCATTCTTTGCTTTGATAGGGAATTTTTTGTTTGAGTTCCAGTTTCTGGGACTACTTATTTACTATGGAAAAATCTAGGCTTCCTTTTGACTATAGTTATGTAACAAAATTACTGAAATGTCAACATCTCAGCAAATTTCCATTTTTGTAAAGTTGATTTTCCTCCAGTTATAAAAAACAGTGCTGTTTGTTTGTACAGGCCTTGGAGTGCATGTCGTAGAGAAGCACAATGATAGATAGGGACATGCCCAGAGTAGAGTGCGGTTTATGAGAAGTGAATTTACGGGTGGTTTAAGATTACTTTGTAATATTCTGTGTTCCAGTTATATCTTTTTGGACACAATAATATTTTATTAATTCTTTGAGATTTTATATCTTTATACAATATTTTTGGGTCACATTACTTCCATTCTTCCCTTTAACTCCTTTGGATAAAATCCCCAACATGGTATCAATATATTATTAAAATATTATATACTATATATATACATACATATATATAATATATTTGAAACCTATGGAATCCATATACTTATAGGTATGGGGTCATACCCTGGAGCACCGTCAACGTATAAGGGCCACACCCTTAAAGCTGCCTTTCCTTCCCCAAGAAGCCACCAACTGTCAATAGCTCCTCAGCTGGGGGTGGAGATGGGTTTGAACTTGTGCTACGACCACAGCTACCGTGCATTCACAAGTGTCAGCATTCGACTAGTGTCTAGATGACACTGTTCTACTCCATTCTTCCTTGATCTCTGGCTTTTATAATCTGTCTTCCTTTTCTTCCACGATGGTCCCTGAGCCTTGGTGAGAGGGTGAGTGACTGATGCTCCATTTGTGATTGAACACTCCACAGACACTTACCTTGTGCACTTTGACCAGTTTGACTTTCTGCGTTACGCACCTCCCACCCACAGCACAAAGAAGCTTCTCTAAGGAAGTGTGAGAGCAGCGCTGATTGATGCATGTAGAGATACCAGTTGGGAGAGCAGTTTGAAACTGTGACCATTTAGCACAATAGTAGGTTTTTCCCCTGGGGCCAATGAGCTCCCCACCATCTTCTCCTTCCCCACCGGGGACTAGCCTTACATTCATGCAGAAAGTGTTTGGTTACCCTGTAACATTTGCGCCACTACTGCCCCTGCAGGCCCATCCTGCATGCCTGCCACTGTAGCACAGCACTCATAGCTGGGTGAGACCATCTTCCCTATCTCTGCATCCTGCATCTCACCTTCAGGTACCATGAAAGCCAGCCAGCAGGGAGCCAGTTCCTGATGAGTACCAGCTTGACTTCTCCCATTTATACTTAAATATAGTAAATTAAGTTAGGTCGTGCTGTTTACTCTTATCTAAAGTCCTTAAAATCTGGAATCTTAGAAAGTCTGTGTTACAATCTTCTAAAAATATTTGCAATTTTACTCTGTTCTATTTTCTATTTTACCATTCTATTTTCTATTCTATTTTACTCTTTCTGTTTTCTATTGATCTAAACAACCCAAGGTTTATGTTTTCATCAAGCAGGGAAGCATATCTGTCACTTTTGACTGTTGGTTCCTCTGTGTCCAGCATTCATTAGTGTAAGTTATCAGGAATCCGCTGCTGTGTTGACTGCTTTCTTTATATTTTCACATGTAATCGTCTTCATAATGACTCAGGGGGCAGACATTACCACCAGCTTTCACACAGGATAATGAAGGATTAAAAAAGCCAAGTGATTTGCCCAAGGTCGCCCCATTCACAGCATAAGATTTGTCTACCTAAGCTGCCGCTCTTAGGCACCGTATCACATTGCCTTTTTATTTTATCTTTTTATAGCCCCCTTTATGCTCCTATTTTCTACTTTATTCTTGAGAACTGGTCTTCCCCTTTAAGAACTTTTTCACTAAAATGACAACTCTTCTTTGTCTTGCTTTGCTCTTCTACCTTTGGGCTCTGAATTATTCAGAGTGGCAGTGGCCGCAAAGAATAGACATGGCTTGGGGAGCAGAAGCCCTCTGCTACAGTGCACTGCCTGTGCGGGGCTGCTTCCCATGGCAACAGGGCTCTTGTCCCCAATCCGCTTATAGGAAATCTTCCCAGTGTGCTGAGCTGGGGGCATAGGGACAGGAAGATGGACAGGATTTACTCAGACAGCAGGACTGTCCCCAGAGGCCATATGGAAGTCTCAGGCATTCAAGTGGTTGCTTTCCTCACCACACAGGAATCTTCAAATTTGCCTCATTTAATACAATGCAAATACAATCTTTAGGTTTAACAACTGAGTAGTAAGTCAACAAGTTAATTTTGATTTAACAACTTTTAGCTAAAGAAATATAATACAGACTGAACATCCTGAGCCCAAAAGTCCCCAGTTAAAGATGTGGGAGGCAAAGGATGGAGTTCCGTGGTAAAGCACTTGCTTTATGTTTATGAGGCATTGAGTCAGTGGGGGAGGGGAAAGGGTTTCCCCTGGAAATGCTTCATGTTCAGGAGCTTTGGATTTCCAGGTTTACGGCTGCTCCACCGCTGCTGGATTCCAGATATTTCAAAACTTGCCAATTTCTGGAATTAGCCACTCTTCTGACCCCCGTGGTTCTGGCGGTTGGGGAGGGGAGGGTGATGGCTCGGAAGATGCTGAGCATCTTCCAGACTCAGTTTCTTCTGACAGTATCACACAGCTAGGTACTAAAACCAAATCTCTAGTCTGTAAAAGCTAAAGATGATCAAATGAGATGCAGGCTAGAGTTTATGTCCTACTGACAACACTCAATAATTCACCCTTGGTTTCTAAGCACGTAGCTTTCTCTTCACCCTGTACCTTTTCAGAGTGCACCTCTGTCTCTGATCCCTTACGTTCTCCTGTTTGCCCTCACTGCTCACCAGTGTGTTTGCTTTTATGTTGTCTGGTGCCTTCCCACCCTCCCATCTTCCCAAGTGCCTCTTTAGGGACCATCACCATACTGATTTTAACATCCTTAGGGCCTGGTACAGTTATCATCATTGTGATAGGGGATGCTCTTTAAAGCTTGTTCATAAGTAGTTGAGGCATGAGCAACAAGCTAACATAAGTATCTTTGATTGCTCAGCCAAGAGCAAGTCAGGTGTATTAGTTACTTTCCTGTTGCTGTGATAAAAGTCTTCGACAAAAAGCAACTTAAGGATGTTTATTTTGGCTTACAACTCTAGAGTCCATAATGGCAGTGTAGGCATGGCGGGAGGCATGGCGGGAGGCATGGCGGGAGGCATAGTGGAAGGTATCCAGGGCAGGAAGCTGAGATCACTAAGCTCACACAAGTGGAACAAGTCTATATACACTTGGCTACATACACACATATATTTATGTATATGCTTATATAATATATTTGTTATATATAAATAATCATATAAGCATAATAAAACATATTAGATGCAAACATATTCATATATAATGTTTATATAGTAATATAAATATAATGTATATATTTGTATATTTTTACATATATATTTAAGTCACATATCAAAGTTATGATGCGTTACATCTCCCAATGTACATTTGTGCTCTCAGCATTCTCTGTTGTTCTCTAGGTGGCACGACATTGCTAACATGTCGCACAACAAGTCCTTCTTTGCATTAGAGCTGACAAATAAAGAGGAGACCATCCAGTTTCAAACTGTGAGTGAGCACAAGAAACCATGGGATCATTCTCAAAAAAGTTAGCAAGTTAGCATTTCTGATTTCTCTTTTGTGTTTTGATAGATGGGGAGTTTGAAATAATTTAGCACTTCATAATTCTATGTGCTATAAAAATTTATGCTTTAAATGTTACAAAATGGGGCTTGGGGAAAAATGCTCACTTGTTAAATGAGTCTTTGTATCCGGATTCTTTGATTCAAGTGCCTTTTTTTTTTTTTTTTAAATATATATAAGTACACTGTAGCTGTCTTCAGACACACCAGAAGAGGGCATCAGATTCTATTACAGATGGTTAAGAGCCACCATGTGGTTGCTGGGAATTGAACTCAGGACCTCTGGAAGAGCAATCAGTGCTCTGAACCACTGAATCATCTCCTTAGCCCCCTTGAGTGAATTGTGAACTAATTGTAAGGAGACTGAAGTGGAGGAGAAAGTAAGCCTAGCTGCTGGCCGCCATGCTGCTGAGCAGCTGTGCGGTGCTGCTGGCCTTGGTGCTGCTGGCCTCGGTGCTGCTAAGCAGCTGTGCGGTGCTGCTGGGGTGCTGCTGGGCGACTGTGCGGTGCTGCTGAGCAGCTGTGTGGTGCTGCTGGCCTTGGTGCTGCTGAGCAGCTGTGCGGTGCTGCTCAGCCTCTATTAGTCCTTGCTATCTTAACAAAGGCAATATTAAGATCCCCGAGCAAATGTTTTCTTTGGAAAGTCTCTGAGTGTTATTTCTCAGTAGTAGAGTTGTTAACTTTGATAAAAACACGATGTTTAGGAACTGCTCGCTCACACTGCTGAGCAGGTCATTTCATTTTCACCATTAAGTTCTCACAGCTTCCAGAAGTTAGCCACGGGGCTAGAGAATGAAGAAGTCACTGTGGGGAAGAGGGAGTCACTGTGGGGAAGAAAGAGTCATGAAGGAGGGGATGAGGGAGTCACTGTGGGGATGAGGGAGTCACTGTGGGGATGAGGGAGTCACTGTGGGGAAGAGGGAGTCACTGTGGGGAAGAAAGAGTCATGAAGGAGGGGGTGAGGGAGTCACTGTGGGGAAGAGGGAGTCACTGTGGGGATGAGGGAGTCACCGTGGGTGGGAGATGGTTGTAGACACAATGTCTCTGCATTACAAGTGTCTTCCTCTGTGTGCTTCCCTTCATCTGCCAGGAGGACATGGAAACAGCAAAGTACGTGTGGAGGCTGTGTGTGGCACGGCACAAATTTTACAGAATGAACCAGTGCGACCTGTGAGTAGCTCCTGCTCCGGAAATTGTAGAAAATCATTTGGGAGTGAAAAAAATGTTAAATTGCATTTATCCAGTTTGTATGTGTGTCAGGGGACCGCATGTAGAAGCTGAGGCCAAGCTGGGGAGTCGCGCTGTCCACTAAGTGGGATCTAAGGAGTGAAGTTGACTTGTTGAGCTTGGCAGCAAGCACCTTTCACCGTCCTAGTCCTTGAAGGTTTCTTAAAAAAGAAAAGGATTTTTCCCCCTTCCTTTCCCTTGGGGATGGAACACAAGGTCCTACATGCTAGACAAGCGTCTACCACTGAGCTAGATCCCAGTCTCAGAGTAATAGTCTTTTGTTGTTTTGTTTTTTTTTAAGACAAGATCTCAGTATGAGCCTTGGTGGGGCTGGAAAGTGCTATGTAGATCAGGCTAGCCTTAAACTCACAAATATCCATCCGATTGTCTCTGCCCCTGGAGTGCCTGGAGGCGTGGACCACCATGTCTGGCTTGGGAGTAGTATTCTTTTATAGTTTTTAGTCAATATCCTGGTCAGCGTTTTGAGGGACGATTATTCGTCTTTTAATATATATGAATTATACAAAGTAAGAAGCTTTCTGACATGTCCGCACATGTGTGTAAGGGCCTTGTGCTATTCTGACACGTCGGCACATGTGTGTAAGGGCCTTGTTGATAGCTATCCTCACTCATATACTTGTCCGACCCCTCTCCTTCCCAGTCTACATCTTTAACACTTTATTCCTTCAGTTTATTTGCTTGCTACAGAGTTTTGCTTTGTGGTTCTGGCAGGCTTTGTACTCACCGTGTAGCCCAAGTGGGCCTTAGACTCGCAGCAATTCTCCTGCTTCAGCCTTCCAAGTGCTGGGATTATTGGCTTGAGCTACCACACCCACATATTCTTTTACTGTCCTATTCATGTACACACACACACACACACAATGAGATGGAGCGTGTGATACTTGCCTTGCCTTTGTGGGACTTGCCTGACACGATGGTGTCCAGTTCCCCGTGTTCATGCAAATAAATAATTTCATTCCTTGTTGCATGGTCACCTTTCCTGCTCTCTGCCCACTCTTGAATTTGTATATGAAATTGTTTCATTCAGAGGAGCCAGGAGTACTGGATTTTGGAAACCTCTTTAGCTAGCCTGATGAGCATTGTGACATTATTTTTGCATATAATAATTACATCCAAATAATTACAGAATCTGTTGGAACACAGCATTTTTGTTTTGAAGCTTTTCATAAATGTAGAACCATTCATGATGAGCCATCACTACCTCAGTTTATTTTTTTTTCTTTAAAACAGTAGTGACAGCCATTATGAAGAAGCCATTAAGTGTGTTGCCATCTAGCCCACCCTGTATTGCATTGTGACTAATGCCTTTTTGAAATGCATATTTTAGCAGTTTCTAATTTTAATGATTTTTAGAATTCAGAGAGAAAAAGCAATGAATATATGTGGGAATTCTTATGATCTTAAAAATATAACTTTTGGCATATTGCCAAATGTGAGTAACGCTGCATAGATATTAATATTATTAGCTATGTATATTTTTGTTGTATGAAGAATATTATTAATATTATAGCTATGTATGAAGAATAGTTTTGTTTCTTTTGGGGGGTTTTTTGAGACAGGGTTTCTCCATATAGCCCTGGCTGTCCTGGAACTCACTCTGTAGACCAGGCTGTCCTGGAACTCAGAAATCCGCCTGCCTCTCTGCCTCCCAAGTGCTGGGATTAAAGGTGTGTGTCACCACTGCCCAGCTGTATGAAGACTATTTAACACAGCTATTATGTGTGAAGGACTATTTTTCCAAATTTTGTTTTTAATTTCTCCATATCTGAAAACTATTAGTGTATTTATTTAAGAGTGTGTGAAACAAACATATTACCTTGTACAATTTGTTTTCTGGGTAAGGTAAATGAAGCTTATACTATTAAATCCTCACATTTTGATGGGTAAGAAAACTGAAGATTTTTTAGCCATGTCTTGAAGGCTTTCAACACAAGTCTAGTGACATCTAATCCTATGATGCCTTTGAGGTATTGGTAGGACTTGTTCTTATAGTCCAGCTGGGTAAGCATAGTGTGCTGGACAGGAAATTGTGGCTAAGTGGAAGTTACCCCAGTTCTGGAGATGAATTCTGCTTCCACAGAAAGGAATCCCTTTCTCCTACAGTGTCCGCACCCCTCCTATGTCCTTTCTATAGGATAGGAGCGTTGGGTGCATCTCACTTTGGTCCAGGCGATAACTTAACATTGACAGAATCCAGTATTTCTCTTTCTACCCAGACAAGGCACTGGAGGTAGTGGGGTCATCTTTTTATGTTAGCTTTGAAGCTCCCTTCATTTTTTATGTGTAAACAGGAATAATGGGACCTTCCTTGATATCCCTTCAGGACTGTATTAGATATTAAATGAGATGCCAGTGTCAGTCAGGTCAAAGGCCTCTTCTGTAGCCCAAGCCCAGAGTTAGCTCAGTAATCAAGCCCCCTAGACTCTATGAAGAAAAAGTGAGCACGGGATACAACATTTTTTGGTATAGGGTTTTTTTTTCTCCCTTCTTTGTGGGTTATACCCTCCAACCTGCAAAGCTAAGTGAGAGAGAGGGCCCAGTAACCTTAAAAAAGGTAAAATTTCCAGTCAGCAGCATGCTAATGGTTGAGCAATGTGAAATGGGTCATTCCTGAAGTTTAGGGTGTGGGTGAACGAAGCAGCTGGTCCACTTCTGTCTGGAGCAGACTGACTACCGGCTCCGGGGACTGGACGATGGAGCACCATCCTTCCCTTCTGGCTTACTGGGTCCCCTGAGAGGAGAGAGGACTCACTGAAGAGTGTCAGTCCCTGGAAAAAGCAGGAGTCAGAGATAATGGGGATTGTCAAAGGTCCCCACAGTCGAGTGGGTCTCCTGCCCTCCCTAAAAGGCTTGGGGACAGGAAGCTGTCCTGGAATTAGAATGAGGTAGCTTCCTTCTCTGTGCAGGTGCTTGGGTAGACAGGATCACTGTGACCCACAGTGAGGCGAGTCCTTAGCCTCAGTAGTTCCTATACCCTGGTTTGGTTTCTCCTTGCCCATGGTGGCAAGTTGGGGCAGAGTATCCAGAGCCAGGTCATTGACCTTGTAGCAGCCTGTATATGCACCTCTGGCCTGCCCTAAAAGAGGGGAAGCTTTTGTTTTTCATTAAAGCACAGGAGGAAAGTCATTGAAACAACATCCCAGGGTATTTCCACTACCTAACACCTCATCAAAGCCTGCCCTTTGCTGCCTGTGAGTAAACCAATGGCCGACTGAAAAACTCACAGAGCAAGTGAGACATCTCTTACAGTTTTAAGTTAAGAGATTTATTTAGTGTGTGTGTGTGTGTGTGTTGTTGGGACTACACTCGGGCATCCAGCAGACCTGCCTGTTCAGATGCTGGTTCTGCCACTTATTTGCCATGGGACCAAGTGTGATCTACCTAATCTAAGACTCACTTTCCTCATTTGTAAAACAGAGATAATGTCTGGACCTCCCTGACAGCATCAGTGAGATTGAGATAACCACAGGTAGCAAGGTAACTACAGGCAGTCTTAGCAGTTTCACCCAGCAATATGTCTGGACCTCCCTGATGGCATCAGTGAGATTGAGATAACCACAGGTAGCAAGATAACCACCGGTAGGCTTAGCAGTTTCACCAAGCAATATCATGCATTTCCCTTGAGCTGACAGCCATTTTATTTTCCTCTCCAGTGCACACACTCTCACGATTAATCTAAGGAGTTCTAGCTGCATCACCTCTCAGCATTGCCGGCTTGCCAGCTAGCACAGACAGCATCCCAGAGCCAACGGTTGTTTCCCTTTCTGTGGGAAGTTGATGGTGGCTGGCCTCTCCTTGAACTACACTTAGAAGAACAATGAGAAAAGGAGGCAGACTGTTAGTTAGAAAGGTTGCCTGGGTCAGAGCTTTCTGCAGGTGGGGCTCCTTTGTTCTTTGAACTGGCTTCTGCTTTTCCCTTCACACTGGATGCAGCCAGCAAGATGCCAGTGGGTAAGAATGGCTGCCTCTGTTCCTAGGCCCTGTGTCCTTGGATTCTGTACTTCACACTCTGAAGATGTGTGTCTTGCCCAGGCTGGCCATCTGTGCAGATGTTGGTAGGCATTTGTTGATCAGTGTTCTGTCAGCAGCTCCTTCTCTCACTTTTGAATACATGCTGCTGCTGCTGCTGCTGTTCAGGGAGATCACTGCTTTGACACAGGGTCTCTGGCTGTCTGGGAAATAGTGCTGAAGACCAGGCTGGCCTCGAATTCAGAAATCCACCTGCCTCCACCTCCTGAGTTCTAGTCTAAAGGCATGTGCTACCACCCCTGACTTTGATGATTTTAAAAGCTCAGTTCTTCTAGATGGAGAGCCAGTGATAGACTGAACACAAAGTCCCTCTAAGCCTAGGCCTGACTGTGGCCAGTGCCCAGAGGCAAATTCCATATCCAAATAACAAAGATCAGAGTCTTGTACATATTTAAGAGGTACTCTAAAAAAATCCCCACACACCCTGCAGGCTCAGGCACTTGACATGGTATTGCAAAGATAGAAATGTATTTTGGAAAATAGACATTAAGGCACATAAAGCCGTGATGTTTGATGCCCAGAAAAGAAAGGAAATGAAAAGAGATGTGTGTTATTCTCCAACAACTGAATACTTGCTAGGTGTAGGAAAGGGAGTTTAAAGAAATTGCCCAGTAAGTGCATAGGAATCAGTGGATGTCCAAGAGTTTTCATTTTAAAGGTCTTCTAAAAATAAGCTAACATTCGGAGTGTAATACAGATGCCATTATCAAAGTGCTAAGAATAATGCTATTATTCTTATTAGAATTCTTCTTCTTCTTATTATTATTAGAAGAAAAGAGACTTCTTTCTGGCACATTTGCTGAGTCAGTGAATTTGTTTTGTTTTCTTTGTTATGGCGGAGTTTTAGAGCGCTAGCCATCATCACAGAATGGTTAGTAGTCAGTTATGAATCACTCAAGCTCTTGAGCCAGGAGTAGATGGTAAGTTAAAATGTCCTTGACAGAATTATGGGCATTATCAACATCGGCAAGAATCTAATGCATCTTCATACCATACCTACTCACACTTACTAAGTAAACCCAGATGGAAAGAAAGAACCTGTGTGTGTGTGTGTGTGTGTGTGTGCGTGTGTGTGTGTGTGTGCGTGTGCGTGTGCGTGTGTGTGTGTGTGTGTGTGAACAAAGAGGATTGTGTGCTTGTTTTGTTCTGGGAGGCTGTGGAGTCCTACATAAGGAAGTGGCAATGCCCTTTTCTGTAGTTTATGGCATGTTTATTCTTTTGTCATTTGCCTTAGAATATACCTGACTGTGTATCTTTTTGTTATGGCTGTTTTGTGACAGTGTGTCACTCTGTCTGTATCCTAGCTAGCCATTAATTCAGATGTCACCCAGACTAGCCTCAGACTCCAGCACACCTTCCTCTTGCACGTTAGAGTTACAGGTGTGAGCCACCACACTGGTCCCTAAATCTGGTTTATTGTTGTAGACTAGGAAGTGTGTCCCCTGGGCTCACAGTTGTCTTTTCCCACAGGCAAACTCAGGCTGCCACGCTGAACTCAGTCAGGAGGGGCTCATCTTCCAGGATGTCTCTGGTAAGAGAAGGAACATGCTCACCTCTTCTCTCCTAGTGATATCACTCTCTTATTTAAAATATAATTTTGGGCAGTATGTTGTGTTTGAACCACAGGTGTGTGCTGATGTTTGATTTTCATCCAAAGAAATAGTGACTTATATAAGTTCAACTTAAGATTTATTATACATGTTTAAATATTAGATACAACCAAATATGAATTTTAACTTGTTAGCCAGAACTCTAAGTAGGTATTTTGTTTACTTGATGACTTTGTCTTATAGGGTTGAATGTGTACATAGAAGGTTTTCCTATTCACGAGTTTAGACGAGAAGGTTTGTATCCATTCCTTCTTGTTCATAACTTTTGGATGCAGGCTTTCTTGTGCTGTCTAGTATCCTTGGTGTCAGTGCATAGAGCTTGTTTTTGCCACATGGGAGACATTGGAAATGACTTCCTTCATCTTCAGGGTTAGTCTCCATTTGTAATACATTTAACTCCT
This sequence comes from Mastomys coucha, assembly GCF_008632895.1. NCBI lineage: Eukaryota > Metazoa > Chordata > Mammalia > Rodentia > Muridae > Mastomys > Mastomys coucha. The sequence goes on along the minus strand of NW_022196912.1, from coordinate 112,696,861 downwards.
GTAGAAGTCGTTTTTAGTGAAGAGGAAGAGTCCAGCAAAGAATGACTTTACCTTTTTCACATGGGCAATGTGTTTTAACTCTATGTCCAACTTTCCATTTCTTAGCCTAAACCCCAGCCCTATGCGATGCCTCCCCCACCCCAGCTGCATTATAATGGACATTATACAGAGCCATTTGCTTCTTCCCAAGGTAAAGTACACTGGGTCTGCAAAGCTGTGCACAGTTATTACGATGAGTAACTCTGTGAAGACCTAGAGATCTTGAAGTCTGGATGGTTTGTTTCTTATTGCAGTTGTATCCCAAATTGTTGTGCCAACTACAGCCATCCTGGAACAACAGAAGTCATTGCATTCAAGTTCTTTCTTGAATGTGTTTCTCAGACGAGCCTAGAAGTATCTAGTGGCAGCTCCCTAAGCTGACTCCTAAGTCCCATGACTCTATTAGTCTTAGTTAGGCCAGACTTCCCTTAAGTTCACAATTCTCCAGTCTTTGTCTCCCAGGTGATGGGATTACAGACATGTGCCACCACATCACAACCAAAAATCCTTGGTCAAAAAAGATATTTAGACTCGGTTTTGTTTTATCCCTCCCTGACATGCCTAGTGTAGTGCTTTAAGTACTTGTCACTGCTACTGCAGTTGTGTGCTCAGCTCATGCTGAATCCTGGTCATCTATGTGACATTTGTTTGTAAGCTGTATCTAACTGTACTGAAGACCAGAGAGGTGGATGCAGACAGCAGTCCAGTCTAAAGAGGCTTGGGATCTAATTGTACAAACAAGGCTCATGATGTGATCACAGTTATCTTGCTAAGAGAGCATGCATTAGCATGCCTGTTTGTCGTGTTGTGGGCACTTGAAGAGCTTTCTGGATGTAGCTGGATCTCATCCATTCCCAGGCAGGTCCGTGCCTCGGTCTGCCACTCTGGCTGGTGAATGCTGTGGCATAGAAGGAGAAGGGGCTGTTTAGAAGTGGGGTCCACTGCCCATCGTGTGGAGGCCGGGATCTGAAGGGACACAAAGAACTGGTGTTGACTGCACTTGTTGTGGCCTTCTCTGCCAGTTGAGGATGTCCCCACAGTGAGGAAGGCAATAGGGGAGCAGAGCTATGGTGTGGATTTCAGTGTTGCCTGGGGCTGTCTCGCTGCTGTCCTCTCCTCTTTGCACATGCCCATCTATACTTGCAGGGTAGCCTCTCCAACCATGGGGACAAGTTTTCTGCGTCCTGTCTCCACGATGCTCATTCTCCTACCTCAGTCTATGATGGTCCTACCATTTTTTTCTCAGCTTACTCTTCAAACTATGGTTTGGATTACTTTATCTTCCTTTTTTTTTAAAAGATTTATTTATTTTTATTTTATGTATATGAGTACACTGTAGCTGTACAGATGGTTGTGAGCCTTCATGTGGTTGTTGGGAATTGAATTTTTTTTTTTAGGATCTCTGCTTGCTCTGGTCAACCCCACTCACTCCGGTCAACTTTGCTCACTCAGTCCCTGCTCACTCCAGCCCAAAGATTTATTTATTATTATAATTAAGTACACTGTAGCTGTCTTCAGACTGTCAGATCTCATTACGGGTGTGGTTGCTGGGATTTGAACTCAGGACCTTTGGAAGAGCAGTCAGTGCTCTTACCCACTGAGCCATCTTGCCAGCCCTATCTTCCAGTTTTTACTACACTGTGTCTGTGCTCTAGCCCGTTGGTTCCTTCTTATTCCCTCTCAGGGGTTTCCATAGATCATCTTCCTGTCTGGTGGTATCACAAGGCCTGTTTGTGCCTTTTTCTTTCCTGTTGGGGGCTTCCCCAGCAGCTCCTTCACATAGAGTTTTTATACTGGTGACCAGTTTTTCCTTTCCATCCTATTGCCATTCCTGTGTTCTACCCAGTCCCCATTTGCCATGGACAGATGTGGGAACCCTGCATGGAGACTCTCTAGCTAATAATAAACAGGCATTTAAGAACTGGAATCAACTCTCAGGGCTTACTGGAACTTGAGTATTAAATTTGAACTCATTGCTTACCCTCTAAGCCTGTTTTTACAGTCCTTTATTGTGATGAAGTCACTCGCTGTCTTGGTTATATGGATTCCAAGCTGCACATTACTTCACCCAATCAGCTAGCTAGCCATGACCCGTAACCTCATACACGGTGTTTTCCATATCCCTTTCTCCATGTCCCCCGCTCCTGCTCCAACAAGGTCTTTATCCTTTCAGACCTCCCACTAGCAGCTCTGGCCCATGAGCTTTATCTTCTGTCTTCACACTCCTCAACTCACCCTACACAAAGCTCCCAGCTGACCCCTGTGGTGTGCTCAGCCATCACTTGCCTGTGTCTATACTCCCTTAGCCTGCCCTCTGCATCCAGCTTCCCACTGTTTGCTACTCTCTAGCTTGTTCTATTTGAGCGGACCCTGGCTTTGCCCCTCTGCTCTGCCACCCACACACCCTTAGCCCAGCCACCCTGCAGTCCATATGCCACTACTGTGCAGTCAGAATGGGCAGATTCTGCTGAGCTAAACTCTCACTGGATTTACTTCTTGACAGAGTCCTTTTCTGCTGTGTCCTGCCAGGTGGGGCTCTATTCCATGGTAGCCTGATCGGGGGCTCAGCCTGGAGGAACCTTTTCCATTGTGGGGGACCAACTCCGTTGGCCAGGGCACTGGGAGATGGGAGGAAGAAGTCCTCCAAAACTGGCTCTTAACTCTGCTTACTTTCTCCTTCCTGTCACTAGTCTCACATATGTGCTCAGCACCAAGGGATAAAGAGGTACAGTCCTGTGTGCTCTTAGAGAGCTTGGAGGCAGGGACCCTGGTGTGGGTATCACACTGGTCTAGACAACCTGGGTGAGGGATCTGTGACAAGAAAGGCATCTAGAGATTTAGCAATGGCTAAGAACTCTGCAGACAGAGGAGCACAGGATGAGGAAGCAGGGTGCGGCAGGGGGAGCAGAGAGGCTCTGAGAACTGTGTGCACCCGAACAAAACATGCCCAGTGCATAATCATACAGCATCCTGCCGTGGAACGTCTGCAGTACACAGACAGGGTCTCCACAGGATTTAACAGCTGACTTTGTTTTGACACATTGGAAGCAGTGCTCATAAAGTAATTCAGGTGAGCAGTAGGTTGAGTAGAGGAAAGACAGTCTCTTCTAGCCCAGACAAACACACCAGTGCTGGAGAATTAGTAGCCCTGGATCCATGTTGTGCTCAACTGAAGGCTTGGTGGGGGCAACTATAGGTATCTTAGCCTTATTCTTCTTGGCTTCCAAACCTTTGGCCGTACGCAACTTTTGGTTACAACTACCTGTGACCCTCCTGTTGGACAGGAAAGCTTTGGACCTGCTATACTGGTGCCCTTTATAGTGGAATTCTTTTCATTAAGGAAGAGTGTATGCAAACAACCTAAAATTCCAGTTAAGGAACTATTTTACAGGGAGTTGTGTATTTCCCTAGCTCAGTACCTCAGGGTTGTACCCTGCCCACACTGGCCCATGCTGTTAACAGTATCTCCTCCCTGAGTTCCACAGTGCTCCAGAAGGCCTGTGTCAGGGTTGGACTCAGATTTGGCTAGATCCTAAGCATCTCACTTTAAGCAGACAGACAGACAGATCTACCTCATCCTGTAGGGGAGGAAGCTGAACCTCCCGGGGCAACAGTGAGGCTGAAGAGGTGTCACTTTAGCAAGAAAACTTACAAGCTCTTTCAGGGCCTAGCTCAGTATTTTGGCTGGAATGATGGGTCCAACTTAATACATTTTCAAAATCTTTTAAACCATTTTTCCTCCTCAGATAACATCTTTGTGCCCAACAAGAATGGATTCTACTGTCACTCCCAGACAAGCTTGGACAGAACCCAAATTGACCTCAGTGGCCGCATCCGCAACGGCAGCGTCTACAGTGCACACAGTACGAACTCCTTAAGCACACCTCAGCCCTACCTGCAGCCCTCCCCGATGTCCTCCAACCCCAGTATCACTGGCAGTGATGTCATGAGACCCGACTACATCCCGTCCCACCGGCACAGTGCACTGATTCCCCCGTCTTACCGCCCGACCCCTGACTATGAGACCGTGATGAAGCAGCTCAACAGAGGCATGGTGCATGCAGACAGGCATAGCCACTCGCTGAGGAACCTCAACATTGGCAGTTCCTATGCGTACAGCAGGCCTGATGCCTTGGTCTACAGCCAGCCTGAGATTCGGGAGCACCCACACCTCACCTCTCCCCAGTCAGCCAACTACCCCTTTAACCTGAACTACAGCTTCCACAGCCAGTCTCCGTATCCCTACCCTGCCGAGAGGCGGCCTGTGGTGGGTGCAGTGAGTGTGCCTGAGCTGACCAATGTGCAGCTGCAGGCCCAGGACTACCCGGCTCCAAACATTATGAGAACCCAGGTGTACCGGCCACCCCCGCCGTATCCTTACCCAAGACCTGCCAACAGCACCCCAGACCTGTCCCGCCACCTCTACATCAGCAGCAGCAATCCGGATCTCATTACCAGGCGTGTCCATCACTCGGTGCAGACTTTCCAGGAGGACAGCTTGCCCGTGGCTCACTCTCTGCAGGAGGTCAGTGAGCCCCTCACAGCAGCACGGCATGCCCACCTACAGAAGAGGAACAGTATTGAAATCGCAGGGCTCACGCACGGTTTCGAAGGCCTGAGGCTCAAGGAGAGGACTATGTCAGCCTCGGCAGCAGATGTGGCACCCCGGACCTTCTCAGCAGGCTCCCAGTCGAGCGTCTTCTCTGACAGAGTGAAGCAGGAGGGGACTGAAGAGCAGGAGAGTGGCAGATACAGCCACAAGAAGTCTCTTTCTGATGCCACTATGCTGATTCACAGCAGTGAGGAGGACGAGGACTTGGAAGAGGACAGCAGCAGAGAGCACGCCATCTCAGCAGGGTCTGAGCCCCGCCTCGCGGCTGCTCTCTCTCAGGAACAACAGCTAAACTACCCCTGCGCGTCAGTGACTCCGGTCACTGGCCCTCTGCATATTTTTGAGCCCAAGCCCCATGTTACAGAGCCTGAGAAGAGGGCGAAGGACATCAGCCCTGTCCACCTGGTTGTGGAGACCCATCGGCCCCGAAGAGATGGACTGCTGACCCCCTCCATGTCCGAGTCAGACCTCACGACGTCAGGGAGGTACCGAGCTAGGAGGGACTCGCTCAAGAAAAGGCCCGTGTCGGACCTCCTCTCTGGGAAGAAGAACATTGTGGAAGGACTTCCGCCACTAGGGGTAAGCTTCCCTCGGAGCACAAGCGCCTCAGACAGGGAGGACGAGCCCTTAATCTGGGTCTTCAACTTTTAGTCTGTCGTCTTCCCTCAGTGGGTCTCTGGTTTTACCTTTTCTCTTAACCTCTGCCCCACCTCTGAATTTTGCCTTACCTGGGGCATGTACGAGTTTATGTGGAAACTGAAGTGATGGGGGTGATCATGGTTTTGCTTTGAGGTAAGTTGGCTGCAGAGAGAAGGCCTGTGGAAGGGGGTGGAAGGAGTCCCTGAGCCATCTTAGTAGTGTGCTGAGGGAGAGGGGAACATTTCAATACTTCAGCTAAAGTTGCTTTGCTAACCATGCATTAAAATCCCGTGAGGTGACAAGGCACCCCAGAACTACATCTGTTCAGATTTTCCAAGCGATGTCTCCAGAGAGGCATTTGAGACTGTGTCCTTATGAATCCTTATGTAGTTGTCAAGGTTTGAGACTGGTTCCAGCTAGACTATCTCAACTATGACTACTGTGGGCTGAGGTGACACTGGACCCAGGAAGTACGTCTTTTTAAAGGGATGAGTGAGTGAACTGGGTGTTCAGAGGAAGGCCCTTGTGGACACAGAGGCTCTCCTACTCAGCGTGACTAGCACAGGGAAGCACTTCCTACGCATTTCAAACAAAATGCAAGAGACCAGTGCTGTTTTCTGTAGCTGCCTTTCAGAACATTTACCACGTGCCCAGCATATAAGGAGCCCATTGTTAGAGGCTATTTTGCAGATAAAGATGCTGACTCGGAAATATTAAGTAGCATTTCCAAGGTTATACAACTAGTGAGTGACTGACCTGGAATCTTATTTTATCCCTATAATCACCTTCTTCCACAGTGTTCTGTGTCTGGGTGCCTTATATGTAGAATTTTAGTGAGTAGTAATTTCCCTCTGAAACCTGGCTACTCCGCACTGAATCTTTGTTGAGTTCTCAGCCTTTGACTAAGCTTTTGTGGATCTATTTGTAAGTGCATCCGCTCATAGTCACCAGGTTGCATTTGCTCAGGCATGCGGCTCTGTATGGCCTTCACCTCCTTGGACCATGCCCTGCACTGGGACCAAGTCAAAGTGATGTGTGCATTCATTTGACCCCTGTATCCTGGCAGCCAAGATTCTCTTCCTCCATCTCCCGTTAGGATGGACCCAAAGACTGAGGAGCCATCACAGGTGTACCTCTGAGAGAGCTAGGCCTCCTGGTAGGCTGGACTCACGGCATCCGAAAGATCAGTACGCACAAGAAAAGCTTAAGAAAGGGCACAGATTTAAGGGCATCTTAATTAGCTAAAGGATAAATTTTAAGTTTAGGTTTATTTTTTTCCTGAGTGTACAAAGGCCAGTGCTCAGGAGGATCATGGTGGAGAGTCCAGGCTGAGCAGTATTAGGGCAGAGACAGTATGGTGGTTCCCACAGTCACTCCCTGAGTCCCCAAGCTGGGGGCCTTCCATGATAATGCAATAAGAACTGCCCACACTTTCTATGCAGAGCAAGTACTCCCAGTGACACCCTCATCGAGCATAGCCCTTTGATTTCCAAACTTTCTTAGGGTTGGCAAGACCAAGCCCCTCCAGCCCCCGTGAGCTCTTTAGGCTAACACAGCTTGCCATTATCTGCTGTAACTGTTCAACAAATCTGATGAGACTCAGGGTGAGAGAAGTCTAGCGTGTTTTGAATGGAGTCTGGCAGGCTCAGCTTACACTTCGGACTTTGATAAGTTGCTTCTCTTAATATACAAATCTTCTCTCTCATTATTTTTAAGATTTTTTAGTAAAGTTGTTTAGTTGGACCATCTTTTGGCCCCTTCTTTTTTGCACAGGGGTTTTTGCTTATTGGTGGATGTGCATGGAGGCTGTGGTCAAGAGGAAATATATAGGCCCTTACAGTGAACAGCCTGGCTCTGAGTATAGGCCTCCTATACATTGTAGTTCATCAGTGGACAGGACCCTTCATGGTCATTACCTCCACTGGGCTTTTCCACCTCCAGCCCCAGCACTGACCCTTTATCAAAGAGGCAGCTAGTGACCTTGGGCAAACTATTTAACCTCTCGTTTGTAAAGGAGGTGACCTCCGAGAGTTATGGGGACTAAAATAAACCTTCAAAACATGGAAAGCGCTCACTCAGTTCATACTAACTTATGACTGACGCTACATCACAAGTTTAGTTTCCCAACTTCCCAAGAGTTGAAGAGGTCATCCCCCTGCGGAAGCCTTTGCCACCTTCATGGTGACATTACATGATCATGCCACTGTGCAACCCACAAGAACTCCAAAGCAAGGCAAAGTAAAGCAGTAAGTAGCAGACAAGGAGGGGACATTTTAGAATTCCCCACCCTTCGACTCCACCCCCAGGGACTAGATGGTTATCTGGAGGCAGACAGGTTTGGGTGCTCAAGCATCTGCATACAGATTGGCTCTTTGATGCATCCCTGATGCAATGTGGTTCTCACCTAAGAAGCCCTGCAGACTTGGCATTGAAAGCCACAGACCTGGTAGGATCCCAGCTGGTCTTGAACCACCCTCATCTGGATTGATGTCGTGGGGTATTTAAATTTTAGGCTGAGAAACACTAGAGCCAGCTAATACTGGCCAGGAGGATCTGTGAGGTTTTGGGAATCTTGTGAGCCCTTGGGCAGTTGGGAAGTGGCTCTGACGAGTGTCAGCGAAGACAGAACCCTTCCTCTTTGCAGTCGCTTGTTAAGCAGCACAGCACGCCACTCTTTTCTGCAGACTATGTTGTGCCCTCCCCGCTCTCTCCCTTTCTACTTTTCTATTTAGGTAAAGGCAACTTCCGTGAATGATGTTAGTTAATTTCATGCTGGGTTTTAAGCCAGGATTTTGTCCATTGTAAGTCTGAACTGCATTATGTGGGAAGCTCATAGGTAAATGAACTGTGAAGTTAAAAAATATCCTAAGGGCTGGAGAGAGGCTCATTGATAAGACTGCCTGCTATGCAATCAAGGAGAGACCTGGGTTCAAATCCCTAGCACCCATGAGATAGTCAAGGTTGTGGGTACGTGTGTAGCATCAGTATCGTGTGTGGAGATAGTAGATCCCAGGAGATTTCTGGGTAGTCAGACTGGATCCACTGAGAAAGACCTTGTCTCAAGAAGTAAGGCAGAGAACATCCGAGGAGACACTGGATCCCATGTTCTAGCCTCTGTTTATATATGCAGCGACAGACACATATTCTCCAGTTACAGTAACTGTACAGCATTTTCTTCCTCACTGAAACGTCTTTTTTCTCTCTGTGCTTTTGATCCTGGGTGTCAAGGCATTTTTAGGCTAATAGAGCTGAAGTAAGCTAGTTTCCTTACAAGAACCAAGAAAGCCATTTCTTTGAATACTGGGATTCTTTGTAACTCTATACAGTGTCTGGAGACTAGTTCTCAGGTTTGCCTGCCACAGAGGGGAAAGTCACAGGGCTTGAGAACTTTGGGAAACACCTGCTTTCATAGGACAGCATTCCACTGATGCGTCCCTCCCACTCCAGCTCTCTGACAGAGATCTCAGCTGTGTTTGTATTTCTTGGTTTAGAAATGTGGTCACTTTGAGAGGTCCTGGTCATACAAGACTGTAGAATGGAAGATTTGAAAGCAATTTACATTTCTTTTTCCGTTTATTTTTTTTCTCAGAAAGATTTAAATTTTCGTTTGTCTATTTTAAAGATAGTAAAGGCTGCTGGGTGGTGGTGGTGGTAGTGGTGTTGGTGGTGGTGGTGTGCACACCTTTAATCCCTCCACTCTAAGGCTAAGGTAGGCAGATCACTGGGTTTGATATCAGCCTGGGGACTTCCAGGACAGGCAGGGTTATACAGAGAAACCCTGACTTAAAAAAGAAAAAAAAAAAATCAATAAAGGCTGCCAGGCATGGTGGTGCATGCATTTTATCCCAGCACTCGGGAGGCAGAGACAGTGAATCTGGGACCAGGCTGGTACGCATAGAGAGTTCCAGGCAGCCAAGGCTACCTAGTGAGGCCAGCATCAAACGAAGAAAAAGGCTATCACAGCCCACTGATACCTGCTCCGTTTTGGGTGGACTCCAGCTGAGTTCTGGTACCACGTTTTGAGGCTGGTTAGCTCTGTAAGAGTGCTGCCTGCCTACAGCCTCACCTGTCATTGCAACAGAGTCTTGTAACCAATTGGAGTCAAAGCCTTCTATCTGGAGGCCTTATCAGAGTCCTGGCCTTGAGAGGAATGTCTTCCTCCCCAAGCTCGTTAGGCAACTATGCTAGGAGTGGAACCTCTCCTCTGGTAGGTCAGTCGGCTGAGCACGGCGAGCTCTGCCTTGCTTTCCTCGGCAGCCCACTGACTTTTTTTTTTTTTTTTGAAAGGTGTCTGGGAACGTTTTTCTATGTGTGTGTAAATATTTTCTTACAGGGAATGAAAAAGACTCGAGCAGATGCAAAAAAAATTGGTCCCCTCAAGCTGGCAGCCCTCAATGGACTCTCCCTGTCCCGCCTGCCCCTGCCTGATGAAGGAAAAGAAGTGTCTACCAGAGCGACAAATGACGAGAGGGTGAGTGTGTGTGGAGGGCCGCCGGCCGGCTGCCACTCCAAAGGCCCTGGTGCAGTTTTGACAAATGTCCGTTCTAAGACAGTGTCAGAGTTACACATGAATGTTAGGGAGTGTCATGATCTGGGTCACTGCGGGAGTGAGCGTGTGGCTTCTATGCCTTAAGTAATTCTAGGCTCCGGTGGCAAGATTTTTGCTCCGAAGGCTCTTGATAGTTTTATTTCCTCAGAGTAAGAACATGTATATAAGGGTACATAGGAAAGAAAGCAGACATTTTATTGAAAATTCATCTTGTTTTTAAATTAAAACTAAATATACTGAATTTAAAATATTCTTTATGAGGTTTCGTTTTAAATTAAGAGAGGTGTTCATTTCCTATGGCTGCATCCAAAGGTGGCTCTCAGGCCTTGATGCCGCTCTCAGTGTCTTACAAACATTTGTTCTAAGTCAGAGCACATGCTCACAGATTCGGGGAGGGTTCTCCTATCTAGTGTAGGAGAATTCAATTTCTTACCGATTACAAAACTAACCACAGGTTGGGACCTCAAGCTAGGAGACCGCCTTAGGCCAGCATTCAGCTTCAGACTGAGTTCCACCTTCTACGTCTTGCCAACAACATGATGTCTTTTGTTCTAATTTTTGTGACTTGTAAAAAGTTTGGTTTGGTTTTATGTATAATTTTCGTATTAAAAGCACTAGGCGTTGAAGCAAAAATCAAGATTTTAAAAGAACAGGTGGCTGTGGTGTGTGACCCTGCGCCCTCTTTTCTAGTGTAAGGTTCTGGAGCAGCGGTTAGAGCAAGGCATGGTCTTCACTGAATACGAGAGGATCCTTAAAAAGCGCTTGGTTGATGGCCAGTGCTCAACAGCCCGGCTCCCTGAAAACGCAGAGAGAAATCGATTCCAAGATGTGCTCCCCTATGATGATGCGAGAGTCGAGTTGGTACCAACCAAGGAGAACAACACTGGCTACATCAACGCGTCACACATTAAGGTGAGAAGAACAGCCCAGATAATCGGTGGCGCTGCGGTCAGGGGCTAACTTATACAAATAGTAAGATTTACACTGGGTGTCCATTGTGAAAACATCCTGTTTTGAGTCATTCTGACAATCGTGGTATAAGCTGGAGATTAGACACAGGCAGAGCCACACCTACTCTCCGGGTGGTCGCCTTTTCACACCCACATTGTTGCTGGGATGCAGAGCATTTCATTGGTTTGAATCTGAAGACTCATTTTGGGCAATTCAGTTCACATAGGAGCTGGTGAATCTGAACCACTAGTTTCCCCCATCACATAGTCATGTGTGCATTGCATGTAACCGATGTGCCTGGTTTGCTTTTCATGTCCTCCCTTTCCCCAGCGCTGGCCACCAAAGCCAGGTCTTTGCACCCTGGCGTGCCGAGCTGCATCCCAGCCCTGTGCCCTGGGACTTTGGAGGACGCTCACATAAGCTTTTGCTTATGAGGATGCCCCCTGTTCTTTCTTCCTCCTGATGTGGTATCACTTTGTTCTGTAAAAGCACTCCCCAGAACAGTCTGAGGCTAGCGTACTGGGTGTCGTTATAGTTACTAAGTGGGAGGCAGCAGCACAGAGCACTCAGCTCATGCCCTCCGGCTGGGATTCTCTCTTATAGAAAGGAGAACTCTTACAGTGAAGGAGTTGTGCCTTTTTCTTTCCCAGTTTTCTTCAGCTTTCAAGTCACATTTGATAGCAACCTGACCTCCAAGGACTTCTGAGGACTAGGCAACTATGTATGCCGCTGAGTGGTTATCTGTCTGTCTGTCTGTCTATCTATCTATCTATCTATCTATCTATCTATCTATCTATCTATCTATCTATCTATCTTGGTTTTAGTTTTAGTATTTTTGAGACAAGGTCTTGCTATATCTCCTTGGGTGGTCTGGAACTCTCATTAGACAAGTGTGGCCTCAAAATAATAGAGATCAGCCTGCCTCTGCACCCCAGGTGTGGAGATTAAAGGCATGCTTAATGGTTTTGAGGAATTAATCCACGCACTGCCTTGCTTTTTATATGGGTAGTGTATATTTAGAAACCAACCGTCTTCAGATTAGCTCTGAAAGACCCCTGGGGGAGACCCCCACTCAAATCTCGGGAGGACATACACCCAAGGAATCATGAGAGACCACATCTTGATGTAATTACAAGAGGTATATTTTAATTTCAGGACGCCCTGGTTCGGCACCACAGTTATCTCACGCAGGAGATAATGGAGCCGACCACGAGGCTTGAAAGTTAGGGGTTTTTATAGGGAAAAGGTCTGAGGGAACAAAGGAATCAGTGTGGTCATACATGATTGGCTAGTTCAAATATTAACTATTACGTGCAGAACAGAGTGGAAAATTCCTAAGGTTGGTGTTAATCTGAGTCAACAGAGCATCTGACCTTAAACCATATCTGAGAGGACCAGATGGTCCATTACTTAGTGTCTGCCAGGCACGTCTTTGCAGGCCTGGGCCTTGGACATGTCTTCCTTTGCCTAGACATGTTTTCCTCTATGTTTATAGTTTTATGTCTTCTTGACCTGCCAGCTCTTATGATATCTAACAACTTGTTTGCTCTTTCCCAGGCCTATGTGGCCAGTTTGTGATGGATTCTTAGGCCCATAACTTTTCTTCCTAATCAGCACAGGTTTAAAGCTTTAATTTCTCCTTACAGCTCAGATTAGTGGAGTGACACTGATTTTTTTTTTTTTTTTTGTGATGGTATTTCAGAAGTTCAGCTACCACTTGAGTCGTGGAAAGAATATGAAATTTCAGAACAGAGCAGATTGGGTCAACTCCTAGATCTCTCAGCGATTTGGGGACCCCTATTATTTAACCAACTGTATGATAACCCGTGCTCACCACATGCTGCTGCTGAAAGGGAGCCCAGTGAGAGGGCTTAGAGTCGGTGCTGAGGGCTGGCAGCCTTAGAGGGAGTGTGTGGAGCTGGGCTTGGCACAGGCCTTAACATTTAATGGACACTCAGAAATGAGTGTCAACAGTTCCTGGCAGGACATGGTTTGGCCCAGGTTTCTTAGCTGTAAATCCAGTAACTTCTTATTATGTCAGCATGCCACCCTCCAAGTGGGAACTTGGCCTTCTGGGAGGTGATCTTGACTCAGTTCAAGATGGAGACCATTCTAAATTGAAGGTACTGCTTTTGTCATAGACATCGGCATTAGCTTAGGTTTTGACTTACTTGCTCATACTTTCCAAGTGTATTCCACAAATTCCACAATGGCAAATTGTGTTTGTGACTTAGGATGCTGTAATGTTGGTGTCACCATCACAAGAGTCGCTATTTACCTAGGACTTGTTATGTGCCGGACAGCACATACACTGAGTCTGTCCTCACAGCCCCGTGGACTAGGCAGTTAGTGTATTTTGTAGATAAAAACTGAAATTGAGAGGTGAGCAGATGGCTCCAAGTCACACAGATGTCGTATGAACTGAAGGTACATACATTTATAAAGATGTCAGCAGTCGCACTTGTCTTAATGAGAGCAAGGTTAGGGGCACACTCTATCCCTGCCCAGCCAAATAGCCCCAATCAGTTTTCAGTGTACCCACGAAGACATACACTGCTGTGCACGCATATTCCATGCACGAATGCACACTAAGCTTTTAACCTTTTCTGATTTTAGGTCTCTGTCAGCGGAACAGAATGGGATTATATTGCCACACAGGGACCATTACAGAATACCTGCCAGGACTTTTGGCAGATGGTGTGGGAACAGGGAGTCGCAATTATAGCAATGGTGACAGCGGAAGAGGTGAGTGCCCATTCCTCTCAGTTCATTTTTCCAAGTCTCCAAAGAGCTGCTAAGTTTAAGCACCCCAAGTTAACCTTTAGTGAAGACAGCGGGTGAGATGTGGCCTGATAAAGGCTTGTGTGAAGAACGCCCCAGGCTGGGGCTTGTGCTGCTGCTGACTTAACACTTGTCTCTAACAGGAGGGAGGTCGGGAGAAGAGCTTTAGGTACTGGCCACGGCTTGGTTCCAGGCACAACACTGTCACCTACGGAAGGTTTAAGATCACAACTCGCTTCCGCACGGACTCGGGCTGCTATGCCACCACAGGTCTGAAGATGAAGCACCTTCTCACAGGGCAGGAGCGGACAGTGTGGCATCTCCAGTACACAGACTGGCCTGAACATGGGTGTCCTGAGGACCTCAAGGGATTTTTATGTAAGTGTACTTGTTTATAGGCAGCTTCCTTTGTTAGGTCTGTCAAATAATCCCTCTTTGTTGTTTTGTGAAAGCTTTGGACTTGTTTTAAAATAATGTGTTTGAGGAGGCTTAAGAGGAAATGGATTTGTAGGGGTGTGTGTGTGTGTGTGTGTGTGTGTGTGTGTGTGTGTGTGTATTCGTCCATGTGCCACATCATATGTGTGGAGGTCAGAGTGCAGCTTGGGGAAGCACTTCCCCACTTCTTTCCACCATGTTGCTCCTGGGAATTAAACTCAGGTTGTCATCTTGCCAAGTGTCCTTACCCACACTACTACCCTGCCAGTGCATCAAGGCAGAGATGTCTGGCCTTGAACAGAATGCCACAGCTCACTAACACGTCTCCTCCAGCTAGTTTTGGCCCAGGGCCCTTATCCGCAGTCTTCTCAGTGGAGAGACTAAGGAGATGGTTGTTGCTTTTATGTACTGTTGTCCCTGAGTCCTTCTGTATGTCACTGATTCCTCACAGCCTACCTTGAAGAGATCCAGTCAGTTCGACGTCATACAAACAGTGCAAGTGAACCGAAAAGCCCCAACCCCCCACTGCTGGTGCACTGCAGTGCCGGTGTGGGAAGAACTGGGGTTGTCATTCTGTCAGAGATCATGGTTGCCTGTCTGGAACACAATGAGGTGAGTTCTGTTCAGCTCTGTGTTCCCGGTGGGAGAGTTTGCACTGGGAAGGAGACGGGCATGGTGGCCCCCACAGCTTTCTGAACACGTCCTAGGACTGTGGTGGCCACAAGGTCGATGTTAAGTGTTGTTAAAAGAGGCTTTGTCTGAACAGTGAAAAAAATAATAATAAAAAGAAAAAAAGGCTTTGTCTTAGAGGTTCTCGGCTCTGAATGTTAGTAAAGGCTAGATGTCATATAACGTAGAAGACCATTCAAGTCTGCTTTTCTATTTCCCACTGTGAGCTGAGTGCTCTGTTTTTACCTCCTAGCCTTAGTGCCCGCCAGCAGTCTGTGTGGGAAATGTTGGATTGATCCTACCAGCACCTAGTACACTGTTTTTGTTGAATCTTAGAATCTTGTGAGATATGATTTATATGTAACTGATTTGCAAGTCACTGGGCTGCAGCTAGGGACTGTTGAAGAAATAATCCACATGCACATTTTATTTATAAAATCAGATCTTAGCCCATCACAGAGGACTCTCAGGTAGCCAGTCTGTCTGTCTCCTCAGCAGATTCCTGCGAGGGCGGCAGCCGTCGTCACAGTGCTGGTTTCCCTCAGGAGTGTTCTCTTCATCTCTGTGTCTCTCCACCAGGTGCTGGACATCCCCAGAGTGCTGGCCATGCTGAGACAGCAGAGGATGATGCTGGTGCAGACGCTTAGCCAGTATACATTTGTGTACAGAGTTCTCATTCAGTTCCTGAAAAGCTCCAGGCTCATTTAAGCTCCAACACTTTTTTTTATGGGGACCCAATCACGTGAAGTGTTTACAGCTTTAAAAAAAAAAAAAAAGGAAAGAAAAAAGTGCAGCTCCTACTTCGTTTCCAGTAGTTCCATGTGGGGATCCTGAACAGGAAGTGTGCATGAAGAGCTGAAGCAGCGTGCGAAGCCCGAGGCTGAGGAGGTCTGTGGGACCTGGCCCAGGCCGAGGAGGCAGGCTGCTGCCCTGGCTGCATCTGCCCAGTTTGCCGCACTTGCACGAGGTCTGGAGATTGTATTTTCTAGACAGTTCTCTGTCTTACTGAAGCTGCACTGGGCAGTTCCGGCAATCATTAAGGCACACAGACTTCTATCTTAAACTATTTTTTTGATAATGTAATCTTATGACTAAATAGGGCTTTTTCTTTTTTAGCTAGAAGCTGAACTGAACTTTTCGGTGGGACATTCACAAACTGTGTGGTTCCTGAGTAACTGTATTTAAAACTATTTTTAGCTTTTGTTTAAGAACAAAAAACATAGGGGAACTAAGTGTTTTATTCATGAAATCCAAAATGAAAGAAAATCTAAAAGTGTTATTTTGAAACATAGAAAGGATTTTTATATTCAGAATGTTTTTTTAAAAGTTATATATTTGTACCTTCTATATTTTCCAAATAAGAGCTCAATTTGTTATGATACTGAGTCAGTTAGTGTAAAGTTGGGGATAAAGGCACATTATTTAAAAATCTAAGACTCAGATTCACTATTTTTCAGTATTACTAATAAGCATAAAATGAGTTTGATTTTATTGATTGAAAATGAAGAAAGAGCAATTGCATAGGATGGTTTTAAGCACTTTTTTTTGTTAAAAACGAGTTTAATATATGTGGCTTTATATTTTAAACAACAGTGGACACTTTCAAAGAGAAGGGCTCTGAGTACGTCAGATGACTAGGGGAAGTGTAAGTGCGTGCAGTGCTCACACGGAAGACATGGTCGCTACACAAATGCAGTATTAAGTATGCTCACACCGAGAGCTGAGATGGAGCGGAAGTTCAGGGCTGCTGTCACAGGAACTCAAGGCCTGCCACCATCGATGACTGACGTCGTGTATTGAGGTTCTTCCTGTCTTTTCCCCACAAACAAGGTCAGGTTTACATTACCATTAGAGAACCCCGAAAGGCTTTGTTTCCTTTAGGTTGAAAGAAGGAAATGGTTAACATGAGGCTCCTTTCCCTAAACCACAGCCCACTTCCAGGGCCACCTGAAATTGCTGTGGTGTTCAGGAGGTACTTGAACTTAGCACCATAATCCTGTTCGAGCACATTCTCTACTGGTCAGAACCGGGTCAGGTTTTGGAGTGGAAAGTGGTGCTCTTGGCCCAGGCTAAATCTCCTTTGGGAAATGTGGAGGAGAAGCTGGCACCCTTAACTGAGGTGTGTCATGTTGTCCATGTGTGTCCGTGCCCCCGCATCCTAGGCTGCCGCTTCCCAGTATAGACCTTCTAGAATGTCCCATCTAGGACTAGCTCCCAAATGACACTGTCTGCCATCATTCTCATTTGACTGTGGTGAGCATCACCCTCCATGACAAGTGTGTGCCAGCCCAACTAAGCACAGTAGACTCAAGTGGCTAGCACCCCAGGGTGGGACTGTGGGCTCTAGTCTCCATCTCAGCCGTGGGACAGGCAGGGCTCTGCTGAAGCTTTTCTTTCAATGGTACGTTCTTCGAAGACGCTTTCCTACCACACCTAAACATCTGGAAATTTCCCACTGACAAGAACATATTGTAAAACAAAACTTTAATTAAAGAGTAATATATGGCATATTTGTGTTCCTGTTGCAATATTTTGATAATTAAATTCCTTCAGGGCAAAATTATACTGTTTAAACCTGTCAGCCTTCAAATGTCGCACTCTTGACATCACTTCTACGGAACATTAATTTTGAACTTAATTACAGCTAGCAAATGAGAATTTCTGAGTGAAATAACTCTATGTTATTACATTTAGGAACAATGTAATTTTCAAGGGCCAAATCAAAATTAGGGTTTAAAGGTTTACTGTGCCTGAGTTGAGAGTGTTACTGATCTGTCTGCCAAATTTCTGCAATGCTTCATGTATCACTAAGGATTTTGGTTCCTTGATAGTATTGATGTCATACCAAAATTATCAAGATGTACATTTCCACAAAAATAGGTTGTAAACTAATGTTTCTATTAGTTAACTTTGGTATTTCTGGCATTCACATTCCTGATTACTGGTAGCTTTTGCTGAAATTTCTGTTTGTAGTTTTGAGCCTACGAAGCCTGATCTTAGAGTGTAAACTAGAGTGTTAAAACTGTAATCAGTTATTGTTTTCCTCAGGAGCTCCTATTGTGAAGCATACAGAAAGCCATAGAGTTTAATATTTAAAACTTCTTGGCAGGTTAAAACAGATGTGCTCCCTTAGAAACTTCCAGAAAGAGAAATGCCTAGCTAGGAACACAGAAGGGGAGAGCAAGGTTATGATGCACCCTCTGTGTTAACACGGCCAAACTCATTTCTGATAGGCAGATATTCTTCCCCTTTTCTTGCAGTGTAGAGATAGAAGTAAGTTGTTTAATATATGTATTATATGTGTATATAATATATAAAGTAGATAAAGTATATCTTGTATATGTAATATGTTATATAGTATATACACAATATTTATATAATATAGTATGTTATATATTCATACCTTATAAATATATAAATATTTCTTAAATATTAGATATTTTGTAAATATATATATGTAGTCTATAGTGGACTGGAACTTATTCTGTAGACCAGGCTGGCCTTGAACTTGAGATCTGCCTGCCTCTGCCTTCTAAGTACTGGGATTAAGTAAGACTTTCACCACCATGCCTGATTTAAATTATGCTTTTAAGGATAATTCTCTTGGGTATAAATGTAATAAGAAGAAAGCACATGAAACAAGATAAAATGATCTTTTACTTGAAATTTATTTTTAAAAACTAAACCCCAGATGGGTCTTTTGAGTGACAGCTGAGAGAACTTTTTATATTTCTGTTCTAATCCTGGTAACTGAAATTATGTCCAGAAAAGGGTAGTGTAAAGTCCACACTCTACAAGTTTGGGTTGGATGGAGGATTTCAGAGAACACTTGATGGGTTCTTTGGTTGTCTAAGTGGCATCATGTGGGCATTTCTGTCACTCTCAGACATTCTAAAGGCTCATGGCATGTAAACGAGATAGTCCTACTTACTTTTGCAAATGATGCAGTAAGTGCTTGTGTTCATTCCTTTGGTTTGTCCCTCAAAGCCATGGGGAAGGGGTAGGTTGGGGGTATGAGGCCAGCAGAGAAGGGAGGTGAAAGGTAGGAAGTAGTAACTACCACCAAATCTGTTGCTCCTCTGAGAATAGAGTGGCTGCTCTTACTGCTGCACCCTGGTGGGGAGACGGGAGAATGAGCTCTCCCTGCTCTGCCAGGCAGGGTGGGGACTGAGACTCATAGTTCAAGCCAGATTGGCCCATAGGAAAATAGGCCCATAGGTTCATAGGAAAATTCACACAAGTGGTTATTTCAGCATTTTCTGCAGAAACCTGCATGGTGCCTGGGTGGTAAGGTGCCAAATGTAGGGCTTAGGGATGAAGCAAGCATGAATGCTGCCTGAGAAGGTGGCTGTGAGGTGAGGTGAAAGGGTGAGTTAGCCAAGCACTCTACATTTTCCAGCATGCTTATCTACCACCCGCTTCATGAGCTGGTAGCTGGACTGAGATGGGAAGGAAAGCTTTTAGCACCAGCAGTGGGGCACTGCCAAGAGCAAGAGCACCACCTGGAGGCCGTCTCTAGATCATCACGTGTGTAGGAATCAGGGCTTCCTGACAGGATTTCTAAAACCATTACGATTGGTGATTTGTGCTCACAAAATTAAAGCACCTTGAGTAACTTGGTGTTCATAAACAGTTTTCAATATATTGATGATTAAGCTAGGTATATTAATAATATATCAGCAATTTGTGCATGCACGTGTACGAAAGCGTGTTGCTTATTGAAGCAGGGCCTGTTTTATTTCTGGATCTTTACCTACCAAGCTGCTTCACCAGCCTTGGATTTTAAACTGCACATTATTTTAGTTGTGAGACATGAATAATACCCATTTGAGTATGCACATGTATTTTAAATGTTTACTTTTTAATAAGGTACACATATCACAGGTTAGTGTTGTGGAAAAGTATCAGATCATTTGGAATTAATGGACATTGAATGACATAGATCTTTTTACTGCATTAGTTACTTTCCTATTACCATAACACAACACATTGGGCTTACAGTTTCAGGTTAGAGTTCATGACTACCATGCAGGGAACATAGCAGCAGCAGTCAAGAGGTGGTGCTACAGCAGTAGCTGACAGCTCACATCTTGCTCCACAAGTAGGGGGCAGGGGGAGCTAACCTCAAAGCCTGTCCCCAGTGAGACACCTCCTCATCCTTCCCAAACTGTTGCCTTAGTCATAGTGTTTTATCAAAGCAACAGAAAAGTAATGAAAAGAGTCGATGGTGGCGGAGCAAAGGCACAGAGGCAAGAACAGCTGAGAGCTCTTGATCTACAAGGAGACTGAGAGAGACACATGCAGAATGACACTGATCTACAAGGAGACTGAGAGAGACACATGCAGAATGACACTGATCTACAAGTAGGAGACTGAGAGAGACACATGCAGAATGACACTGATCTACAAGTAGGAGACTGAGAGAGACACATGCAGAGTGACACTGATCTACAAGTAGGAGACTGAGAGAGACGCATGCAGAATGACACTGAGCCTTTTGAAACCTCAAGCTCAACAGACTTCCCCCTGGCCCTCTCACTAACACAGGACCTCCAACAAAGCCATACCTCCCAATCCTTCCTAGAAAGTTCCATGAACTGGGGACCAAGTATTCAACATAAGCCTCTAGGGGCTATTCACATTCTCATTCAAACCAATACATTTACAGTATTTTTATGTAATGTAGAGTTAAGTATATAAAAAGAATTTTGGTAAATCTTAGAAGTATATATATAATTATATATAAACCACTTAAATTGTATATATGTATACATATAATTTAAATATATATTTAAAATTGTATTTATATAAAATATAATATACACATTAATATTATAGTATACATATTATATATACACAACTAATTTTAAATAACATCATAAGGGTATTATTAGTGTACCCCTCAAGAGTCTAAGTACCAGACATAAGAAACCTGAGTTGGTCAGGGGAATTCATGAGATCCCCAAAGCACTACAGGCTACTGCCATTGCCCTTGCTCTTGATTTCCTCCTAGAACTTGAATGTAAGTCCTGATCGCTGATGACACCAAACACTATAGATACAGGACTTGGAGAAATTGAGCTGGGTCTGAACTTCTCTCTGGAGTAGCACTGTACCAGCAAGCCTTTTTTCTCATACAACTCACCGGTCCAGGGGTGGCACCACCCACAGTGTGATGATCTCACCCACATCAATCATTAATCAAGAAAATGTCCCACAAGCTAATCATGATGCATTTTTCAGTTGAGGTTCTCTCTTCCCAAATGACTAGCTTAGATCAAATTGACATAACTAGCCAGAACAATTGTCAACGCAATACACAAACATCACTATTTAGCTATAGTCTTTCATGTTTACCCCTAAGATCTCATATTAGTATCAATGTCTCAGTGAATGTGGGAAGTTAGTATGGAGTTGGGAGGTGGAGGCAGTGCAAAGGGACCTATGCATCAGCATTTATATCCTGGGGGTAGTGTGGGTGGGCAACCAACCAGCAGCTGATTTGATTTAAGGCCCACACAATAGGAGGTAAGTCATGCCTGCTACTATAAACCTAGCCAACTACTCTACCCATGGCTATTGAGGCCATAGAACCTAGATGACCTACTCATGCCACCTTCCTAAACGAGTATAATTTCTAACTGCATCCTACATATTCACTCTCAAATCCACAGTAAGTGTAGACCTTACCACTCATTACAGAAAGACACAATGTCAAATGCAGAGAACCACTAATCATGGGTTGCCCAGCCCAGCCCTAGTTGATATCACACAATTCCTCGACCAGATCCCAAAGCTTAGGGAGAGGACAAGAAGTTAAGAACCAGAAGACCAGGATGTGAGATTATGTTGTCTGTATACTATAGGAAGGTTGAAATAAAAAAACTCTCAATAGTACGACTGCTCAAACAAGACCTGAACAATAAAAACACCAGTTGATATCCCAAGGTAGATGGGAGAAATCCTGTGTGTAGATGAAGAGCTACAGACTATTTATTTATTTATTTATTTATTTTGTTTTGTTTTGTTTTTTCGAGACAGGGTTTCTCTGTGTAGCCTTGGCTGTCCTGGAACTCACTCTGTAGACCAGGCTGGCCTTGAACTCAGTAATCCGCCTGCCTCTGCCTCCCAAGTGCTGGGATTAAAGGCATGCGCCACCACTGCCTGGCTATAGGCAATTTATAACTAAGAGGATAGTTGACCTTCCTCAGGGATGATAGCTCCCTAATTCCTTATCCAAAACCAAGTGGTCAACCAGAAAAAAACATAGATATTGAGCAACACTAAACTCAGCAGGTTGTGTTTTTATATACTTATTCATATATATGTATATGTGTGTGTGCCAAGAATTTGAGTGTGAGCAAAGGGTGGAGTATGGGAAGGGCTTTGAGGGTTGGAGGGAGGGGAAATGTGTTTGTGTGTGTGTATAATTTAAATTATAAATTTTGGTAAAGTTTGAATATCAGTGATATACACACTACAACAATTTGCCTGAAAAAAGTTAGTCTTACTTAATAACAAGATTAAAAATAAGAAACCTTAAACCCATATGAATTAAACAATATTTTACTACATACTACTTCCAGAACTGGGAATTTGCGCCATGAAAAGTAGCTGTCCTGTATCCCCGTTCCTTACCATTTTGCCTCTAAACCTTAACCTAGCCTCCTCAGGATATGAGTGAGTTAGCGGTTAGGCAGCTAGTGACCAGGGGATCCAAAGACATAGTTACTTCCTCCCAAGGAACTTATCTTCTAGAGTGTGGACATTATTGCAAATGAACAACACATTGCAATTACATACCGCAAACGAGTGGAGTAGACAGGTACAGCACTGGAGCAACCACTCAAGAGTCACAGGGGGTGGCACATGTAAGCTGATCTACAGAGAAAGCTTAGAGCTCCAGGGAGTGCAGAAGGGAAAAATACTAGGAGCATAAGTGCAAAGGTAGGTAGACACAGAACAGGCAACAGGTGGGGCAGCCAAACCTCGAGTGGGAAGGAGATGAACCGGAAGGAAACAACTTTACATGGTTAGAAGTGGACACACACTTTAAAGGAGTAGCCTGCAGTTCACACACTACTAGTTCTTAAGATTATGGTACTGTGCCGGGCAGTGGTGGTGCACACCTTTACTCCCAGCACTTGGGAGGCAGAGGCAGACGGATTTCTGAGTTCGAGGCCAGCTGGTCTACAGAGTGAGTTCAAGGACAGCCAGAGCTACACACAGAAACCCTGTCTCGGAAATTAAAAGAAAAAAAAAAAAAAAGATTACAGTGCTGCAACTAAAGCCATCCAAAGGCTGAGAGTCAGAGGCTCAATAGTTCAGGTCACAGATCAAACCTAGGCAATCTGGCTCATAAGGCACGCTCAGCACAGCTTGAGGCTCAGAATAGGGGTGGGCCGTATGACAGAAATTGAGATATTACTTGAGTCTAAGTCAGCTTTTTCTAAATCCATCCTTTGTAACGTTACATAGCTTTTGTGATACCCAAGAACCAGTTTTAATATTTCTTTATATCAACTCATCTTTTAAAACAAAAATTGAAGAGAAACTAAAGGATAATAACAAAATGTCTTAAGTATACAAATTAGAATGGGCAAGGGCTCCAAAAACAGACAGACAGACAGACAGACAACACACACACACACACACACACACACACACACACACACACACACACACACAGATTCAGAGTTAGAGGAAGAAGCAGCCAGCATGGGCATCTGCTGAAGGGTAATGGATAAAGATCTGTTGTACAGCTACTGCTGAGGAAAGATGGAGTTCAGGAACGGAATACAAGTGGGTGGATGCAGAGTCCGAGGCTAGCCCAAGAGCTAAGATAAGTAAGTATGGGAAAAGATGCCATGAACACTTCATCTCAGTCCAAGGCTCAGGTGCATGAAGGTGCTGCTCTGAGAGGTGCTAGAGATGTGCTTCCAGTGGGCAGAGTGCTCGCCTAGCAAGCACAAGGGCCCAGGCTCAGTACTCAACACCCTCTAAAACTGAGCACAGCCTTTAGTACCACTACTGGGGAGGTAGAAGCAAGAAGCCTGAGTTACAAGACCCTGCCTTAAGAGTTGAGAGAGTTCCAGAGGCTTGAGGAAGCGTTGCATTATGGAACAACAGGTATTGGAGTAGGAGACTCCGCCTCAGCACTCAGTTTGCTCCCAGGTCAGCTTGTCATCCTCAAACCATAAACATCCACTCCCTATCTCTTGCAGCACAGGCAACAGGAAAACTTAGCAATGTATGCAGTGGCTGAATAACCAATCATGTTATTGTAAATAGTAGAAAAGACGAAAGAGAGGCTAGTCTCTTGAAACACTGTTTTCATTTTGTGTGGTTTCTGGTTTTTGTTTGAGAGGCTGGTCTCAAACTCATAGCCCTCAAGGCTCTGTACATAATAAGATGTAATGTTTTAAGAACCATCCCAGATTATAAACCATTTCTCACTCTCATGAGGTCACTATGTTGGACCAAACGTTCTGAAAAACGACTTCAGAAGTGGTGGTCGAAAGAGCCTCAGGTAAGCCAGTGGCTCTCCTCCTTGCATCTGCACTCTTGTCTAGCATCCTTTTACCCCTGAAGAGTGCAAGAGACCATGACTTGCCTGCTTCTAACCAAGGTTAAGACAAAGAGTGATGGCGAGTTATCTGTGTTGCTAGCAGTGTCTGTGATTCTCCTTTGCCTTCAAAGAGCCAGAGCCATGCTGTGACCTGCTTAAGGAGAGTGCTCGTGGCAGGAGATGGCAAGTAGCCATCTGTTCACCAGCCAGCCAAAACCAGATGAAACTCTCACATCTATGGTGTTTCAATTCTTGAACCACAGACTAAGAGATTAATAATAAATATGTGGTGTTTCAAGACACTAAATTTATGGTAATTTATTACATAGCATTGAATTACAGAAATCTTAATATGTAAAAAGGGACAAAAAAAAGAAGAAAAGTAGTATTGAGTTACTGGCCACATGGAGTATTTATTAATGAAGATCCAAAGGTCAGTCTTCAATGCTCATTTCCATGATTTTTAGAGTCGATAATTCCTTATCATGATTACTGCCACCTTCGATGCTGGGGAGTGGAATAGATGGAGACAGTGATGTGCTCAGACAACAGAGTTCCCTGGAAGTAACCCTTTCAAAGTCATTGTCACCTTCAATGACATCCACAGAGGTTTCCTGGCCTACTAAACTATCAGAAACACTTCGATTGTTTTCATCCCAGGGAAAGGCTTCTTGATCTGTTTCGTCATTGACCTGTTGAATTATAACACACTCTGAATGCTTGGCTTTATGGGTGGGTATTAAAAATTCGCCCGGTAACGAGAACATCTTGTTTTCGTCCTTTGGCACAGCTGACAGCATGTCCAGGGCCTCCTGGTACTGCTGACGCTCACGATGACTCACTATTTCTTCATCACTTATAAATTCGTTTTCTCCTGAAATCAGAGCCTTTTGAAAATGAAGTTGATTCAACATTCTGAAATGCTTTTGCGTTGCTGGATCTTCCTCAGATATGCAGCCTAAGTCAACCTTCAGCCCATGCAGCAGGCAGCGCATCTTCCCCTAGGATTAAGGGGGAAAAGCAATTCTGAGGATCATTCCATTAGCTAAACTATTGAAACTGAACTCTTCTATCTGCAGTGCTGCTAGTCTCAGAGGATCAACATTTTCACAGTCCTGCCCCTTCCCCCTCATAAAAAGCGCAAGGGGAACTCGGCTGTTTTAAATAAAATACATTCTTTTAGAGAAACGTTAAATTCCAAAGAAAGACAAACCTCCTCCAAATGATGTTTATTTTTCTTTATATGTCGCTCAAACAATCGTTCTAAAAACCTACAAATGATAAAGAAAAATATCAGTATCTTAAACTCAGATAATCCATTAAATGTAAAATAGTTATACAATGTAAAAACTGATAAAGGCTGGAAAGTGGTTTTCAGATGAATGGTTTTCTCTGTGAAGCTAGAAACTAATCCTTCCTGCTCTGTCAAGTTCTCTAAGCTGGCAGGCAGCCTGGCTTCTGTTACGCATTTGTTTTTAAGTTACATAACAGATGCCAGTCTGTCTGAAGGATTGTGTACTATTTATGTTTCTGTGAATGTTTTAGGTGAAGAATAGGGCTGCCTGCAAAGCTCTCTCTCCATTAGACACACAGACACTAAAAGCTCCCTGTGCCCATCACCAAATCCTACAGAAAATGCTCTCACAGACTGGTTAACCTTGGCTCCTAAAGTATACACTCCACGGATGCCAAGCCTACAAAACAGCCTCCAAGTGAATGCCAGGTATTTATGCTAAACATAGCTAGATATACATAGCTAGATATCCCCACTCACCCCAGACACGGTCTCTTATGTAGCCCTGGCTGGCCTGGAACTCTGAGCAATCCAGGCTGACCTGGAATTCAGAGATCTGCCTCCTTGCTGGGATTAAAGGCGTGTGCTACCACACCTGGCCCACAGCAGCAATTTTACCTCTCTTCCTGCCGAAGCCAGGATATGAAGGCCAGTGAGAACCATGGTAAAGATGAGAAATTCCATGTCTAGAATGAGGTTCCTCTCCCCTAAGGTTACAGTTCCTTCAGAGAATTTAACGGAGAAGCTTCAGGGAATGTAGTCTTCCGACAGCAGGCCCAGTAGCACACTATTAGAAAGTCTCCTGGAAACAACTAATTTCCTTGGTCACCATCGTTCATGCTCGTCAACAACATGCGGTAACCAAGGAGGCCTGGGTTACTCTATCATGTTAAAGATCCAGAAACTTGTATCCTCCTCTGTAGCTACTGCTAACATTCTGGAATTGCACACCTGGACATTGTTCTATGCTTATGTACTTCCTCAAGCTGGGTTATATTATTTCAGTGTAAACACACACACACACACACATTTTCTCATTAATTAGACGCACGTTGAACACCTTTCATTGTGAAAAAGCCCATCCTGCACCATTTAGCTCCTTTCTCAGTCTGGTTCTATGTTTGGTCTTATGAACCAGTGAACCTCTTATCTTAATGAACCTCTTATCTTAAGAGGAAAATATAAACATTGAAGGAAACATGTAAATAGTATGCAAATTTTGGGTTTGTATTAAAAAATAAAAAGTGAGCCGGGCGGTGGTGGCACATGCCTTTAATCCCAGCACTTGGGAGGCAGAGGCAGGTGGATTTCTGAGTTCGAGGCCAGCCTAGTCTACAGAGTGAGTTCCAGGACAGCCAGGGCTATACAGAGAAACCCTGTCTTGAAAAACCCAAAACAAACAAACAAACAAAAAAAAAACCCAAAGAGTTACCATATTAACCATGTAAAATGTGCAGTCCAGTAGTGTTCCACCTCAGTGCTGCTGGGAAAAAGCTCTCTAAGCTGTCTCACTTTGAAACTTAGACACTCCTTAAGCAGCTCGTAGAGTTAACAGTTTTGCATATGTGTGTGTGCTAGCCTGTGCACACTCAAGGTCTAGGACGGCATCTGGGGCTCTCGTTCTCTGCCTATTTCGGTGAGGCAAGGGTTCTCCTCAGCTGAAGTTCCTGGTTTTAGGTGGGCTGGCAACCAGCAAACCCCGGCAAACCTCTTGTCTCTGCCACTGGCAGCCCTGCATGAGACCAGGCTTGGCTCACAATGTGGGTGCTGACCTTGGGTCCTCATGGTTGACTAGCAAGTGCTCTCAGCTGCTGAGCCATCTCCCCCACCCCCATTAAACAATATATATATATATATATATACATATATATATATATATATATTATACAAAGAAAGGAGATATGAGAGTATTAGTGTATTCACTCCTCATCTTTTTATTCCAATAATGAAAGTGTCTTCCTTCATTAAAAAAAGCAAATCCTGACGTAGGGAGGGATATAGCCACTGCGACATCTGCAGTTGCACCTTATGACTGAGAGAATGTGGAGTGCGCTTGTAGTCCTATGCTCTGCTACACACAGAGGAGCCCCATGCCTGTGAATTTTAGACAAAACAGTGTTTGAGCTGCACTAGGCATACAGCTTCCTTAAGCAATGAAATAGCTAATATGGTTTTGCAAACTCTCCATTTCACATTAAGTGTACATGTCCTTATTAGAGCTTCTATACAATGTAGTAAATGTTTATGGGCTGATAAGATGGCTCACCGAGTAAAGGTACTTGCCACCAAGCCTGATGATCTGACTTCAACTGGTAGGAGAGGACCCACTCCCACGGGTTGTCTTTTAACCCTTTCAGCACACCGTTGTGGCATGTGACCATACACACACATATATAAATGAAATAAAAATTTGAGCTGGGCGGTGGTGGCACACGCCTTTAATCCCAGCACTTGGGAGGCAGAGGCAGGTGGATTTCTGAGTTCGAGGCCAGCCTGGTCTACAGAGTGAGTTCCAGGACAGCCAGGGCTACACAGAGAAACCCTGTCTCGAAAAACCAAAAAAAACCAAAAAAAAAAAAAAAAAAAAAATTTGAAAACTGGTTTTGGATCCTCATTACAGTTTCTGATAGCAAAGTGGAATCAGGAGGGCTGTCCAGGTAGCAAAAATTCAATTCATGATATATTCTGATATAAGCCACAATATTATAATATTTAAATAAAAAAATCTATTGTTTTCTATGGAGTGTGAAAGTCTTTATAATTTACTATCAATTATAAGAATATGATCATAAAAATATAACTTTTTGCAACTTTATAAGTAACTTTAAAAAATCCTAGTGTACATCTCAACTACAATAAACATTAAAAGAACAACCCTCTAACCTGTTAGAAAATAAACCAAGTTTCAAGATTTCATCTGTCACGTTTTCCATGAAACTCAGGTACAGCAGCTCTTCTTCACTGCAGAGAAACACAGAGCATCAGAATCATTGTATGGCGAGAGAGCCCAGGCAGGAAGGCCCAGATCTCCTGTCACAGGGACTTCCACCACTGGTGAGGACAGGGAATGTTAGAAAACAAATCTGTTTTCTCATGTTCAAAAAGGAAAATAGTAAAAGTGAGAAACTAGCACCTAACAGAGCCATCTTTCTGGAAAATTCACAAGAGGAAAAAGACTAAGATGCCCCCCAGGGGTGCAGGGATGGGCGCAATGCTCACTGAGTCTTGTTCAGCATCTTGAGTTTAAGTTAGGAAATTTACTGAGGAGAAAGAATTTTTTTTCTCAAAATCCCTATAAAAATAATTTGTAATAAGCAATTTTTTTCAGATGAAAATGCTATAGTAATTTTTAAATTACTTGAACACAAAATATGTTCATTTATTATAGTACTTAATGTCTAAATTCTAGCACCTATTATAAGAAGATTAGGATTCTATTATAATTGATTCTACTTAGCCAACTCATGAATGAATGGAAATCAAGTGGACACTTGATTGCTGAATGAACTAATTAGGGTGAGGTAGCTATGTAAGCCAGTGTGTTTTAAAACCAATCCACAGAAACTTCCTTAAGAACAACCAGGCTTGGAAATAAATGAAACTATAAAATAGATTATTTCCTTGAAAACTGTAACTTAAAATTGTATCCTAACCTTTGACACCATTGATGACATGGTGTGCATCCCAAACCACCAAAGAGACCCTGAGTTCCAAGTCATTCCCTGCAGGCTTTTTTACTGTCTCAATTTATAAAAATAAGCAAGAATTTTACAACTACAATGAGAAATTATTAGTAGATGCTATTAACTTAGGGACAAATCTCTACTAAAGATAAAATGCCCATAGTTCCTCCATCAGCACTGATTAAGTGACTGGTATTCCGAAGCTGAGAGGACAGAGATGGGCTCCAGTCTTAACGATCTCATGTTTCCCCCAGTCTTAATTCTGCTTCCCACCACAGTATGAAGAGGTCAACATGCTCTTACTCAGAGTAGATTTTACTGTCTGGAGAAAACTCTGTGGAGAGTTTATAGGGTGTCCTAGAGAGAGAGAAAGGTAAAATATTTTAACAACAACATAAAAGGTTGGCATATATTCTGTGACTGGTATTCTACATTGGTAATGAAGTGCTTTGGATTTCTGTCTGCATTTTCCTATCCTGATTTAATTCTGTGGGTACATGCATGCATGTGTGTGTGCACATGTGCAATGAGTTTCAAGGACAGAGAATTAGAACTCAATTTACTTGTGGCCTTGACTGGCTCTCCCTAACAAAGGCCTGAGGGGAAAGCTGGGCCCTGAGCGTCTGGACAATCCTTTCTGCTCCCAAACACGCCGCATTCTTCCTGTGTGAGAACTCTCCTCCTTTTATCTCATACCCAGTCTCTTACAGGGGAAATGCAGTTGAGAGCCAAAACTTGCTAGTCCGTTTTGCTAGGTGTGATGTCAGCTGCTAAACACAAGGAGCAGAGTTTACAGAACATCTGTCTCCAAATAACAGATGTCAACTCGTCCCATAGTAAGGCTGCCAGAGAACCTCTCCTCAAGAGCAGCTCCTGGAGACTAGCATCCCCTTTCCCTATCAACACATTAGCAAAACTAAGTCTAACCTTTATTGAGCATTTTTATAAACTGTCTTTAGTAAGACTAACAGTGCCATGGAATTGTACAATACTAAAATACATGAGCACATGTAACTAAAATAGTACTTCAGGGGATGCTGCACATCCATTACACAGGAAAGCAAATGGAGACAGGGTTTCACTCTACCCTAGGCTGACCCCCCACGTTCAGACCCAGGTGGGAGGCTGCCACCCACCTTTCTGAGGCCTGCTGCAGAATCTCATCTTTAATACTGTCCCATGCTAAGCTTTGTCCTTGTGAGGACAAAGGAGCTGTTTTATCTTCAGCACCATTTCTCATGTAATTAGGTGCCTGGAAGATGAACAAAAAGAATAATTTTTATTTTCTTCCAAAAGTATGTTGTAAAAGAAATAAAACAGCAAATCTTAATGAAAATGAAAACACCAAAGTACCTGATATATTAAAACAAAAACCCTTTAGAACAGTTTTCCCAGTCAGTATCCCCCCCCCCCCCCCCGCTTATTTAAAGAGGAAATGACTTCATTGTTATGTTAATGAGCAACATTTTAAGAAGCATTAGGAAATCATAAGGCAAATCGTAAGTCACAGGCTGGGGCAGGAGCCTGTATGTAACCCAGCTCTGAAGAGCCAGCACCATGAGGGTCACAACTCTAGGCAGACCTGGGGCGCACGACAAGACACCCTGATCTCACTGCAAGTGCTCCGCAGCCATACTATCTTTTACAGTGTTTATGTTATTTGAGGTAAGGTCTCACTATGCAGCTTTAACTGTCCTGAAACTTGCTATGTGGATCAGGTTGTCCTTGATTGCCTCCTGAGTGCTGGGATTAAAGGTGAGCCCTCCACCTGGCTCTCCCTGAAAGTGCCCATCTTGTCTGAACCCAGCAACTAAGCAGAGTTGGTCTGGTTACTAATTGGATGGGAGGCATCATCCCCCTACACATATACCCACATTAAAAAAAAAAGAAACAAAACATAGAATTGAAATCCATGAACATGATACAAATTTGTAGCTTTTATATAAATTTGAAAAAAACCCATGATTAAAAAGCACATCTATGTCAAACACCCAATATGTCACATATGAGAGCAGCCGCAGCAGCAATGCATATGGACACTATTAACAAACAAAACAATGGCTCATTACTTGAGCAGAATCTTATGTGTCACAAAGCTGGCAATATCTTATTTGCATTTTTTATAACATATGTTTCTTCTTTTCTTTCAAACAAGTCTTCTGCAGCTCAGGATGCCTTAAAGATTCCTTTGTGCCTGAGGATGACTTTTAACTTCTGATCATGCTGCCTCTCCTTTCCAAGAACCAGAAGCACAAGCAAGCATTACTGGGGCTGGAGAAATGGCGCTGTGGTTAAGAGGGCCCAGCCTCAGTTCCCAGTGCCCACATGTCACTGTCCTCAACTCCAGTCAGGGGATCCAACACCTTGTCCTGACCTCTTTGGGCACTAGTCAATGCACATGGTACACACACATAGATGTAAGCAAAACACCCGTACACACATACTAAACAAAACAACCAGCCAACCAACCAACCAAACCAACTGCTGGGCATGGGCACATGCAGAAGCAGAGCTGGGCCAGCCTGGTCTTTGTAGTGAGTTCCAGGACACCCAGAGCTACATAGATATACTTTGTCTCCAATGCTTTACAGTTCTAAAAGTGTAAAGTGTAGATCTGTGGCAGTTAATACTTCACTAGCACTCTCAGCTCCTACACTACTATGAGGATCCGTGCTTTTCTTGATGAACATTTGGATCCCAATGTATAAACTGTGTTGCTTAATATTTTCACTTACCACTATCACTATGTGACGGTGACAGTGATGTGTGCATGTTGATGGTGTGAATGCAGGCATATGCGTGTGCATACTATAGTGCACATGTAGAGGTCAGGAGATACTTTTGGGAATCAGTTTTCTCTTTCCACAGTGGCTCTGGGGAACTAGGTCATCAGGCTTCTGTGCTAAGTACTCCTGCTCCAGGTCAATATACTTAGTTATCTACAGGCCTAATTATTTTCATAAAAACTCAAGGTAAAACCAGGCATCATTTATGAAGCCTTTCCCAGGCGAGGAACTTTGCCTACTTTGCCTTCTCCCAAGGACCCTACAAGGTTAGTTAGTTTTTTTGGAAGACACTTGGCTCTCAGAGGATATTTTCTCTCTGAACCTTAAGTGGCCCCTCTGTCAAAAGTGGCTGAGATGTAACCCACCACTTCCTACCCATTTTCAGAGGAGGAAAAAGACGTGAGTGTGATTAATTTGTTTTTGTATACCTAAATCTGTGCTTGACATTTAAATACGCAAACTATGTTTATGAATAATAAATTTAAGTCAGAGCATAAATACATGATTGAAATTACCCAAATTGAATGAGTTTAACTGAAAAATCATATTTAAAGCTATGGTATGTTAAAATAAATCATTGTTAAACATTCAAGATACAAACAATATAATGAAGTTTATAAAAGTAAAGGTAAAAACACAAGAGAATGTTATCTACTGATCTTTATATGATGTTTGATTTATAATAATATACTCATGAACAATTCTATAAAATATACAGGCATTGAAAATTCAAACTTCTCTGAGCTTTATAGCACCTTTAGGAACTTGTATACTTTTTCTGTGTGTCAGGGGTAGTACGGAACACAGCCTTGCACATCCTAAGCAATTTCTCTACCACTGAGCTATCGTCCCTGCCCTTGGTTGTTATTTTGGACACAATGTTGCTACACAGCTCAGGCCTCAAACTCATGTTCCTACCTTTACCAAGCACTGGGATTATAGACAAATGTCACCAAGCCTGGTTCTTAGGATCTGTATATTTTATTCAACTCACCATTCAGCTAGCCAACAAGCCAGCAAACCACTTGAGTGCTAATAACAGATGACTTCCTAGATTTAGTAGGATCCATCTGGTCATTCAGAGAGCACAATCACCACCTGCAAGCTGTCACATGTTTACTATATTATATATAATTAGGTAAGTGTCTTTTAGAGGTCGCTCTGGAGAGTCCAAATAGCTGTGCACATTCTAACAAGTCAAAGCACCTACTACTGCAAAGATCTCCTGTTTAGTACCTGTTTTATGTTCACTTCTGAATCCTTTGAGCTCGTTTTCTCAGCTGTCCCAAGCTTAGAGTTAAAGCTACAACATTTACAAAGAAATGATGTTACTTCTTTATAAACACAGCGACGACAAGCCTTATTGTTAAGGAAAAGTATAGTATAAGCAAATAAAATCCCAACTATTTACTTTAAAAAATGTGTAATTTCTAATAATGTATCTGAAAATAGACATGATTTGGTTCACATATGCTTCCTTTTCTTACTTGAGAAGTAGATTTCAGTTAAATATACAATAGGTAAGAGAAATGAGACTATGACATTTATAAAGATATGATAATTCCTGCATCTTTCTTTTTTTACTGATTAAACTTGATCTTTAATAATTTCAGACAAATATACAGTCATTCTGTTTACTGTCCCCACCCCCCAGCTCCTCCCACCACGGCTATCAACCCTGCTTCCCACAGTCCTGACAACTATGGCCTGCACCCCAGTTTTGTGTCATGATTGCAAAGTGGCCATGCTGATCTCTGTCTCACTTCAGTTTTAGGATCTGTGCTGCCAAATCCAGCATGGGTTTCTTCCTTCCTCCTCCAGTTGATGATTTCTATTACAGATCCAATTCCTTTTTAAAATTAAATAATGCAGATGAATTTGCTATCATTGCACCTCTTGTCTGTACTCAGAGAATCAGTCTTACAATGTTTGACTTCTTGAACAACTAAAATCTAGAGCAAAATAAATTTCAATCACTTTGCAAACTTACTGCATAGTATCATGACCCATATACTACAGGAGAAGGAAATCCTATCAGGGTAAATCATAATTTCCAGATGTCCTCTCCGCTGTTATGCCTGCAGGTGTTACCATATTAGCTGTGACCCTGTGCCAGGAAGAGACACAGGGAACTGGATAGGATTTTATTTTCCCCTTTGGGCTTCACTGTTTTACCACTGTTAATATGACTACATATCTACAAGTACAGTATCTGATAATATATCTTAAGACTTCTCTGAAAATGTAACTTTTTTTGTTTTGTTTTGTTTTTTGTTTTTTCGAGACAGGGTTTCTCTCTGTATAGACCCGGCTGTCCCAGAACTCACTCTGTAGACCAGGCTGGCCTCGAACTCAGAAATCCACCTGCCTCTGCCTCCCAAGTGCAGGGATTAAAGGCATGCACCACCACTGCCCAGCTGAAAATGTAACATTTAAAGACATAAAAAGTTCAAGAACTATGTTTACAACAATAACTTATATAGCACTCATAGTTTTAAGAACTTAACAAATCTCATAGCTTACAAAAACTTACTGTGCTGCTTCTAAAGACCCACTGGAAAGTCTATACTTACTCATTTCAATGAAAAGCCCACCTGGATCTCAAGGCTGGCTTATAAATATACAACAAAGAAAGAAATTCTGCTTCTTAGTCATTTCCACTGGCTCGCTGGCCTTGCAGTCCACTCTGGACATGCCATACAGACCTGCTTAACTCAGTCTGGGTCTCAGCTTCCATCCGCTGATCGGAAGAATCCTTTCTTCTTTTGGCAGGTGTATAGTAGCGGTACTGTGACAGAAAGGACTTGGCTTCTGTTTTTAAAGTTCGTGGAGTGAATGGCGATTGCTTGTTAGAGAAGAGATCAGAGTGTTTTTCCAACAGATCTCCACTCGGTGTCTTGGAGATGACTACCTGGAACTGGTGGGCACTTCTAGGCCGTCTGTCACAGCCATGTCCACAGCCTGAGTGCCTGGGTGGAGAGGCACTGGGGTGCTTCTGGGTGCCATTCATGAGCATCTTACTCGATTCAGGCAGACTTAGATGCAATCCCTCTGAAGAAGGGACAAGTGACTTCGAAAATGATGGATATCTTGTCATTTCTTCTATTAACACATTCTGGTCTTGTGGTTCCCCTGAGGGCTAAGAACATTTGATATGATAGTCATCAGCTGCATGGTCACTGGGGAATCTTGGGACTCACTTATACATGCATCTCAGTTCTAACTGAGCACTTTTTTTCTCACAGTCATGGGGTTGGATGCCAGGGCTTTGAGCTGTCAGGCAAGTGTTCTACCACTGAGATACCCTCCCAGCCCTGTCCTTATTTTCTAGAAGAAAGGGAGGGCCAGAACCACAGATACAAGATGGTCTACTCATTAATATTATAGATTATCTGTTTTAACAATTCATCTGAAAAACTATCAATCTTAGAATTTGTTTATAGCACAAGGAATTTTTTTTTCTCACGAACCATTCATTTTATTGTTTTGTAGTATGACACAGAGCTTTGACCATGCAGGTTACCAGGTAACCGTGGAAACCAAACAAGGGAGGCTATGCATGGTGCCTTCATTTTTCATACATGAAACCTGCTGTCTGTTCTTACCAGGCCAGCCAGGGTGCTCTTCCCTCTACCCTTTCTCACTCTGGCTGAGCTCTGCCAATGGTCATATCCCACAGCTTTATATTCTACTCCTTTGGCCCAGGAATCTCTCTGCTCATTCATTTCCTAGCACAAGGAATCTTAAATTGACCTTAATTCCTTTCTTGATAACGTATAAGTCAGCTAACTTACAAACTGATATATCTAAGTAAGGAAACTATATGACTATTAAATAGGTCTAGACACAGAATGAGTATTCTGTCTTAAATCATGAGGCCTAATGTTATTATTTCAGCATATTACCTTTAAAAAGTGCTCCCAAACTAGGCTCATATTACTGTTGGTGTACAAAGAGCTTGTCTCTTTGGAAAGAAATTTCTGAATCCTACAGAGCTATTGATTAATAACCATAAGAATTATTTATACCCAGAGGAATGGTGTAAGCTTGTTGCAGCATTTTCTCCTGTCCAATCACATTAGGGCAGTGATGGGCCTGTGATTGTACAGGAATAGAGAGGTGGAGCTAGAAGTGGAAGAGGAAAAAGGGCAGAAAGCAGGAAGGGGCAGAGGATTATCATCGTGAAGGCAGAGGAAGATGACGATTCAGACCCCGAGTGGTTATAACAACCAGGTTAAGGTTTTAACAAAAATAGATTAATTGGGTCAAAACATTGTCTTTATCATTGGGCATTGAAATTATTGTGTTGGTATCTTGAAACTGTGATCTTATTATTATATAAACCTGATTAGATAATTAAGCCTTAAGGGTCATCCTTTACCAGGTACTAGGCGATAGATGAATGATTGTGGGGGTGTGTAAAGCATTGCATGTGAGCGAGATGTTGTTGCTAGCTGGGAGAAAATAGCAAGAGCCCACTGGGACATAGGGTTGTGGCCAGATGGTACAGGCACTAGAATGTGGTACAGTGGGAAAGAGAGTTTGTAGGATGGATTCTTTTTTTTTTTTAAATATTTTCCACAACATAAGCTAATCCCAGAGTAAGGAGAAATGTATAAGGCATTAGATTGACTGTAAAAGGAAGTCCTATCAGTGTAAAGTTTTACTAAAATGAAATACCAAAGAGAACCTTTAAGGAAAGAAATACAGAGGCTGGGGGGCCACTGAGATGGCTAAATATATGTGATTCACTATACAGTGTTTCTGTGATTTGGGTTTACGTAAAGTTCCTGTAAAGAACACCTACAAATCACAAAACAACTGAGTAATAAATCTCTTTCGTGGACAACAGCAGAAGAAATGATGGACCAAGATCTTACAACTGTCTGTTAGATACTCAAACAGTTGAAAACAACTCCATTGAAGACCAGGCTAGGTGCAGATTATGTGAAAAATCTAATACCTGTTTTACAAAAGTTCCAAGTTGTTTATGTTTTATAAAAGAATGAATAGATTTTGATTTTTATTATTTGGGCTGCTTTGAAATGTTTCATACTCTATTCACAAACACGGAACACATCCATATAGTTGATTAGTATTATAGGCCAGAGCAGCTGCATCTGTGGGACTGCAGCTGGAAGGGAAGCCTTTGGAAGGTCCTGAGAGCTGACATCACGTGAGTCAGGGTGAGCAGAGAGCAGTGTGGGAGGTGAGGATATGTGTTCTGAAATATGAGCTCCTATGCAGAACCTGCTAAGACACTAGGAGGCCAAAGCCAGCATTTTAAATTGTAACTCTCTTTTCAGTGAGAATATTCTCTAACTATAGTAAATATCTGTTAACCATAAAATCCACCCAATTATTAAAATATACTACCTAAATTAATAATTTAAGATAACCTAAATGTGTCCAAAGTATTAATCATTAAAGCTTATTAAAAATGTAGGCAAACTGGTTCCAGCAGTGGCAAACAGAGCCTTTGTCCCATAAGCTCCACTTTCCAGCCCATGGCCCTGCCTGGATTCCCAGAGGCCTGCTGACACCAGGGACAAACAGGAAAGACCCAG
Source organism: Mastomys coucha (assembly GCF_008632895.1). NCBI lineage: Eukaryota > Metazoa > Chordata > Mammalia > Rodentia > Muridae > Mastomys > Mastomys coucha. The sequence goes on along the minus strand of NW_022196912.1, from coordinate 112,659,288 downwards.
CTCCCCGAATCCTCTACCTCTCAAGTCCCCGTAAAGCACACCCAATAGCAGTAAACTGCCCCCTGTCCCCTGCACTCCATTTTCCAGCTCACAGCTCTGCCTGCATTCCTGGAAGCCTTTGGTACCAGAGTCAAGCAGACAGCAAAAGGCCAGTATTAAGTACACAATCAACAACAGTCAGGGCAATAAAGCACCACCAGGGCCCAGCCATCCTACGATATATAGCAAGCCTTGGAGATCCTAACACAGCTGAAATATAGGAAAATGACCTTAAATCTAATCTTATGAAGATGACAGATGCCTTTAAAGAGGAAATAAATAAATCCCTTAAAGAAATTGAGGAAAACACAAACAGGTGAAGGAAATGAATGAAACTGTTCAAGAAAATGGAAATAGAAGCAATAGAGAAAACACAAACTGAGGAAATCCTGGAGATAGAAAATTTAGGTAAGAGAACAGAAACTATAGACACAAACATCATCAACAGAATACAAGAGATGGAAGAGAGAATCTCAGGCATAGAAGATAGAAGAAATTGATACATTGATCAAAAAAATGTTAAATTTAAAAGTTTCTGACATAAAACATCCAGAAAATATGGGACACTGAAAAGACTAAACCTAAGAAAAATAGGAATAGAAGAAGACTTCCAGATCAAAAGCCTAGAAAATATTTTTAACTAAATCATAGAAGAAAATTTCCCTAACCTAAAAAAAAAAAAGAGATCCCTGTAAACATACAAGAAGGGTGTAGAACACCAAATAGACTAGACCAAAAAAGAAAATCCTCCAACCACATCATAATCAAAACACTAAATGCACAGAACAACAAAAGAATATTACAAGCAGCATAAGAAAAAGGCCAAGTAACATATAATGGTAGACCTATCAGAATTATACCTGACTTTTCAACAGAGAGTTTAAATGCCAGAAGGTCCTGGGGAAATGTCTTGTACTCTCTAAGAGACCACACATGCCAGCCCAGACTACTATACCCAGCAAAACTTTCAACCACTATAGATGGAGAAAAGAAGATATTCCATGACAAAACCAAATTTAAACAATATCTATCCATAATCCAGCTCTACAAAAGATACTAGAAGGAAAATTCCAACCCAAGGAGTTTAACTACACCTAAGAAACCACAGGAAATAATTTTACATCAGCAAAAACAAAAGAAGGAAAACACACACACACACACACAAATGAACACGCACGTGTGTATGCATAGTACCACCACCAACGTCAAAATAATGGGAATTAACAATCATTGGTCTTTAATATCTCTCAACATCAATGGACTCAATTCCTCAATAAAAAGCCACAGACTATCAGAATGTGTGAAAACAGGAGCCATCATTCTGCTGCATAAAGAAGCAGCACCTCAACATCAAAGAAACATAGTACCTCAGAGTAAAAGGCTAGAAAAGATTTTCAAGGAAACAGACCCAAGAAGCAAGCTAGGGTAGCCATTCTAATATCTAATAAAGTAGACTTCCAACCAAAATTAATCAAAAGAGATGGAGGACACCAATCAAAAGAAGAAAACCACCAAGACATCTCAGTTCTGAATATTTATGCCCCCAATGCAAGAGTACCCACATTCTTAACTTTACTAAAGCTTAAATCACAATTGAACCCCACACATTAATAGTGGGAAATTTCAACATGCCACTCTCACCAATGGACAGGTCATCCAGCTAGAAACTAAACAGAGAAATAATGGAACTAACAGATATTATGACTCAAATGGACCTAACAAATATCTACAGAACATTTCACCCAAAGACAAAGCAATATACCTTCTTCTTAGCACAGAACCTTCTCCAAAACTGGCCACATACTCAGTCACAAAGCAAGTCTCAACAGATACAAGAAAACAGAGACAACTTCTTGTATCTTATCAAACCATCGTAGAAGCTGGACTTCAACAACAACAGAAAGCCTACAAGCTCATGGAAACTGAACAACTACTGAATGACTGCTGGATCAAAGAAGAAATAAAGACATTCTAGAATTCAATGAAAATGAATGCACAACATACCTAAGCTTAAGGACACAATGAAAGCAATGGTAAGAGGAAAATTCATAGCAATAAGTGCCTTCATAAAGAAATTAGTGAGATCTCATACTAGTGACTTAACAACATACCTGAAAGCTCTAGAACAAGGAGAAGCAAACATATACAAGAGGAGTAGAGTGCAGGATATAATCAAACTCATGGCTAAAATCAATCAATTAGAAACAAAGAGAACAATACAAAGAATCAACAAAATCAAGAGCTGGTTCATTGAGAAAATCAACAAGACAGACAAATCCTTAGCCAAAATAACTGAAAAGAAGAAAGAGAATAATTAAATTAATAAATTTAGAAATGAAAAGGGCGGCATAAGAACACACACTGAGGAAATACAAAGAATCATTAGGTTATACTTCAATAACTTGTACTCCACAAAAATGAAAAATTTAAATGAAATGGATCATTTTCTTGAAAGATACCACTTACCTAGGCAAGATCAGGCAAACAATCTAAATAGACTTATACCCCCAAAGGAAATAGAATCGGTCATTAGAAGTTTCCCAAGCAACCAACTAATCAATCAATCCAGGGTCTAATGGTTTTAATGTAGAGTTCTTCCAGACCTTCAAAGAAGAGCAAATACCAATACTCCTCAAATTATTTCATAAAGTAGAAACTAAAGGAACACTGTCAAATTCATTTTATGAGGCCAGTCACTCTGATACCTAATCACAAAGATTCAACAATGAAAGAGAATTTCAGACCAGTCTCCCTTATGAACACTGATGCAAAAATACTCAAGAAAATACTCAAACCAAATCCAAGAAATATCAAAAACATCATCCACCATGGTCAAGTAGGCTTCATATCAGAGATCCAGGGATGGTTCAACATACAAAAATCTCTCAATGTAATCCATCATATAAACAAACTGGAAGAAAAAAAAAAACCTCACAAGATCATCTCATATAATATAAAATATCCTGGTGTAACTTTAACATAGAAAGTAAAAGACCTGTATGACAAGAACTTCAAATATATGAAGAAGGAAACTGAAGAAGATATCAGAAGATGGGAAGATCTCCCACGCTCATGGATTGGTAGGATTAACAGTAAAATTCGCCATTCTACCAAGAGCAATCTACAGATTTAACGCAATTTGCATCAAAATTCCAACACAGTTCTTTACAGACCTTGAAAGATAAAACAATCCTGTACAATAAAAGAACTTCTGGAGGTAGGTACCACTATCTCTGATTTCAAACTATACTATAGAGCAATAGTAATAAAAACCTCATGGTACTAGCATAAAAATAGGCAGCTTTATCAATAGAATTGGAGAACCAGAAGTAAAGCTACACGCCTATGGACACTTCATTTTTGACAAAGAAGCCCAAACTATAGGGGGGGAAAAAAAAGCATCTTCAACAAATGGAACTGGCCCAACTGGATGTCTGCATGTAGAAGAATGAAAATAGACTTATATCTATCACCCTGCACAAAACTCAAGTCCAAGTGGATCAAAGACCTCAACATAAAACCGGATACACTGAATCTGATAGAAGAGAAAGTGGAGAATAGCTTTGAATGCATTGGCAAAGGAGACAACTTCTTGAACAGAACACTAACAGCTCAGGCACTAAGATCAACAATAAGTGGAACCTCATGAAACTGATGACCTGTAAGGCAATGAACACTGTCAAAAGGACAACATGTCAGCTTACAGAAAGAGAAAAGATTTTCATCAACTCCATATCTGACAGAGACCAAAACATCCAAAATATCCAAAATATATAAAGAACTCAAGAAACTAGACATCAGCAAACAACCCAATTAAAAAACGAGATACAGATTTAAACAGAGAATTCTTCACAGAGGAATCTCTAGTGGCCAAGAAAAACTTAAATCTTCAACATCCTTAGTCATCAGGGCAAATCAAAACTGTCATCAGAGAGGCTTCACCTAACAACTGATGAAAACTGATACAGAGACCACAGCCAAACATTAAGTGGAGACTGGAGAATCCTATGGAAGATGGGGAGGAAGGTTTTAAAGGAGCTAGAGGGGTCAAGGACATCACAAAAAAACCTACAGAGTCAACTAACCTGGGCCCATAGGGTTCATAGAGACTAAAGTGGCAACCAGGGAGCAGGTGGGGGACTGACCTAGGCCCTCTGCACATATGTTACAGTTGTGTAGCTTAGTCTTCATGTGAGACTCCTACAGTGGGAGCAGGGCTGTCTCTGCCTCGGTTGCCTGCCTTTGGGTCCCTTTCCCTAACTGTGCTGCCTTGTCTAGCCTCAATAGGAGAAGATATAACTAGGCTTACTGCAGCTTGATATGGCAAGGCTGGTTGATATCCATGGAAGGCCTCCCCTTTTCTGAGGAGAGGTGGAAGTTGGGGGGAGAGGGGAGGTGAGAGGGAGAGACTGAGAGAAGAGGAGGGAGGAATGTAAAATAAGTAACTCAATTAAAAAAAGTAGGCAAAAACATGTAGGAAAACTAAAAATTACTATTATTCGTAAATGGAACCATAAAAAATGCATAGGGACATATACAAACTAACATGGAGGCAAGCAAGTTAAAGGATTACAGATACTAAAGGAAAAAACGAATAGACATTAAATAATGTTTATTTTACTTTATTATAAATGATTGATTCACAAAGTACATTAAGACATATAATTTAAACATTTCAATAAACTATTCTTATCTCAAAATTATTTACTTTATATCCAAAATAAAAAGAAAATAAACCATTTTAACAATCATAAAAATATAGGGAGGGGTTGGACAGATGGCCCAGATTAAGAACATTTTTACTCTTGCAAAGGACCTGTGTATGGCTCCCAGGATCCACAAAGGAGTTCACAACCACTTATAACTCTAGTTCTAGGGAGTCTAATGTCTCACTTTGGCTTCTAAGGGCACATGGTATATGTGTGGTAATATAACATACATGTAGACACACATATACATACAATAAAATAAATGTTAAAAAAATTGACTTGTGAGTCCCTCAAGGATGGACAGATAGCAAGCTGTATCACAGTGAGGGGCATAGAACAGAATTATTCTAAGAGAAGCAGCCTTCCTGGCCTTATAGCTATAGAACAGCCTGGGGAGGTCTCAGCCCTACCTGCTGACTCCCAGAGCTCTCTCTAAAAGAGATGCTTATATCCAATGTCTCCAGAATACATACAATGTTCCCAAGGCACTGGGTATGCCAAACAAGAAACTTATGCCTCTTATCTACGTTCCCCCAGTCGTCCTGTTCTTCTCAGAAACTGGGAGTCTTTTTCACTCCTGCCTTTCTGTTCACCCCATCCAACCAGATTCCAACTCCTAGCAACTCCACTTTCTATACAATAAATCTGCCTTGTATCCCCTGTGTTCTTTATAATGCCCAGGCTCAGCTCTTAATCATTCTTTCCCAGACTGCTGCAGCTCGTCACTGTGGCTACTCCAGTCACTGTCTAACTAAAAACTACTTCATAGCTCCTCCATACTTAGTCCAGATTCTCCAGAATGGCTCCAATGCCCCAGCCTCTCTCACAGTCTACTGATAAACCACACCTTCATTTGTACTGAAAAGACCTAGAGTTAAAAGTCCACAATCTGTGCTCAGTAAGTAGCAGGGAATTTGTTCTGCCAAGTAGGCTTGCCTGCTTTCTTCTCTTTTTTCTTTCCTTTCTTGTTCCTTTATTTCTCTCCTTCCCATCTTCCTTTCCCCTCTTTTCTTACCCATGCCATGGATGCTGGGGCTTGAAACAATACTTACTTGAGAGCACGGGCACTCTCACTGCTGTTCTCTAACTGGTGACTTGCCCATCTTGAACCCTGGCACTCAGTAGAGACTGCAGGCCTCAGGGACCTAACTCCCCGCACAAATTTGCAGTGGAAATTTTACATCATTTAGAATTCTGCAAAGTTATAAGCCAAGATTTATTACTAGCTCAGATTTTCCCCACATATAAATTATACAGTGATAACAGGTATAGGAAGAGGAAAACTATGGATTTTTAAAAAATATCAATCAATTAATTGAAGATGACTAGATACTAATTCTAACAAACTCAAAAAAATTATGAGACTGTGAAATCAAAACATGCTACTTGGCAATATTAAAGAATTACTAATTTTTCAGCATAATAACGGCATACTTTCTGAGAAAGTCTGCAGTGCCCTGCCTAGTGTGCCATGATTCCATGTGGAGCTGGAACTGCTGGCACACACTACACGCTATGACTGGCCATAGGATGGCTTCACTTTACTGATATATGCTGGAATGTATATGGGGAAATTCTACAGAATTTTATAATCAATATCAATGTACTGTGATCTAGTACGTTAGAGGCTGGAGAAGAAAGAACACTGGAATGAGCTGATCACTGTCACATGGGTGAAAGAAAACCTTAATGCTTTAATCACAGCCCCAGAGAGTTAGAGGTGGATCTCTGTTAAGTTTGAGGCCAGCCTGGTCTACACAGCAAGTTCCAGAACAGCAAGGAATGTATAGAGAAACCATGTATCAAAACAAAACGAAACAAATACAAAGAAACAAAGAAAAAAAATCCCGAAGAAAAAAGAAAGAAAACTTTCATGCATCACAGCTAGGATCTGTTTCTATTAAGGACATAAGTCATTCATTCATTAAAGCTAGGATCTGTTTCTATTAAGGACATAAGTCACTCACTCATTAAAGCTAGGATCTGTTTCTATTAAGGACATAAGTCATTCCTACATTAACAGAAAATCACAGCATCTTTGCCAAGAAATACAAAAAGAGCACTGGATAAAATTACTTATTGAGATCAAAATACATTATATTAAAATGTTTTTAATTAAAAAACAAAATCTATCCACCAGAGAGAGATTAAAAACTGCCATTACTTCTCATCCAACCGTGAGCAGAAGAATACTTCTTTAAATAAATGTTAAAAAGAATTACAAACAAGGAAACCAGGTCCAGGCCAGCCAACTCCAGCCTGCAGGCCGTGTTGCCATTTCTGGCTAGCAAATGGAGTGCAGGTAGGAATTGATTTCCATGTTGTCCACAGTGGCTACTCTCCACTGGTGGCCAGTTGTGATGAGGCACTGTGGCCTGAAATGCATACAAAAGAACTCCCTGGCTCTTGATGCTCAAAGTTTGCTGACCCAAACCTACCCAAACCTGCAGCCCAAGTCAGGCTGCAGCAAAGATGTGCCTTACAAACACCTGCTTTAAGGAGCAAAAGAACCACCTTACCTTCTGTAGAGAGTTTAAAAAGAACTTGGAATTCATCTTAGAATTGGTCTGCATTGCAGATTTACTTAATTTAAACTCCTTCTCACATCGTGCCAACTCCTTCCTCAGTTTCTCTCTTCGTTGTTGGTCAGCGTCTAAGGAAGGAAACAAATTTTTTAAAACAGCAACAAAACATAAATACTGACTTTTTGGTCTTATTAGACTAATAATATCAAGGATTTCTCCCTTCGTCCAGGCTGTTCTAGAAGCTGTGACGGTCTTGCATGGAGAACTCTCTCCAGTGTGGGGATCAAGGCCAATACCCATCCATGCACAGCTGGCACATCTTTCTTGCTAAACATATTTATACTAAATTATTAATATTCAGTATTTAATTAAAAAACAAAATCTATCCATCAGACTCTGAAAATTCATATATGAGTAAGACCCATATACGTCTCTGCATAAAGAGATTCTAGGTAATATGTAATTTATAGAAATTCCAAACAGAGAGTAGAGGCAGAAAAATCACTTGGGCCAGGAGTTCAAGGCCAACTTGAAAGCAATAACTCATCTCAAATGAGTGAGCAAAACAGCAAAGCCATACCAACACTTCAAAGACATTTACAATCAGGCAACTTACTCCTGTTTCTTTTCATTAATCTTATTCATCAGAAATGCTAGTAGAGTAAACCATATAACCCAATTTAAAAATTGGGTACAGAGATAAACAGAGAATTCTCAACAGAGGGATCTCTAATGGCTGCAAAGTACTTAATGTTCAACATCCTTAGTCATCAGGGAAATGCAAATCAAAACAACTCTGAGATTCCATCTTACACCTAAGATCAAAAACTCAATCAACGGCTCATGCTAGTGAGACTGTGATACAAATCTTCCTCCATTGCTGGTGGGAATGCTAACTAGTATAACCACTCTGGAAATCAATTTGGTGGCTCCTCAGAAAATTGGGAATAGATCTACTTCAGCTATAGCAACTCCTAGGCATACCCATAAGAAGTCCCACCATACCACAAGGACACGTGCTCCACTATGTTCATAGAAACTTTATATGAAATAGCCAGAAGCTAGAACCATCCCAGATATTCCTCAATCAAAGAATGGATAAAAAAAAATGCATTTCATTTACCCAATGGAGTACTACTCAGCTATTGAAAACAAGGACATCATGAAATTTGCAGGTAAATGAGTGAAACTAGAAAATATCATCCAGAGTGAGGTAATCCAGACACTAAAGGACATGAGTAGTATGAACTCACTTATTAGTAGATATTACAGGACTACCACTCTACAATCCACAGACCCAAAGAAGCTAAATAACAAGGGCCCAAGGGAGGATGTTTGGTTCTCACTCAGAAGGGGAAGTGCATGTACGCAATCATGTGCCACACACAGTGTGTGCATACAGATAGAGGACAACTTTTGGGAGTCCATTCTCTCTACATGTGGGTCCTTGGGACTGCACACAGGTGATCAGCCTTGGTGGCAGGATCTTTACATACTGAGTCATCTAAGACTTCTTGTTGCTCTACACTTCCCGCCCATACTTTGGTCTGCACATCTTTGGTCTTTTGAGACAGAATCCTGGAATATAAACCTGGGTAGGCTGATATTCACTGTGTAATCTAGGCTGGCCTTAAACTCAAGGTAATTTTTGTTCCCCTCAAATTCTCAAGTACAGGTATGTATCCTGTACTTTTGGGGTTTTTTTTGTTTGTTTGTTTGTTTTCAATGCACCCTAGCCTTTTGTTTTTTGTTTGTTTGTTTTTTCAAGACAGGGTTTCTCTGTCCTGGAACTCACTCTGTAGACCAGGCTGGCCTTGAACTCAGAAATCCGCCTGCCTCTGCCTCCCAAGTGCTGAGATTAAAGGCATGCACCACCACTGCCTGGCCACACTGGCCTTTCTATTTTAATTTTTGTGTAACAGTACATGTACTACTATTCTGTTTAATTCTGAAATGTGCTAGCTTTCATTTTATCATTTTCCAGGTTTGCCCAGTTGTAAATGCCCAGTGATAAATCTTTGATTAACTTGCTAGTCAGTACCTGACTTAAAAACACAGTAAGAAACTAACATTTCTATTAGAATTTTTCCATTAATTTCTTTACTCACTTTACATCCTGATCTTAGCCCTCCCCTCCCCTCCCAGTCCCCCAATCACACAACCACTCTTGCTCTTCTCTGAGAACGGGAGGCCCACCTGGGTACCAACCCACTCTGGCACCTCAAGTCACTACAGAACTAGGAACATCTTCTCCCACTGAGGTCAGACAAGGCAGTCCAGCTAGGGACCAGGATACACAAGCAAGCAACAGAGTGGGTAAGTTCCCACTCCTATTGTTGGGGGACCCACATGAAGACTAAGCTGCACATCTGCTACATATGTGGGAGAGGGGACTAGGTCCAGCCCGTGTATGCTCTTTGGTTGGTGGTTCAGTCTTTGGGAGTCCCTAATGATCCAGGTTAATTGACGGTTGGTCTTCCTATGGAGTCCCTGTGTCCTCCAGGTTCTTCAATCCTTCCCCCAACTCTTCCACAAGACTTCCTGAGCTTTGTCTAATGTTTGGCTATGAGTTTCTGTATCTGTTTCGATCAGCTGCTGGGTGGAACCTCTCAGAGGACAATTATGCTCCTGTCTGCAAGCATAATAGAGTATCTTTAATAGAGCATTATTAGAGTTCTTGCCCATGGGATTGGGCCAGTCATTAGTTGGCCATTTTCTCAGTCTCTGCTCCATCTTTGTCCCTACACTTTTTGTACACAAAACAAATTTTGGGTTGAATGTTTTGTGGGTGGGTTGATGGTCTTTTGGTTTTTTTGTTTGTTTGTTTGTTTGTTTTTGTTTTTTCGAGACAGGGCTTCTCTGTGTAGCTCTGGCTGTCCTGGAACTCATTCTGTAGACCAGGCAGGCCTCAAACTCAGAAATCCACCTGCCTCTGCCTTCCAAGTGCTGGGATTAAAGGCGTGCGTCACACCGCCTGGCTACACATATGGTATATAGATATACATGCAGGCAAAACACCCATACATATAAAATAGAAAGATTAAAAATTGATAAAGCTAGCCAGGCGGTGGTGGTACACGCCTTTAATCCCAACACTTGGGAGGTAGAGGTAGGTGGATTTCTGAGTTTGAGGCCAGCCTGGTCTACAGAGTGAATTCCAGGACAGGCAGGGCTACACAGAGAAACTCTGTCTCGAAAAACAAACAAAAAAAATTGGTAAAGCTTATCTAATGTGTTATATATAAAATACTATTTAAACAACAAACTATATTCCAATAGGGTTAATGTAGAAATTGAAATGATCAAGGCAGCACTAGCCATATCAGGAATGTATAGAGCATGAAAGCACAGATGACTAAGTCCAGGGATATATTGTTTAATATATTGTTTAATGTCATAAGCCTATTTCTGAGTTATCTAGATCAATTATTATGAGCATAAACTCAATATGTAAGGAGTAATGATGGCTACTAGTTAGTCATTTGGAGATTACAATATTTTTGAATTTAGCCATTATACTTTTCTTTACATGGCAAAGACAAACTCATGCCTTAAATGATTTAAATATATATCATGAATAAGAATTTGAAATCTAAAAACAAAATATGAAAGCTAGACTTTAAATACCACTCAATTCTGTTAATGCTCAAAATTTTATCTCTATCCTGAACTCTAGACTCATTCTAATTGCTTTCAAGACACAACTGAATTTATTTCTTTAAATTACATTATTTATTGGGGCACACATGCCATGATATTCATGTAGAGGTTAGAGGAGTCACTTCTCTCCCACCATGTAGGTCCTGCAGATCAAACCCGTTGTCAGACTTGGCAGCAAATGCACTTACCTGCCAAGCTATCTTTCTGGCCCCAACCAACTAATAGGTACTCATTTTGAGCTTAAGATGATGAAGGCTGAAGTCCATTTCCTCCCCCAAATCCTTTCCTACCATACTCTAGTCTAGTAAATCATAGTTCCATCTTTGCAGTTGATAGGTCATCCTTGACTCCTTTTTCCCCTCCTTTCTCTCACACCCTAGTCCTATCTAAGCCATTGAAAGACATGTTTGGAATGTTTCCATGGAAACATTTCCTTCTCTCTTCGCTGCTATCAATGTGGTCTATCCTCTACCTATCCACACTCTTCAATGATGGCATTCTGTAGACTATTTTTGCCTCAGTAGGCAGAGAGATGCTTTAGAAAGTGAAGCTGGCTCTGTGATGCCTCTACTCAAGGCCCTCCAGTGGGTTTTAGCTTCATTCAGCATGAAGGGCAAGTTCCCCAATGTATACCTCTGTCAGTCAGGGTAACAACACCTATCACTCTTCTGAAGTTCACATGCTCTTTTTAAATCCACCAATCATGGTTCCATTTCAAGGTTGTTTCTTCTCTCTGGAATGCTCTTTCCCTGGAGGGCCACAATACTCTAAATTCTTTCAAGTCTCTCCAAGATAAAAAAAAAAAAAAAGGACTTCTCCTCCAAGGGGCTCCCAGCTTTCTTTGCCAGACTCTACCTCCTGACTGTAGGAATCCCCATCTAACATAGTCTCCTTTGTATATGCTCATCGTTTGTCTCCTTTCACTACAAGGGAAGTTCTGGAAATCAGTTTTGTTCAACATTTTAGCTTTAGTCTTTGAGTAAAATTGTAGCACATGGTAGGTATCCCATTAATATTTTAACTGACAATTATGGATTTTATTTTTAAAACTCTTATCCTATTTATGTGTGTGTGTGGAGGGGGTGTGCACAGAAGGGATCAGGTACCACTTGTTGTACCACTCTCTATGTATTCTCTTGAGACAGGGTCTCTCACTGAATCTGGACCTTGGCTGGCAGCAAACCCCAGTGACCCTCCTGTCTCCATCTGCTACAGCACAGGGGATACAAGTGCATGAAGTCACACCTGGCTTTTCCTGGGTGCTGAGGATTTGAACTCAGGTTGTCGTGCTTGCAGTCTCATCCTCTGAGCCATCTCTCTCTTCCTAGTTTTATTTTTTTATGGTGACATAAATGTATCTCAGTTGTCAGGAAGCTCATCACAGGAAAATAAGAGCAATTTCCCTCATTCCCCAAGTGCAATTAAACAGTATTAACACTAATATGTGAATACAGGTCTAAGTTCAAACCAGAACTCCACTGAAATTAACTGCAGAAAAAACTGTTTTGAATGCTATTTAGTTTAGGAGGATATTTTGCTCTCAAATTTGTTTTGAAGTTATCTAACTTTAAGTGAGAAAAAAAAGAGCAGAAAAAATAATGCTGTCTGATGTGAATATTCCTTCAAAATCAAAACTAAAAAGATATCACTGTTTAGAATCTATATGCCTTGATTTCTATCCATGTTCTTCTACTCTAAAATTCAGATTACTTTTTGGTTTTATATTTTAAAATTTATATTATTAAGCCAAATGGAATTTTATACAAGGAACTGGAAATGTTCTCACTTGTTCTGGCAGTTTTAGGATTCACTGGTTTTCATCCTTCTCTGGATATCTTGCAATCTGTATAGGAACTCATTTGGTCCCGGCTCTTCTTATTTATTTATTTATTTATTTATTTATTTATTTATCTATTATACATAAGTACACTGTAGCTGTCTTCAGACACACCAGAAGAATGCATCAGATTTCATTACAGATGGTTGTAAGCCACCATGTGGCTGCTGGGATTTGAACTCAGGACCTTTGGAAGAGCAGTCAGTGCTCTTACCCATTAAGCCATCTCACCAGCTCTCTCTCTCTCTCTCTTTTTTTTAAATTATTTATTTATTTATTTATTTATTTATTTATTTATTATACATACTGGCTCTTCTTTACTGAGGGTTTTTAAAACTTACTGATTACATTTCCTTATGGTCTATTCAGGTTTTCTATTCTTGGTTCAGTTTTGCTAGACTGTATGCTTCTCATAACCTATCAGTTCCTTCATGGCACTCCAGTTGTTAGTGTAAACTGTTCACAGAAGTCCAGGATCCTTTTTCTCTCTCCTTTGAGTCTTCATTCTCTTTCTTCAGTCTAGCTAAGATTAGCTAAGAGTGCCAATTTTCAGGAAACTAATTTTGTTTTTGTTTTTTGTTTTTCTGTCCTTCTTTTCTAATCTTTATCATGTCCTTCTGTCCACTTACTGGGGGTTAATTTCTTTTCTAGTTTTCTATTTCCTCTTTGTGCTGACAGGAGGTCTCTTCTATGTGAGGCATGTGCTGTTCCAGTGAGCCGCAACCTGAACTACTTTTCCATTTCCTAAGACTCACCAAATCTTTGGTCCTTTGTCCTCTACAGTGCAGGCATCTGCACCTTAGTGCTGACCCTGCTGTGTTGTACTGAGTGGCTGTTCTTTAAGGTTTGGGACTTTTGCTTTTGTTTTCATTTGCAGATTGTTTCACTGGAGCCCAGGCTGGCCCTGTGTCACCTGCCAGGTGACAAGCGTGCACCACCTCATCCCATTGAGAGTTCTCTTTGTATTTCACCTTGGACTCAAAGTTACTTAGTTTCTAAATTTGTGAACATTATTTTCTGTTGTTAGTTTTTATTTTAATTAAATTGCGGTTTAAAGATATCTGGAATGATTTTTACTTTCTGAAATATGTTAAGATTATTTTGTAATTTCATATGATAAACTCCAAGAATGTTCCATGTGCTTTTGGGGAAAAAGTGCATTACACCCTGGTGGAAAGTGTGGCACGCTTGTTAGGTTCATTTCATCAACTGTGTTACTCACCTCAAATGTTTCTTTACTGATTTTGTTTGGATGTTCTCGCTGTTACTGACAGTGGAATATGGGATGTACAGTCACTGTATTGCTATCATTACTGACAGTGGAGTATGGGATGTACAGTCACTGTATTGCTATCATTACTGACAGTGGAGTATGGGATGTACAGTCACTGTATTGCTATCATTACTGACAGTGGAGTATGGGATCTACAGTCACTATACTGCTATCATTTTCCAGATTGAGATTTTTCTGTTACTATTTGCTTTTTATACTGAACCAGCTGTTATACATCTTTAGCTCGGCAAGTTTATTTATTTAACACACACATACAATATGTTGGGTTTTGTTGTTGTTGTTTTTTGTTTTCTTTGTTTGAGACAGGGCTCTTTGTGTGTAGCCCTGGTTGTCCTGGAACATGCTCTGTAGATAAGGCTAGTCTTGAACTCACAGATCTACTTGCCTCTGTTTCCTGAGTGCTGGGATTAAAGGTGTGCACCATTACTGCCCAGTTTAAAACACATTTATAAATTGAAGTTTATTATCATTTTGTTATTGTTTTCTACATTCTTAGCAAATGTTTTGTTTGTTCCATTATCTGGTGATTTTTTTCTGATAATTTATTTTGTAAACCAGGAGAACATGGGAATTTTTAAATCCCCAAACAAAACTAACCAACCAACCAAACCAGAAACTCCCAAGTGTTTTATCTGAGAAATTTAGAGCCTTGCATGTGACTGGTAGATGTAAACCATGCAGATGCCATAGAAAACATGTCAGTTCCCAAAAACACACACAGAGAGTTAGTAGTGACACAGAAATCTTACTTCTGGGTACTTCTGAATCTCTGTGTCCCCACTGTCAGTCACAGCAATGGAAGACAACTGAAGGTGCCAATGACAAACAGCATGAGGCACATGGACACAACACTTTATTCAGCCTTAAGAAAGATTTTGGGCTGCTGAGATGACTCATGGGTAATTCCTTGTTACATAAGTCTGGTGATCTAAGTTTGAGCTCTAGAAACCAATTAAAGTTAGGAGGAGAGAACTAACTCTATAGAGTTGGTTTTTTGACCTCTGTATGCATGCCATGGCTCATGTGCTCACGTATATATCATATCAACACAGACAATAATAAACTTCTAAAAAAGATACTGATTCATTACAACATAAGTGATGTTAACATTATGCCAAGTAAAATATGCTGGTCACAGAGAAGAAACACTATATAGCATTCCACTTAATCAAGGAACTTAGAATTATAAAGTTCACAGAAAGTAGACTGGAGAGAAACTGAACTTAGAAAGCAAAATGTGGACACGTGGTTCCCAGGCTCGCACGTGGCTGAGGGTAGCTGGATGGCAGTGATGGCTCGTGTCTAAACACACATGTACTTAATGCCACTGAAATGAACAGTTAGAAATAGTTAGGATGTTTAGTCTCAAATTATGTCTGTCTCATCTATTTTTAAAGGGGTATTATGTTAAGAAAATTACTTACATTTGATGCTAGTATTCACACTTACTGGAATTGAGCAGTCCACTGCGGCTGAAAGAGGAAAAAAAATTAATAATATTCTTCATATTTATAAATAACAAGAAACATTAAATTTATAAATCATAAAATGCTCTGCAGATTTGAAGTTCTTTGCTTTATTAGTGTATTTCTAGAGATTAAAAATAAGATAGCAAAAAAAAATACTAGGTAGGATTAACACAGCTCATTGGGTAATATAGAAGAGAATACTGGTGTACTTGGAAACATAGCAGTTTAACCACTGAATACAAAATGTAAGGAAGACTGAACTAGAAATGATGCCAGGCCTTTATCACGACACACCAGCACACTTGAGAGGAGACTTAGATAAAGTGGAGCATTTCCACCCGTTTCGAGACTTAATGAGATGCTCCGAAAACAAAGCAGGATGCTGTGGGCAGAAAGGTAGACATGTAGATACACTTTTATACCTCAAGACAGATTTTTATATCTGCTTAAATAATGCTGAAGTAATCCAATAGGGAATTACTCTTCAGTAATTGATACCAGAAATTTTATATATGAGTAGGCAAAAATCAGTAACCTGTTTTTCATTCTATATACCAAAACTCAAAATGAACCACAAACTTAAATGGAAGAGTCCAAAGCAGAAAGCTTTGAGAACAAAGCAAATTTAGAAATCCCTAAGATTAGAAAATGGTCTCTTACACACATCTTAAAACACAAATCCTACAGTGTCTGAAAACTGAGCCTGACTTTAATGCCACAATGTGCTATTTTCTTCAATTATTTAAAACATAACCTAAGCATTTTAAAGCTCAGCTCTTGAGACTACATAGTGAGATCCCAGTCACAAAAAAGTAAATAAAAATTAGGTAAAGTTAGTAAAAAAATGAGTGAAATTAAAGTTTCTAGTTAACCTTGGAGCTCTTCACAAAGAGGAGAGGCTACTGTACCCTGGCACCAGCAGTGCTGCTGAGGGTGCAGTGGCACAGGAGACAGACAAACCAGCAGCCACTCTGGAAAGGCTTCCCGCAGAGCTAATGTACCCACAAACATACCCATGGCTTGTGAAACAGAAGCATATGTTCACAACTGTATGTAAACACTTATAGTAATCTGATTCCCAATACCTCAAACTGAGTCAAAACAAACCAAATATTCCTCAAGTCAGGAATCAACCAATTACGACAGATTCATTAAATGGAATACTTTTTTATTTTTTGGAGACACATTCTCTTTACATAGTCCTGACTCTCCTGGAACTTACTACATGGATCAGCCTGACCTGGAACTCAGAAATCTGTCTCCCTCTGCCTCCTGGGTGCTGGGATTAAAGGCATGCACCATCAATTAGAATCATATTTGTAAACAAAAGTAAATACATTTAAGGGCTGGGGAGATGGCTCAGTCAGTAAAGTACTTGTGCAAGCACAGACTGAGTTCTATCCCCAAACCCATGTAAAAAAGCCAGTGTGGTAGTACGCACTAAGAACCTACACTGGGGAGGCAGGTGGATCCTCAAGGCTGGCTTGCCCAGCCTGCTTACCCTAATGGGCAAGCTTCAAATCAGTGAAAGACTGTCTCAAAATAAGAATGGCATCTGAGGGTGTGCTCTGACCTACCTACACACACACACACACACCCCACCCAAAAACTAAGGAAGAAATATCGACAGACACATCATGGATACCTCAAAGTGTTGTGTATATTGAAAGAAGCCAGACTGAAAGTATAAATACATATTATTCTATTAACATGAAACTCTAAAAAAGGCAAAAGTGTAGGAACAGAGAAGAGATGGGTAGCTTCAGAGATGAGGGGGACCTTTTTGGATATTGCAAATGTCCTATACTGGGGTCAGCACACTGTTATTGTAGGGTCAGAGGGTAAATCTCCAGCTTTGTCAGGTAATACAGCTGGTCGCAACCAGTTGACTCTGCATTTCTGTGCAAAGGCTACTACAGCCAATATGAAAAAGAAAGAACATGACTGTGCTTACGGACATTAAATTCAAATCTCATACCACTCCATCCCCCTTTTCTTAGCAGCAATTTAAAATATATACACGCTTCTCTGTTCCTGAACTGAACAAGAGCAGCGAGGGGCAGGAAGATGGCCATCATGCTAGCGTTAAATGATCTCTCGTTTACTGTCAACGCTGGATTGATTAGAGAGATGTATACATTTTCAAAGTATTTCCCTATATACTTACAACTAGTATATTTTATTCTACACAAGTTATCTTTTAATAAAATCAACAACAGGGCTGGTGAGATGGCTCAGCGGGTAAGAGCACTGACTGCTCTTCCGAAGGCCCTGAGTTCAAATCCTAGCAACCACATGGTGGCTCATGACCACCCGTAACAAGATCTGAGGCCCTCTTCTGGTGTGTCTGAAGACAGCTACAGTATACTTATTTATAACAATAAATCTTTGGGCCGGAGCGAGCAGGGTCTACTGGAGCAAGCAGAGGTCCTAAATGTCAACTCCCAACAACCAGATGAAGGCTCACAACTATCTGTACAGCTACAGTGTGTACTCATATCCATAAAATAAACAAATATTTAAAAAAAAATAAAATCAACAATGAAAGGGAAACTAGTAGCCAGCATCTTCTTTGCATAACTCCCTAAGTAAAAAGCAGGTTAGATTACATTAAGACCAGCATCTAGTTGGGTATGGGAGCACAGCATATGTAGCCCTTTAGGAGCCCAAAGCAGGAGGATATTGATGTCAGGTCAGCCTGGGCTTTATATTAACATCTTGTACTAGGAAGATAGCACAGTTACTAGTGAAAAGCAGGCATGGCAGTGCACTTTTGTACTCTCAGCCTTAGGGAGGTAGAGACAGGAGGATCTCTGGGGCTTGCCTCCTATGTAGTTTAGCCTTAAAATGTCAAATTCAAGGTCTCAGAGAGGAACCCTCTCTTAAAAAGTGGATGGCTCCCGACAAATGACACCTAAGGTTAACCTCTGGCTTCTGTATGCATACACACACACATGCATATGCACCTGAATACACGCTTGCTTGCTTACACACATACAAGCATGCAATACACACACATAAAATTCTAAACACAAATAGAAAAGTGAGCAATCTCTAGCAACAAAAGAACATTAGAGTACATTAAATGAGCTGTCTAGGCATTGTGTAAATATTGTTAATATAAAATTTGCCACTGATATAATCAATAGTTGGCATCTCACTTTAAGATACAAATCCTCTTTGAAATAATGTAATAAAAACCCTTTTGCCATAGGTTTATCATAATGAGAAGTAAAGCTGGGGTTTACATTGGCACAGGAAATTCAAATTTGCACATTTTTACCTTTGGCTGAAAGGATTTTATTATAGTGAACAGCCATGTGATTCTTGACCAGCTGGAGAGTGGTTAGTCTGAGAGAAGAGGAGTCAGTGCAAAAAGCTAAAAATTAAAACATATTTAATCATTACACATGTAAACTTAATATAAACATCACAAGATACAGTTACTGACGTCATTCTCAGTCCGGTTCTGGAGTTCGCCGGAGGAGGCGGAGAGTCCACTTTCATGGCTCTGTGTCCATCTCCGTTGCCCTGGGAACACTGACTAGCAACTCGTCACCTGGACTCCAACCTCTTCAAGAGTTAAGTTTTACAAGCTTGAGAGTTGGGGAAAGAGATTCTAGAATATAATCTATTAAAGTAATCTAAAATATAATCTACTAATAGATTAATAATGTTAATCTACTATTAAATTATTACTATCTATTCTGTATCTTTTTATCTCAAAATTAAACATCTTTAGTCATTTGCTTGATTATGAACAAACCGCTGAGGCTGAGAGATCAGACAAGTTCCAAAGCACAAGACTATACATGGAGACTGTAACGTCAGTGTCACACAGAGGTTAAGGCTCTGACTTTAGAGCTGGAGTCAAGATCCAGCACTTGGGAGGCAAAGGCAGGTGGATCTCTGAGTTCGAGGCCAGCCTGGTCTACAGAGTGAGTTCCAGGACAGCCAGGGCTAAACAGAGAAACCCTGTCTTGAAAAAACAAAAAAAACAAAAAAAAAAAAAAAAAAAAAAAAAAAAAAAAAAAACCAAAAAATAAAAAAAAGAAAAGAAAGGAAAAAAATCCATGTTTAAGTCAAATCTATGTTTTCAACCTTCCTGCCTTCTCTCAAATTGTTTAAAGGGAATCTTAGAAGCATTAAGCATCGATATGTAAGTATAAAGCACAGTGGAGGCATATTCTTGAACATTAAAGACACTCTTTACATGTGTATGTGTGTGAGTACATGTATGTGTACAAGAGTGAGTGTGCATGTATAGGTGTTAGGAATCTTCCTTGATCATTCTCCATCTTATTTATTAAGGTAGGGTCTTTCATTTGGAGCCAGGTCAGCTGCTGAGGCTAGTCTAACTAGTCAGCTTGCTCTGGGCATCCTGGCCAGCCAGGTCAGC
>NW_022196912.1:112613229-112639190 GCF_008632895.1 Mastomys coucha | reverse complement strand
CTGGCCAGCCAGGTCAGCTGCTGAGGCTAGTCTAACTAGTCAGCTTGCTCTGGGCACCCTGGCCAACCCCGTCTCCCCACCCTGGTGGGCTGCCACTCCCACCATGCTTTCATATAGCTTTGGAGAGCCAACTCTCAAATTTGCACAACAAGTACCTTATCTATTTATCCATCAAGCTATCTTCCCAGCCCCTGAAAACTTTTTGAGAAATAACAGGAGCATATACTTTAAAAAATTCAACAGTAAAATAGAATACAGAGCTTGAAAAAAAATTGACTCTTCTCCACTGAAACGTAGATTCCCCTCCTAGATCTATCCTTCACTACTTCAAAATCAACCAATTCAGGGAAACTCCAAATAATATAAGCATGTTACTATCAAAGACTGGCGGACGTGTGCCATGCATTGTGACATTCTCTCTACCAGTAAAATTCTTTTTAGCCATTATTATCACCATTTAATAGAAGGACAGAGCTGTGTACTAAGTCTGTGTCATATCCCCGCAAAGGAGGCAGTGCTCAGAAAAGAGCCAATGCAGCTGCATACTGACAAGTGCTCTGCCTTCACTAGCTCTGCAAGTGCATGCTCGTGTGTGTGTGTGTGTGTGTGTGTGTGTGTGTGTGTGTGTGTGTGTGTGTCCGTGCACGTACTCCTGAAGATTGAACCAAGGAGCTATGCTTGAATCACACTTGCTATGCAAACCCTCTACCCCTGAGCTATAGCCCCAGCACTCTTTACTTTTTATTTTGAGAAAAGGTCTCATTAAGTTTCCAGAATGGCCATGACCTCAAGCTACACCCCAGGCTGGCAGGCAGGCATAAACTTGCTATCCTCCTGCCTCAGCATTGCAGATACTGGTATTCAAGGTTTGCACCACCTGATATTTATTCAAAAGTTTGTTTGCCTGTTGTTTGTTTGTTTAAATCAGCTTTCTTAGATGTTTCTATGTATACACTGTGGTACAAAGAGATAAAATGAAATAATTACAAATGTCATATATTTTTTTCTTATTTAGCGGGGGACAGTACACAATATTTTTCATAGAAATGAGTACAATAGGTTTAAATAGTTTTTCCTAAAATCTATGCCAATAATGTTTAAGTGATAATTACAAAAATTATTTTAAAGTTAATATTAAAATTTTGCTTTGGAGGCCTTTATCACTTGCCAATCATCACATAACAAGTCAGACATGCCTTCCACCAGAACGTGTGCTGGCCAAAGTAGCCCCTGGTGTGGCAGGTGGAAAGTAGGGGCAGCGAGGTTCACAGTCAGGGCACATAACAGTTTGACATTATGACCCCCAAACTGAGTCTACAGAATGCCTACAACATTTAATTCTAACTACTGATGTGAAGTGCAAATAAGTGTTCCTTAAGAGAACTGCTTCCTCACATCATGGGACCTCCCAGCACAGACAACAGGGAGTTGTCCGTGAGGCTCCAGCTGTGCGTAGCTCACTTAGCTCACTTACCGTTGCTCTTGGTGCTCAAGTGTCCTGTAAATAGGCACGGTGGACTGTATCTGGGAAGGACAGAGGTTGCTCGGACTTTCAACAACAACAAAAACCACAAATTAGGACATGGGAAACACAACTTTCATTAAAAAAAAACAATATAGAATTTTAAAAATAACACATTTGTTTTTAAATAAAGTTGCTAAAACTTTTATTCAGCTAGGCATGGTGGTGCAAACCCATAATCCCAGCAGTTCAGAGGCAGAGGCAGGCAGACCTTTGAATTCCAGGCTACCCTGGTCTATATAAAAAGTTCAAATACAGTCAGGGCTAAATAATGAGACCCTGTCTCCAAAAAAAAAAAAAAAAAAAAAAAAAAATCATTGTTATGTTACTACCAACAATAATTTACCAAAAGGAAAAATCCTATGATCACAGATTGAACTTTTTTTGTTTTGAGAAAATAAAGGTTGGGAGATGGCTCAGTTGATAAAGTAGCTGTCACATAATCGCCAAAGAAAGGCCTGATTTTGGAATCCATGTAAAAAGCCAGGCGTGGCAGCACATGCTTTTAACTCCAGCTTTGGAGGGGATAGGGTAGCACAGATAGATCCCTGACACTCTCTGACAAACTACTGTAGCTGAATCAATGAGCTTCAAAAGTTCAGGCACTGACAGTTTTAGTTGTAACTTGACACAACCTAAAATTCTCTTCGGAGAGAGTGTCGGTGAGGAAGTGCCTAGGTCAGTCACATCTAGACCTTTAAGGTCCTCCTGTTGGGGAATTACCCATAAAGAGCCATCAAGATATTTTTTTTCACAGAACAGAAATAAAGCAGTGGGAGGCCTGGTCTTAAAAAATGAAGGTGGAGAACATCCAAGGAGAGACACTTGATCTTAGAGACCTACATATAGGCGCATACTTTTTTTTTTAAAAGGAAAACAAGCTTATGTGAAGCACTGTATATACAGGGGTCTATGCTTACCAAGTGCTCTCCACTGAACTGTTTTCAAACTAAGCTATTTTCAGAATGGTTTACTTTGAGATTTTATTTTTACTGGATGAAGTAATCAATAGATCATTTATGTCACTTGATATATAATGATTTTATTTTGTTCACTACAGACACATTAGATCTTTGTTTTGAGATAATATATTTTGAGTTTTATTTATTATATTATTTTCTTTTGAGATTAGGTCTTACTATACTGCCCAGGCCCAGGCTGGTCTTAAATTCCTGAGCTCAAGAGATCTTGCCTCAGCCTTCCAAGCAATTGGAATTACAGGTACACATCAATGTACCCAACTAAACACGCTATATTTAAAGAGAATTCCAATAATGTAAAAATAGTGTCTGATCTTTCAGACTTCATGGGATTACATAGACAACACCACAAAACAATTTCTTTCTCCACAATTTAATTGTATGTTCAGTAATAATCTTTAAAAAGGATCAGAATTTCAGTGTTAATATAACTAGTATGTATAACATGAACACTGTATTCCTTCCCCAGGCAGCTTTTTTTGGTTGTTTCTTCTTCATTTATTTACATTAAGATGTGCACTCACTGGTTTCTAACATTCCTAACAGATAAATGTTATGCTAAAACTCACTTCATCTAGGCCCTCTCTCAGGCATCCCTCCCTCCAATGGTGTATATTTTTCTGTTTCTTGATATGACTTTTCTTTTTTTGCCAATGCAAGTGTTAGGTAATAGTGTAGTAATTATTACTTATAGCTACTTTTATGACTGTTTAACAATCCTTTATCCTCACTTAAATAACTTAGGCAGTTTTTATACCCTGACTGGACCAAGGATGATCTGAAAGCAGGCTCAAACTAAATGCCCAGAAAAAGAGCAGTCTTCTCTAAATTAAGATTAAAAACTGCTGCATGACATTGATAGGGTCTTGGCAGGACACTCAAATTCTTCAGCTCAGTTTCCTATATGATTTGATTATACTAACAACCGGAAGAAACTTCACAGAGGAAAAAAAAATGGTATTTCAGTATTTTCCCAACATTTCTGCAAGTTTAGGAATAGGTCACTTTTAAAGGTATTTCCAAAGGAACGACAAATTAAAAAACCTTTCCCAAACTCTTCTGTTGGCTGTCCTAACGGGATATCTTCTCCTGTTTTTCCAGCACAGATTGCTGATATACAATGGATGGAGGACCAACATTCTCAATTTTTTTTTTCCTTTCTCCTTCCTCCCATCAGACATTGGAAACAAAGCCTTACACGTGATCAAGTCTAGCTCCCCATTTCCCAACAACTAAGGCTGGGCAAAGTAAAGTAACTGGCAGAAGAACGCCTCATTAGTTACTATCAGAGACTAGAAACAGGACCAGTTGTTTTTCAAGCTTATGGCTCTCTGCTGAGCTTTTGAGGGCTGATCCCACAAAAAAAATGTGATTACTGTGAGCAAGTAAGGAACTTTTCCCCCAGGCATCTCTAGTATCTTCTGTTTTGACATAGCTAAAGGAACTAATAAAATCTAAGATGGTTACTTTAAACTAAAATTAAACATTTAAGCTTCAGCTAAATTAATGGTTACTTATAATTTATAACCAATTACAATTATAGTTATTTATAGTTTATAGTATATAAAAACTAGCCCAGATACTTATTGAATATAGGATTTATACCAGAAACAATATTATTATATGTTATGGGCTAATAGTGAAGCCACCTGGATAAGTTATAAAGTATAAACCCTTTTATATTTGTCACTTCATTTAAAAATAAACACCAAAACCTCACTAAGTCTATTACTATACAAATGTAAGTAAAAGAACTTGAGGGTTTTAGATTCTGAGGGCTTAGTCTTGTTCTGTCACCAACTGTGACACTGAGGGAATTATTTACAATCTTTTATTTACTTTAAAATATGAATAATGCCCATTTAACAGGCCTTGTGTGTAAACAAGTGTTGGGTTATGGGTGAAACATTGCAAAGGTTCAAAGTTTGTTTTGTAACTATTTCTAAAGAGCATAACAGCATCTTTGGTGTGCTTTCTCTAGAGCTTAGGTTAGGATGGTATCTGAATATCCTGCCTGCTGGCCTTCTATGCTAAGCTGAACACTTATTTTGATCAATTATTGTAAAATAAAGGTGCATGCAAGATGAAAGCAAGGCTTAATTCAAGGAATCATTAGCAGATCGATTCAAAGTTACCCTTTAAATAGACAACACCAGCCCTGTGTGTGTGTGTGTGTGTGTGTGTGTGTGTGTGTGTGTGTGTGTTTTAGGATGTGGAGTTTCAACTTCGACTAGGTTGATTAGTAAAGTTTTATGGGTAGAGGTCACAAATTACTTCACACACTCCACTTGACTCAGAATATGACTCAAGACAAGAAAAAGAAAGGTGTATACTGTGATTATAGGTAGTCTTTTGCTATTAAACATTCAGTCCACCAACCAGCCACATTGGAAGTTTATTACAAATGCAGTCTCCCAGCTCCTACTTTGGAGCAACTGAATTATAACCGGGTTTGAGTGAATTCTGGAGGAGGAGGGGAGGGAGTGGAGGACTTCATGTACTTAAAATGCTTAAAATGCACCAGGAGCTTGCTGCATATTATCTGCACTTAATCTCTAAGAACTCCGTGGCATGGAGTTCAAGATGAGGAAACTGAGGGTCGTTTCTGTGAAAGCAGCCGGCCTGATCTGGGGCTCAGGTCGGACTTCAAAAACCAGGCTTAGTATTCGGCCTAGGAGATACCCAAGTGATAGAGGCTGCAGGGTCCCAGGATCAGGGTATGGATGTCAGGGCGACAAAGTCAAGACCAGGCAGCAGATCAAAGAGCCGGGCATGCGGGGCCTCCCTGAGCTCCGGGCCTTTATAGCTCCAGCCATTACCCAGCTACACTGAAGAAGGAGGTCTCGGCAGGCGACCCGAAAGGCCGTGGGCAGCCTGGACCCGCGCAGCCCCTTACCTCTCCGGCTGCCGTCCATACTTAGTCCTTCTGCGGCCTCTGTGGTTATGTCCCCTTGGTTCTTACTGGGACCAAGCCGGGCCCCCGCAGCGGAGGTGAAAAATGAAAAGACCAGGCCAGTGGGGGCGCAAAGGGCCACAGAGACGGTCGCCAGGCCGGTTGCTAATGGCCTACTCCGCGGCTGCAGATTATGACGTCACACCACGGGGACGTGAGCTCCTAGGCCCCGCCCCCGCCCCGCCCCGCCCCCGGGCACTCCAGGCTATTGAAAGTGCCAGCAGCCAGCGAGAGAAGGGCCCCGGGTCCCAATCTGTTTTTCTGGGAGCCTGACAGTTATTCAGTATGAGCTGTCAGGAAAGCGAGTCATATCTGTTTCCGTCACAATACCCACTTTTTATTTGAGTGCCTGGGATTTGAACTCAAGTCCCTAAGCTTGCAGCGCCCTCCCGCCCCCACGCTTGTCTAAGTTTGTAAGCATTAGAGTTTCCTTTCTGCCTATTGAGTTCCTCAGCTCCTACACTCGCTCTCCCTTTATCTTGTTTGTTTGTTTGTTTGAGACAGGGTTTCTCTCTTTAGCCCTGGCTGTCCTGGAACTCACTCTGTAGACCAGGCTTGCCTCGAACTCAGAAATCTGCCTACCTCTGCCTCCCAAGTGCTGGGATTAAAGGCGTGCGCCATCACTGCAAAGATCATTTCATTTTGAGTGGAAGAAGGCAATGAGAAAAGGGTGGAGAATGTATTCTGCTGCTTTCTGCGAGTTGTTTTACTTTTGCAGTAGTTAATTGTGAATCCTTGGAAATAAGATCAGAACCGAGTAGAGGGAATGCAGAAAGAATTCTTTCACGCTAGGCTTCTCAGCAACCCGTTCTTGAACTTTTAGGTTGGATGTGTAAGTCCTTGTGGTATCATATAGCAGTATTCCTGGGCTCTGCCCACTAGAAGACCACAACCCATTGATTGCACTAGGCACTATGTCACTAGGCATTGCCAAAGGTTGCCTGGGGAGGAAACTACATCCTGTCTGAGAACTTCTGTAATCACAAAAAAGCAAACTGGATTCCGAGCCAGATTTGCTGAACTTTGAGCATCTATATAGTGTTTGATGTTTATGGCACCTTATTGAAAGTTAGAACCTCCAGAATAAGGAGGTTTTCCTGATTGCCTTAAATGATTTGGAAGGTGCTCTGCTACTCTCTGCTAGTAGCAGTCCAGATTCAAAAGGTCATGGCTGACAAGGAAGTTAGCTCACCTCTTGCTGGCTTGTCCTTTCCTTGCTCCTCTACTCAGATGATTTCTTCTGCTGATGTGGTTGAATCCTTCCACACCAGAACCAGGGTTTTTTGTTTGTTGTTTGTTTGTTTTCTATGAGGATCTAAGGACCAGCAGCTCTCTAGAATTCTTACAGGTTTTTGGCACCAGATCAGGACAGCTAAAGCATCCAGCCTTGTGGACAGAGCAACTATGCCTCTCCAATGAAAGATAGTCACCATGGGGCTAGAGAGTACTCTGACTACAGAGGCACTCAAGCATGGAGAAACTACTGAGTTCTCAGCCTCTAGGCTGTAATTCAGCTGTGTTTGCTATTTGTAAGCTGACTTAATAAGTACACACACACACACACACACACACACACACACACTCATCCTGTTGGTTCTGCTCCTCTATAGAACCTTGTGGACAGTGCTATCTCTAGGCAGCTGGTGTACAGGAAGTTTAATTCAGCAACATGGCTACTCTGGCTGGAATACACACATACCTTTAGTACACACTTTTAATCCTAAGCAAGGAAAGTAAGGATAGTTTATAGAAGGAGCATGCTTGAAAGGGCAGGTCAGTGAGCCAGTTCAGTTGAATTTAGTCATTTGGGGTCAGTGCAGTGAGTGTGGTGCAGTGGAGTTGAGTTCGTTCAGGAGTTCATGCAGTTCAATGCAAGTCCACAGAGGCGGTTGAAGCCAGAGGATAAGAAGAAACCAGAAGATTAGAACGAATTGCCGTAAGTCAAGCAGAGCAATTCAGCAAGAACCTGAGAGAAGCCAGATTGAGTCGATTATCTGGGAGAGGATCTGGGATAGAGGAGTTGAACCAGCCAGCCAGAGTTCAGAAAGACCTAGTAAGGGTGAGATTATACAGCAGTAAGCCTCCAAGACTACAACTCCATCAGGTGAATAAAAGTTATTTTGCAAGATGGCTCTGGGTTGTATAGAAAAGCAAATTGAAGCAAGCCTTGAAGAGCAAGCTGGTAAACAGTGTTCCTCCAAGGTCAGCCTCTAGGTTCCTGCCTTGATTTCCTGTCCTGACTTCCCTTCATGATACACTGTAAACTGTAAGATGGAATAAACCATTTTATCCCCAAGTTGCTTATGGTGGAGGTGTTTTATCATAGCAATAGAAACCAAACTAAGATAGCTTACAAGTTTGATCATGAATTGAATTTTAAGCCTTGCTGAGCCTCAGGTCCCTGTTTATGTAAATGAAAGGGATGCTGGAAATTGTGCAGACACAAGTGTTATGATATGGACAGTGGCTGTCCGAGAAAATGTGTTATTGTACAGGTTCAGGTTTATCTTTTCTAAGACTTCTGTTTCAGAAGAGCCATATATGAGGAGAGCTAGCCTTAAGGAAAGTAAATCAGAAATCCTATAACAATGAAAGTAGAAAAAAATCCCAGAATCCCAGTTCTGACAATGCTCAGAATACTGGTCCTCTAAGACACATGGAAGAGAGAAAACTGGAATTGAAATATGATGATTCTATATCTCTAACAATAGTTTGGATGATCCAGAGCATCATCAGCTGTGGCCCAGAGGTCAAGAACATCTACTGCTCCTGCAGAGGACCCAAGTTCAGTTCCCAGCTCCCACATAGGGCAGCTCGCAATCAACTTCACCTTCAGGACATCTGATGCTTTTGACCTCTGACGACTCCTGCATTGATATGTGTACACCCACACACACGCAGTTAAAAATAAAATCTCTTTTAAAAGACAGAATTGGATAGTAAGTATGCAGAAAGCAGAAAATTTTATTCCTACTCGTTACTTAAAATTCTGAGATTCCCTAAGGCATTTATTACACCATTAGCAGCTTAAAAATCCACCTTGCTTATAATACTGTGCATAATAGGTCTCCAGTAAGCATTTGCTAAGTTTGATGAGAGCTGAAATTTAGAGGGCAAACTGAGGAAAGCAACACAATGATTTAGGTCACTAGAACGAGATGCGAGCTCCTCTTGTGAAAGCAGATTTGGGGATAAAAATATTCTGCTCTGGGTCCTTTGGGAATATATTATGGCTTCAGTGTGTGTGTGTGTGTGTGTGTGTGTGTGTGTGTGTGTGTGTGTGCGTTTTAAATGGAATTCCTGTGTGTGGGAACATGTATGTCTCTGCATTTATATGTACTTATTATGGTTTTTTCCTTGGGCTATTTTTCTTATTTTGCTGTTTTTGTATTAGTCTCATTTGTTTGTTTTTGGTTTGTCTTATTGTATTTTATTACTATTCTTTAGATGCCTGTTTTCCAACAAGAGGCCAAAAGGCTGTGTGAATCTGAATGGGAGAGGAGGTAAGGAGGAACTGGGAGGAATAAGTGGAGAGGAAACTGTAATCAGAATACAGTGTATGGAAAAAACTAGTTGCAATTAAAGATAAAGCGTATTCTACTTTGAAGTAGGAAAGAGGCTGCATGGTTGGGGGAGGGGAGGAGACTGGAGAGGGCTTTGAAGTCAGCTTTGCCTGGTGTTTGACTTTCTCTGAGACCATCCTTGGTTTGGTGTTTCTCTTTAAACTCTCAATGCTGTTCCATCCTTTCAAGAATGAATGCAACAGGGTCTATTGAGTTCCAGTTCTGCAGTGAACATAGTACTACAAGTGAAATTTAATTTGTCTTTGGGTTTCCCTCTGTGTATGAGAACAAGAGACAAAACCTTTTCCCAGAGACAATCCAAGTCTTGACCACAGGCCCATACATAGCTGGTATGAACTTGTTGCAGGGTTAAGCTCCCAAGAGTGGCTTTCCAATAGGGATCTGTACCAGTTACATTGACCTCTGGGAAGGAGACATGATTCTAAAGACACTTTGCTGGATGTGTCAGCATCACTCCACATTCAGAAATTACTTCAGTAGTATATTGTTGTTATTCATATTCAGAAATTGGCACATCTGTGTTTTGGAAAGAAAAATATTATCCTCTTGAGTGAAAGACAATGGTTTCAGTGTGTGCATGTGTTAAAAAGATGATCAAAATTATGATTTGTATTTGGTTTTGATATTATTTTCAGGCTACTTTTTAATCTTATTTGTTCTTTTTATTGAGAATGTGGTTTTTAATTTTCTACTTGCATTTTTTTTGTTTGTGTGCATGTGCATGTGTGTGTGTGTGTGTGTGTGTGTGTGTGTGTGTGTGTGCATATGTTTTTGTCTGCACTTGTGTGTGCCCTCAGGGTCCAGATGAGGACTTGAGTCTCCTAGAACTAGAGTTGCAGGCAGTTGTGAGTCACCATGTGAATACTGTGATCGAACTCTGGCCCTCTTTAAGAGCATGACATGCTCCTAACTACTGAGCCAACCAACTTCCTAGCCTCCCTTCTCTTATTTTAATGGCTTAATTATATCTCTCTAGTTGTATGATTCTAAGTCTTTGGGGTGGTAATATAAATAAAAACAAAATGTATAAACAGTTTGTACCATCAGACCTAATAAAACATTTAGGTTGTGTTCATTATATTTTTAGTGCTTTATTGTTGTACATTTAATTTCTATTTTGTGACTAGTACATTTCACAGTACAGAAGGCTCCTAGAATGTTGCTTACCTCTTTGGACATGCCCAGAAGTGCCAGTGAAAATTACCCACTGAATGCAGAAAAGAGACAAGAGACAAAAGGTCAAAGTTTTACCTTCGTTTTTATTGGGTTATTATAAAATATTATGATACTTAACATTTTAAATCACATTGTACTTATTTATGTGTGTGTATATATGTATGTATGTATGTATGTATGTACACCGATATCACAGCATGTGAGTTGGAGTTAAAGGGCCAGTTTTCTCCTCCCACTGTGTGGGCTATCAGGTTTGCCAGTATCTTTGCATGCTGAGCTCTTTCTCCTGATCATGAATTTTTTGTTGTTATTTATTTTTAGTGTTTTCTTTCTAATGTCAATGAGTTATTTGCTTGTCTGTCTGTGCACCATGTACATGCCTGGTGCCCATGGAGGCCAGAAGGCTTCAGAGCCCCTGGGCCTGGAGTTTTAGAAAGTTGTCTGCCCCCATGTGGTTGCTGGGACTTGAACCCAGTTCCTATGGAAGAGCAGCCAGTGCTCTCAGCCACTGAGCCATCTCTCCCACCACTCTATTAACATACCTTAATCCTGAAGTTCCTAAAGGACAAAAAGAAAGAAAATCATGGAACATTTTTGAATCATCCACCAGAGCCAAATAAAAACGCATAGGATGAGAAGATGCGTGGTCGCTTTGTGTGGCCTCAGTTCTGTACAAAGTCCTTTACGTCTCGTCTCTGCGTGGTCGCTTTGTGTGGCCTCAGTTCTGTACAAAGTCCTTTACGTCTCAGTGACTGAAAACTGCTGGGGAATCTGAGATACATTTTTTTATTTTAATTTTAATTTTTTTTTTTTTTTTAGCCATTTCTCAATGTGATTCATTTAAAAGCCAATCAACACAATGTGAGTTTAAAGTGTGCTAGTAAGAAAGTAATCTTTCAACAAACCCACACAAACCTAAATCCACCTCTTACAACAAAACAACAGGAAGTAATTACTTTTTCTTAATATCTCAGTATGAAAATTAATATTACCAACATATCTCAGTTGATTGAATCAAAATATGAGGAATTAGAAATTTATTGACTGTCATCCAGGGGTCTCTCTAATTTGGTAATTGAAGAAATAGGTCCAATATTATACAATCCATATACACTTTCAGCTTGTTTGTGACAATGTCTTGCTGTGTGCAACATAATGGTCTTAAGATCTTGGCTTTTTTTTGTTTTGTTTTTGTTTTTTGTTTTTTCGAGACAGGGTTTCTCTGTGTAGCTCTGGCTGTCCTGGAACTCACTCTGTAGACCAGGCTGGCCTTGAACTCAGAAATCTGCCTGCCTCTGCCTCCCAAGTGCTGGGATTAAAGGCGTACACCACCACCGCCCAGCTAGTTTTGAGATCTTGCTTCTCTTATCTCAGCCTCTCTATTTGTAGTATTGTTTATTTCATGTTTTTACACTATACTATGGTTTTCAGAACAGCTTACATATTTGAAAAGTATTTATATACCCAAAAGAAATGTAGACAATTAAATTGGGAGGAGGTTTGTAAGAGAACAACAAAGAGTAAGACTGAATGCTTTGCTTGACGTTTGTAACTCTTGTATCAAATTATCACAGTAAGAGCCAAGATTTTAAGCTCTACTAAATACAAAACAAACAAACAAACAAAACCACTTTATATATTTATGTTCATTTAAGAAAATAGTAGTGATGTATTATTTTGAAATATACAGGTAATACGTTTGGAGTTATTTAAAATTTATATTGAGAAAAATGTATGTATTTTCAGTATTGCTGTAGATAAGCACCTACATAAGACTGTTAAATTGATTGTTTTATATCAAACAACTTTTATAATACTCATTTTTATTGTTAGAATATTTTATAAATTTTAAAGAATATGACAAAAAAGATATTGTAGGTATTGAAAGGGGGTCTCTGGGAGGAGTTGGGGTACAAAAGGGAAACAAGAATGTGATTTAATTCTATTTACTTAAAATATGTTTTTAAATGTTAACAAATTTAGATAAATTGAAATCATGTAACTTTTCTCGTTATAATGCAATAAAACTTAAAAAAAAAGGTGTGCTAGTATTGATCTGAAATGGATTAATTCTCTGTTTGTCACTAGAGGGGGCTTCAGGAAAGGCTTAAGCTCCATCCCTGTGAGAAAAATCAGCTGTGTGCAAGCAATATTAACTCCCAGGGGCTGTGAGGTGCAAACACTGCAAGGAAGGACTCTTGGGTTGCATTGTTTCAGTTATAGTTAAAGGCAGGACAAGAGCTTCTTTTTCAAGGGCGGGAAGCTTATGCTATTATCTGAAAGTCCTCAGTGGATAAAAACAATCTTCATCATTGTCAACCTATAATTTGATTTTCTTAATTTTATTGTTTAAAACAAGAGGCAGTAGGAATGTCTATAATTCTTCGTAAAGTAATATGTGTGTAATGGGGATACAGGTATACAAACAGTGATAATGAGATCTACTGACCTCAAGAGATCATTCTGAATTATCTTAAGCAATAGAGAACACTGAACCCTGAACATAAACAGACTCTCTAGTCCCTGATCACTCTCATGAGCTGTAAAGCCAAATATAGTTTTATGTATTTTTGTGGTATTAGATATCGGACAACATACTTCAGGATCTTGTTTTTCTAGACAAGCAAGCTCTCTATTGCTAAGATATACGCAGCCCCTGGGTTTTGTTTATTTGTTTTGAAATGAGGTTTCTCCAAATTGGCTTTTTGCTCATGATGTTTTAGGCCTTTGCCTTCTGAGTTCTGGGGTTACAGATTCAAGCCACCACACCGTGCTCAACCGTGGTGCAGTGGCTCTCAACCTGTGGGTTGTGACCCCTTTGGGGGATGAAATAAATAATTCACAGAGGTTGAATATCAGATACTCTGAATAGCTAATGTTTATAAATTCATAACAGTAGCAAAATAACAGTTATGTGTAGCAATGAAATAATTTTCTGGTTGGGACTCACCACAACACGAGGGACTGTGTTAAAGGGTAGCAGCGTTAGGGCAGTTGAAAACCACTGCCATAGTGTTTTGACTGCACTTTAAAAAAAAGATTTATTTTTATTTTTTGTGTATGTCTGTGGACCATGTAAGTGCAGTGTCTGCTCAGGCCAGAAGGGGATGATATTGGATGCCCTGGAACTGGAGTTACAGATGGCTATGAGTCACCATACGGATGCTGAGAATCCAATTTGGGTCCTCTGAAAGAATAGCTGATACTCCTAACTGCTGAGCCCCCTCTCTATCCCTCTCTACGCATTCTAATATGCCCATTCCCACAATCCAGTTTTATTGTCCCTGTGTTTGAAAAGATACAAAACTATATCTCAGTAGGCAGCTTGACTGGTTTCTTGTTACCAGATTCATTCACATGACCTTTCGGTAAAGGCTGCCAAGATTTCAGACATCAGGTCCACTGATAATTGTCACTGTCCTCCATCTTTGTTTCATCCCAGCTGTGTTCTTCAAATATTTTCATTCAATTAAGAGAACAGGTCTCTGTGAAGATAACTCACTCGTTTGTTGGTTACTAGGTAACCTGTTCTTATAGCGTAGGAATATTTTTATGTACTCTTCTCCTGCCAATCAACTGTCACAATGAGTTAGAAGGATGCCTGGCCTAAGGAGCCAATTATTTGTACTGAAGTCATTCACTCTCTGTTTATAGATGGCACTGCCCCTGAAAATGGATCATAACAACACACACACACACACACACACACACACACACACACACACACCAGAAAACAAAAGCTACAACCAATTTGTTCATCTAGCCAGATAATTCTGATTAAGAAAAGAATTTGGGGATTATATTTCTCATTCACTTGGACCAAATATCTTCCAAGAACCAGCTTAAGGGAAGAAGGATTTATTCTGGTTCGTGTGTTGAGAGGTGCAGTCTATTACAGTGGGGAAAGCTGGGTGAGATTCCTGGCAACTTGCAACCCTGTCTATGGGAACTTGAGGCTGCTTGTCCCTATTGTATTGCATGAAGAAAGAGAGGGCTTGAGCTAGAACTGGACAGGCTATAATGCATAAGTCCTGTTCTGTGGTTCTGTTTGGTTCCAGGTCCAAAAGTTTATGTAACCTTCCCAAAACAATGCCCCCAGGAGGAGACCAGTTAGCTGATTAAACACATGAGCCTGTGGGAGCCATGACCATTTTATATCCAAATGTAATAATTTGTTTAGAAGTAACTCCTTTAGAATGCTTAAGCAAGCAAGCTTAGAGCATGGAGATGAGTTTGACCCTTGACCCCTCAAACATCATTCTATTTCATCTTCTTTGACTCAGGTTATTTTCTCTCTGGCCTGCTGTGAACTCTTTTCTGCAAACAATTAATATTATTAATGCTTTATGTCTTAAAGCAAGATCTAAATTATCCAACGGTATGAAATTGACTTTTTCTAAGGTTGATTTTATGTGTACGGATTGGTATAAAATCAATCACATGCACGCCTGCTCAACATGGAAGTCAGACGAAGGTCCCCTGGATGGGCTATTGGTGGTTGTGAACAGCTATGGCTGGGATCTGAACCTGGTTCCTCTGGAAGAACACTCTTAACCGCCAAGCCATCTCTCCAATCCATAATTTATTTTTTTTCAAGGAGCTTTTGGAGGGGCTAGAAGGAAGCCAGCAATCACTACATCAAAAGGATCCTGGAGAAGATAAATTATGATCCTACAAACCTGGCTCCCTGGCTTCTGACTTGGTGCTCCTTCTACTAAGTCAGTGCATGGACAGCATGACAAAGGATCCCAATGTCTTGATTAAACATGCTCACTCTCTTAGCACATGCTACCCAAATAGTAAAAAAGTGATGTTTATAAATACTCCTGTTCCTGATGCTCCTGTTCAAAGCAGTTAAAAGCTCTGAGGTGACTGGAGAGCATGTAAGTGAATCAGAGAGAATCTCATCACATTCTAAGGGAAATGAGAGCCAAAGACCATGTGCCTAGTGCATAATTATTACTGAAGTAATATGTGGCAGTTTTTCAGTTTATGGAAGTCATTGATGTTGTTTTTCCTTGCCTTTCCTATAAATAAATAAATAAATAAATAAATAAATAAATAAATAAATAATACATACATACATACATACATACATACATAGCTTTCATTTCTGAGGCATATTTTTCCAGGGTGAAATAATTGTTTCTCATTTTAAGGCAAGTGGCAGTTCTTTTAGGTTAAGGCAAAAGAATCTTAAGGGAGGGAGGAAGAGAAGTTGTACTCAGTAGTGCTCTATGTTATGTCAGAGAATAATGCATACTCCTCTTTAAAAAGTGAAGACTTATGGGCTGGAGAGATGACTCTGTGCTGAAGGACACTTGCTGCTCTTGCAGAGGACCTGACTTTGGTTTCCAGCACCCAAGTCAGACAGAACACAACTGCATGTAAGTCTAGTTCTAAGGGATTGAAAGCCCTCTTCTGGCCTCCACAGGCACCCATATTCACACACCCTACCAATTTAGGAGGAGTGGACACTGATGTTCAGAGAACACTCTTAGTACCTAGGAGTGTGTGCTGTCTGTGCTACATGAGGAAGTGGCCTGGGCTGAGAAACAAGAGTTTTACAGTGTCTGTTGCCCTGGCAACAGGGGCCTGTCAAAACACATTTACTGTTCATATTAAATGTTTTATTATGAAGCGACCTTCGAGGTTCTTTTACAGTTGGCTGAGTACGGAAAAAGTGTTTGTTGTGAGGGGCATCTTTCTCCTTCGATGCCCAGTGGGAAATCCATCTCTGATGCTTTAGATGATATGAGCTCCCCGTTCTGTCCTTCCTAGGCCCTTCACGGTTCCCTACCCATTGATTATCACAGGAAGGGATAGAGAGAGTCCTTGGTCTAGCAGAGCACTCCCAGTCAGCTGGCTACCAGGACTGAACCGGAAGTGCATTCAGGACCCCAGATGCACGCAT
Organism: Mastomys coucha; assembly: GCF_008632895.1. Classification (NCBI taxonomy): domain Eukaryota; kingdom Metazoa; phylum Chordata; class Mammalia; order Rodentia; family Muridae; genus Mastomys; species Mastomys coucha. Next base: position 112,623,061 of record NW_022196912.1, on the reverse strand, counting down.
CCCACATCCCCAGAGTTTCCACATCCTTCTCAGCACATAGTGGCTGGAACTACTCCCTGAATTTTTTTCTTTATATCTAGGAGCTGTGAGTCCAGGGCTACTGACAGCTATCTTACTCTGTGTGGGGAAGAAAGAGGAGGAGAGGAGGGAATGAGGAAGAGGACGAGGAGGATGAGGAAGAAGAGGAGATAACCTTAAAGACATTATTTTACCCTTCCCCAAATATACCCCTGGCTATGTGAGTTATGCCTCTGGTCCTGCCAGTTTTATGAGCTAATATATTTATTGCTGCCACTAGCAATAAGAGTCCTGAGAAAGCATTTAATATATAGGTAGTATGTCATGCTGTAAGACATCTTTTAATGGCATCATGTCTAGTGTAAATTCTCAAGTCGTTGTAAAAGCTAGCTGTTGGAGTCGGGCATTCACTGGCTGCTTTGTTACATCCCAGAGCATCGTTCCTCTCATTTAAGATTTTGTTACTTAATATACTGTTGCACAGTCACAGCATAGAATGATTTTTGAGGCTCACCTGTGAGGAAGCAGGCCTCTTTGCAATTCTTTGGGTCCTCCCTGCATGAAGGAACAAGCCAACATTTGGTATTAATACATCTTCAAGGCCTCTCTCTCATCTCCCTTGCTATTAAAGCTCCAAGCTCAGGCTCTGGCAGATAGGATTTCAGAGGACAATTTAGTTTTTCTTGTGCTTATTTAGGATAATTACCACTTTCTCCTTGATTAATTTTGAAGCATAATTGCTTTAAAAATTGTAGTACACTTGAGCATCTTGGGGGCGTAGCTCAGTGGTAGTATGTATACTTAGAGTGTGCTTTAGCCAGTGTTTTTTTAAAATTGATTATTTTTAAAATATTGATTTATTTATTTTACTTATGTGAGCACACTGTCATTTCTTCAAACACATTAGAAGAAGACATTGTATTCCATTACAGATAGCTGTGAGCCACCATGTGGTTGCTGGGAATTGAACTCCGGACCTCTGGAAGAGCAGTCAGTGCTCTTAACCACTGAGCCATCTCTCCAGCCTAGGTTCCTTTTTTAATTTACATTTCAAATGTTATCCCTCTTCCTGGTTTTCTCTTTGCTTCTACACTGGGACATCAAGCCTTCACAGGACCAAGGGACTCTTCTCCTGTTGATTCTAGATAAGGCCATCCTTTGCTACATATGCAGCTACAGCCATGGTCCCTCCATGTGTATCTTTTGGTTGGTGGTTTAGTCCCTGGGAGTTTTGAGAGAGAGGGGTCTGGTTGGTTGATATTGTTGTTCTTTCTATGGGGTTACAAACTCCTTCAGCTCCTTCAGTCCTTTCTCTAATTCCTCCACTGGGGACCCTGTGTCAGTCTGATTGTTGGCTGTGAGCATCTGCCTCTGTATTGGTCAGGCTCTGGCAGAGTCTCTCAGGAGACAGCCATACCAGGCTCCTGTTAGCAAGCACTTGCTGGCATCAGCAATAGTGTCAGGGTTTAGTGTCTCCATGTGGGATGGATCCCCAAGTGGGTCAGTCTTTGGTTGCCTTTTCTTCAGTCTCTGCTCCATTCTTTTGTCCCTGTATTTCCTTTAGACAGGAGTGATTCTGGGTTAAAATTTTTGAGATGGGTGGGTGGCCCTATCCTTCAACCGGGGGCCATGCCTAACCTCTGGACATGGTCTCTACAGGTCCGTTGGGTCCTGGGAACCTCTTGCTTTTCATCTGGAACTTTTTCATGTTAGCCAGTGTTTTATTGCTAGGAAGAGACACCATGACCAGGGCAACTCTTATAAAGAAACATTTAATGGAGCTGGCTTACAGTTCAGAGGTTTAATCCATTATCATCACAGTGGAAAGCACGGCAGCATACAGGCAGATACAGTGCTCTAGAGGTGGCAGAGAGTTCTGCATCTACATCCCCAGGTAGCAGGAAGAGAGAGAGAGAGAAAGTGACACCGGGTCTGGCTTGAGCATCTGAAACTGCAAAGGCCACCCCCAGTGACATGCTTCCTCCAAGAAGGCCACAAGTGCCACTCCCTATTAGCCTATGGGGGTCATTTTCATTCTAACCACCACTTGTTGGAGAGCGGAGAATTTTCTTTCATGCACCCCTTTCTCCTCCTGGGCTTGGCTGCTCTGGTGCTAAGGTGAGGAGGAGAAAAAAGGAAAGGCCTGGCTCCTTTCTTGCCTTATTTGCCTGGCTCTTTGTCTCATTTCTTCCTGGGTAGTTGACACTGTTCTTGTCTATGTGCTCAGTGTAATGGCTCAGTGTAACAAGTAATGGCTACAGCATACTCTCCATTGCATTGCACTGACAGGCATGGCAATAGTCTAAGGAGACATTTGAGCCCCTACCTTTGACTATCAATCTACTGAAACAAGGTACCCCATGGACTGGGTGTATCTTCCAGGAATCTCATGCTGGGAGAAGGGAAAGGCTGAAACCTGGTACTAGCCAGTGAGTGAACTTGTGCCCCTGAAAGAGAGTTCACATAGTGCTCACAGTTTGTTAGACCACCTTGCAGGAGAGGATGGAACCAGCCGGTTATGAGTGGGACCACACCCAGATGGGGGCTACTAAGCTGTACATACTTCTGGCCTTCTTAAACCCATCCCTTAGGTCAGGATCCTGACGACAGACCTGAAAGCTCACCATGTCTCTTTGTGGCTACATTGAATAAATCTCCCTTTTCTGATTTCACTGTTAATTTGGCTCTTTAAATAACTGGCTTACTAAGGATAGGTGGGTAAGTCTGGCTTGTTATGTCTGACAGACCACAGGCTCTGACCTAATAACTCTGGTAACATGGCAGCAGTTCCACCCCAAGCAACCTTTGTAGTCACAATGTTATAAGACTTCACTCCAAAATGAAACACAGCTGCCACCATTGTTACCACTGCTGCAATGCACTTGCCCTTTGACCCCTTCTGTTCCAGTCCCTGGCTACACTGGAGGCCACGGACCTGCAGATGTGTGAACCTTGTCCACACTCGTTGGCTACTGGAATTAAAAGAAGGGTGCACAAAAGGAGAAAACTTCTGGCTGAGCACTTCCAACCATGCCTTGTCCCTTCACCATGGGGGCAGGTAGGCGGATGAACTTACTAATAAAGACATGCAACCAAGGAGTGGAACCAGAAGCCCCTTTCTCTAGGCACCCCCAAGTCCACCCCCAAATCCTGAGGGTGATTCCTCAGGGGATACTGTCCTTGGTTTCTAAAAAGAAATCCTCTTCTTAATCACATGCGGGGGTGAAAGGGAGGCAGAGAGATGTATGTGAGGGGGGAGGAATGAATAACTTTTACTAATAAGAAATATCTCTGTTAAAGGCAACACCTTCCAGGCTGGCAAGATGGCTCAGCGGGTAAGAGCACTGACTGCTCTTCCGAAGGTCCTGAGTTCGGGTCACAGCAACCACATGGTGGCTCACAACCAGCTGTAATGAGATCTGATGCCCTCTTCTGGCCCCTCACAGTTACAGTGAATTACACTGGATCGAGCGGGCCGGAGCGAGCAGGGCTGGCAGAGGTCCTGAGTTCAATTCCCAGCAGCCACACACATGATAGCTCACGGCCATCTGTACAGCCACAGTGTACTCATGCACATAAAATAAATAAAATAAATCTTTTTTTTAAAAAGGCAACACTTTCCTTTTTCTTTACTCAATCTCATGTCCTCTTGTAGTAGGCTCAGTCATGACCACCCAAAGATGAGTGTTTAAACAAAAAGCAAACTTTTCTAAACAACTGAGGATATTGCTTTTCATTTATATGGAAATGATGGAGATTCTCTGATGACTTATGGAGACCATTACATGCTCCAGGTACCTATTTCCCTTATGCTGCTTAATAACAGCATTTCTAATTCTCTGCTAAGCCTAATAGATTCAAAATGATACTTCTCATTCTCCTTTGCTTCTAGGATGAGTGCACACAGGACAAAGTCCTGGTCAATGCATTAAATAGAAGAGCTGTATGCAATACCAGAGACGTGTCCTTTACAAGAGGGATGTATCTGCCCTCCTTACTTTCCCATGCATGGAATATAGTTTCAATGGTATGGTTTAGAGCAGTATCTTAAACCGAAAGAGACTAAAACTCAACACAGTAAAAGCTAGAGAGAGTCTGAATCCCTGACATTATGGTGTTTTAAATCAACTAGGGAGTCTCCTAGCTTTTGACTTTTGTAAGAATCAACTAGACATTTGGGTTTTCCATTACTCAAAGTTAGACACAATTCTTGTCAGTCATTTTCAGGCTTTTTGTATTGTTGAGACTACACCACTGAAGTAGGTCTTCCTATAAATCAAATATATGGGCCACTTGGATTTCTAAATCAATGCATTATGCCTACCTAGATTAGGCTGCCAGTTTAACAATAGTTTTATTCTTATCCTTTAGTATTTCATATGGGATGGAATAATATATGCCTTATCTCTCGACTAAAGCAATGTTCACATTTATTAGACAATTGTATTCTTTGATCTTGGAGTTATCCAGAATATTTACTCTAACAATGCTTAGGTTTTGGCAATAGTGTGGAAGAGTTTCCTTGGACAGTAACAATCTTTGCTGGATGTTTAACTTGATCACAGCGTTCCTCTAGGCCCTAGTTTCCTAACTTTTAAAGTAAAAATGTTATGTCCAATAAGATGTGATTTTATTTCTTTAGATCCATGAAAAATGTGGTTTTATTTAAAGCTCAGCCTTTCATAGTATTGTGACAAAATCCCAATCTCTTGAAAATTGGAGTTATTTTAGAGCGTGAGCCGAAGCTGCTGTATGGAGCTGACAGATTCACTCTTGGTAAGTTCACTGATATTTTATTCTTATAAAATTACTCATGGTCTTAAAGCACATCCAAACACCCACATGGTGTAGTCTGTGGTTTATTACAAATGAAGAGTTTAAGGTTAAGGAAGTAGAATATTCTGTTTGGTGCTCCTTTTGAACAGGGACTGGAGGGGGCATATGGCATCGTGCCTATAAGTTATTGGTGTCTTTTATCTGATGCCAAGATCACTATCATTACAATTATTATTTACAAAATCTTCCTTTCTTAACTTAGTGTCTTTTAGTCTAAAACAGAAATTACACAAGCATGTAATAAACCATGTTGACATAAACCCATTAGAATAATAGGCACTAAGTCACTGGCATTGCTACCAGCTGAAGGCAGTGTCCAGTTGTTCAATATGTTGATAAGAGTGCTAATTAAGCAAGGGCCCAGGGATGGGTCAGTTGGTAAAATACTTGATAAAGGGGAAATTATCTGAGTATATAGCTCACCAAAGAATATGTAAAAATGATAGATAAGGAAACCAGAAAGATAGCGTTGTAATGCAGAAATCTTGAAGCTAGAACTTTAACCTAGAGTGCTGGGAATATAGCTTACTTAGCATTCACAAAATCCTGGTTTGATCCCTTAAACTACATAAACCAGCCATGGTATTGGGTGGGGAAAGGAAGATTAGAAGTCTTGGATACACAGAGAAATTTAAGGCCAGCCTGATACATACATACATATATATCACTTAGCCTAGGATGGCTTGAAACTCACTATGTATACATATACATATACATATACATATACACATACACATATGTATACATATGTTCTTATATGTACACATATATGCAACAAGGTGTGGCCTTTTTGGAGGAAATGTGTCATTGTGGGAGTGGACTTTGAGACCATCCTCCTAGCTGCCTGGAAGTCAGTCTTCTTCTAGCAGCCTTCAGATCAGGATGTGGGATGTAGAACTCTCACCTCCTCCAGTGCCATGCCTGTCTGGGCACTGCCATGCTTCTGTCTTGATGATAATGGACTGAATCTCTGAACCTGTAAGCCAGTCCCAATTAAATGTTTTCCTTTATAAGAGTTGCCTTGGTCATGGTGTCTGTTCACAGCAGTAAAACCCTAACAAAGACAGAAGTTGGTACTAGGAGTGCAGTATTGCTGTGATAGGCCTGACCATGTTTTTGTTCAGAGGAATGTGGATTTTGGAACTTTGGATTTGGAAAGCAGTGGAATACTTTAGGTGGAGTTTAATGAGTCATTCTACTAAGAATATGAACCAGGCAGTGATGGCGCATGCCTTTAATCCCAGCACTTGGGAGGCAGAGGCAGACAGATTTCTGAGTTTGAGCCCAGCCTGGTCTATAGAGTGAGTTCCAGGACAGCCAGGGCTACAACAGAAAAACAACAACAACAACAACAACAAGAATATGAAAGACATTGGTGCTGAGGGTGATTTGAACTGTGGAAGCCTGGCCCTAGAGATTTCAGAGGACAAGAATTTTTGTATGTGGCCTGGAGACTGTTCTTAGGATGTTTTGCTGAAGAGTGTTGCTGCTTTTTGCCCTTGTCTGAAGAGTCTGCTTGAGGCTGAGATGAAGAGACTCAGATTAATTGCACTAACAAAGGAAGTCTCAGAAATGCCCATCATAGACTTTGTCTTTTGGTTTACTCTCATGAAGAGCATTTTGATCAAGCATAGCAAAGGAAAAAAATACAAATTATATGGTTTAACTAATTAAGGGACACCAGGATGTGAAGTGAAGCTCAATCCTGTGTTCAAGGACATTAAATGGAATTAAGGGACTAGTGACCTCAGGGCAAGATCCCACCCAGCTAAGCTTACTGGGTATGTGTTTGCAGTTGAACAGGGATAATTATATCATGGCAGCCACTATTACCTGGTTATTGTTTTCATTTGGACTTTTAATACAGAAATGGGGGGCATACCTATGATCCAGATCTTGAGAGTGGAAGACACAGGTTTTTGATTTGCATCTTGAAGCATAGCGGCCATGAAAAGCTTAGACTCAGGCATAGTAGTACACACCTTTAATCCCAGCATTCAGGAGACATACACATGAAGATCTCTGAGTTCAATGTCAATCTACAGAGCATGTTCCAGGACAGCCGGGCTTAGGCAGTGAAGGAGTTGGAAAACAGAAAGCCGGTAATAATGTAATAGAACAAGGGACCGGTCATGTTCTAGCACCAGCAAGCAGCAGAACTTGGCAGCTTTGGCCATATGGCTCTGGCTTTAGAGTCCAGAATAGAAGGGACTTCTGGGACAATTGATGCTGGCTAGCTGGAGCTAAGAAATTAGTGGTGACTAAGAAGAAGCAAGCATCACTGAGGTAAAATCTTCTGCCAAGTGTTTTTCTGAGAGCACAAAGAAGCTGTGTTCCAGAAATAACAAAGGTTGTACTCTATCTGCAAGGGTACTTTGTAATGTGTAAGAGTCACCCACGTGGTACTAGTTTTTACAGCATGAAGGGGTCATGGTGAGCAGCTGAAGCTTGGCACTGTGAGAGGCCAGGAAAGGCCATTGGTGAAGGTGCAGCCTCGGTTGCAGTTTATGTTCCAGGACTGACGGGGTTCTATAAAGAAGGTGAGGCTTGGCACCATGAGGAGAGCATTATTGGTGGAGACTAGTTTCAGCAGAAGACCCCAGCATATTGGAGAAATGACCCAGGCCCTTTGGAGGAGCCCAGAAGATCATGTGTGGATCCCAGACAGGAACAATAAGCTGCACAGTTGAAGTTTTCTTGGAGATCCCAAGATGTTAGAGATGCCAGAGCCATAGGATACCTGCTGAGGAGAGCTGTTAACAGGGAGTGGAATCAGCCCAGGAGAAAGAAGTTGTTCCAGTCAACAAAGATGAAGGGAGTTATAGATCTGAAGAGCACTTTGGCATCAGACATGGAGATGCTGAATTTGGAGTTTGCCAAGCTAGATCTTCATCTTGCTTTGGTCCAGTATTTCCTCACATGACATTTTGGAATGGTAATGTGCATCCTGTGATGTTGGAGGTATATGATTTGCTTTTTCATTTCAATTTTATAGGGGATTACAGCTAAATGACTGGATGAATCCCAAAAGAGACTTTGAAGTCTGGACTTTTAACATTGTTGAGACTGTTATAGATTATGGGACTTTTGAAATTGGACTAGTGTATTTTGTATTATGCTATGTCTAGGTATGGCCTCCATGGATTTCATGGACTTGTATGTTTTAATAAGCGTATGGGGGCCAGGGAGTAGAATATAGTTGTTTGAGTATGCTTGGCTCAGGGAGTGGCACTAGGAGTTTTGGCCTTGTTGGAGGAAGTGTGTCACTGTGAGGGTGGGTGGTCTTTGAGACTATTTTCCAAGTTACCTGGAAGTCAGTCTTCTCCTAGTGGTCTTCAGATCAGGATGTAGGATGTGTAACTCTCACCTCCTTCTGCACCATGCCTGCCTGGACACTGCCATGCTACAGCCTTGATGGTAGTAGACTGAACTTCTGAACCTGTAAGCCAGTCCCAATTAAAAGCTGTTCTTTATTAGAGTTGCCTTGGTCATGGTATATATTCATAGCAGAAAACCATAATTAAGTTAATCTTCATATATATAAAACTTAAAGTTATCACTGATCATACATCATGTTGATACCATGTGACTCCTAATAGGACATTACATAAAGGATGACTCATTGCTATGGTAATCTTCCCCAAAATCTGTTATTTGGGCTCTTGCATGCTATAGTAGTCAGTACTGGCTATTTAACAAACCTTCCCATTTCCCTGCCACTTTCCATCAACATTCATTTTCTTTATGTAAATTTCAATCAATATGGATGATAGTGTGGCTCAAGTGAGCTTTGCATAGTCTTCCAAGGATCTGGCATATGGGGCTCCTCAGTTTTTCATACATGACGTTAGCAGTTGGTGTAAGTGGGAGCAAGAACTGACATGAAGATTTACATGGATCAAACCTATAAGTGTCTTGTGTCATTCCATGTTCATATTCCATTAGTTATAAACTCAGGGGATGCTGGAGAACAGAGTTTAGCAGTGTGAATAGGGAGAAGAGGCTATGGTTTGATTATCTGCACATATATTGATACCCAAACAGGACATCACTTATAGAAACAGCCTGAACTCTAGACAGCAACATAGCAGCAACAACTTAAAATAGGATTCCTGACAGCCACAGCTGGTCCTTCCTCTCAGTATCTTCAGAGAGCATCTCTCACCTCTTGCCTGGTACCCTGTGGTGCCATGTGCTTTGCTCTTTGCATGAGCAAATTACTGGTGACAAATGCAGAGGAATAATGGGCACAAAGGAAATGAAAACTGCGCTTGTGCCAGTAAGCCCCAGCTGTCACGATGCATCTCTAATACCAGGAGTACAAATCCTAACTGTGTCTTGGAAATGATGTCATTAAGCCAAATCAAGCCAGAATCCATTCAGCGTTCATCCCTTCCTGCCTGTACTAGACTCCATAGCCTGTGTTTGGTGGGTTCTTGTCAGACACTGTGTTGTTGAGTCTTTTGTTTGGAATAAAAGAGATGGAAAAACAGAAAGAAGAGTGTAAATTGATGGCTTGCCATCACTTACGAGGAGTTCTCCCTTATATAGAAACTATCCTCAAAAACACCAGAACAAAACAAACAAACCAACAAGCAAACCAACCAAGAAACATGGAGTTAGTTTTCTGTTGACATCTACTCCTGGGCATAGGGCATACCCTGGATTGTGGTTGATAGATCCAATGACACATTCCACTGGAGAAAATGGACTTTTCCCTTTGCCAGCAGGTGTCGGTTGCAAGCAGTTTCATGGTTATGGGTGGGAACCACTGTCCACTTTGACCTCAGTGTCATGATCCCATCTGGCTTGAACCTGTGCAGGTCCTGTGTGTGCACCACAGTGTCTGTGAGTCCATACGTGTATCAGTACTGTTGTGTCTGGAAGGTACTGTTTCCTTGGAGTCATTTATTTTTAGTCTTCTCTGTTTTTGCTTGCTTGTGTGTTTTTATTTTCCTTTTTTTTTTTTTTTTTTTTT
>NW_022196912.1:112597557-112613219 GCF_008632895.1 Mastomys coucha | reverse complement strand
AGTTTTTGAAAGAATGTGTGAGAACTAGAGATGGGGAGGTGGAGAGAGGGAGAGGAAGAAAAGATAAATGGCTGGGTGGCTGGGGGAAGGTCCACAGAAGCTGTGGGAGGGGAAAACATGATCAAAATATATTGATGAAAAGTATTTTGAATAACTAAACAGCAAAGAAACCTCACAGGGAGGTAATCCATACTCTAGGGTTTGTTGAAGTCTAGACCCTGGAAAATCCACAAGCATTTATTTATTTATTTATTTATTTATTTATTTATTTATTTATTCCTTTTGTTTATTTATTTATTTTTTTGGCTGGAGAGACAGCCATGGGTGCTGGGAACCGAACTCTTATATTTTTGGTTGTGAGCCTATGTTGGGAGCCAAATGGCCCTTGGCTGACCTGCCTCCACCTGACTAGAATCCAGAGATAAATATTCTGCCTGGCAACCACAAGTTTCCTGCTTGGCCCTGAGATAAGAATGATCAGTGTACCTTGATTTCTGAGAAACTGTTACCTACCCAACCGTTTCCTCCCTACCTGTTGTCTTCGGGGTTCCCATGACCCCCAGAAGATCTTGTAATTCTTTACTGTACTCCCTCCTGCCCCCAGCTCTTCCAAAACCTTGTTTTAAATTTGAGCTCCTGCTTTTAGTAAACGGCTCTTGACAAGCAATGCTTCCTTGAGTCCTGTCTTCCCTCTCGCCCATTCTTTATTTTCAGGTTGCGACCCTCCTCATGTCCCCCGAATTACTGAGACCCGCGGGTCGGGTCAAGCCTAGCCTTTAATGGCTGAGCCATCTCTCCAGTCTGGCATTTATTTATTTAATTCAGTATTTTTTCAGCTTAATCAAAGCAGAGGACTATATAGGCAGGACATGGAAAGGTGGCCTTACTTTATTTCTTAAGTAAGATTGTCATGGATTTTAAAATGGAATGATATTTCTTTTCTTTTCTTTTCTTTTCTTTTTTTGAGAATATTTTATCATTGAGTTTCAGTGTTTATAAACACTGAACTTGTTTTTCATATTGAACTTCATATATTTATACATTTAAATTGAAAAAGCTGCTGCATACTATGTGAAATATCAAACATGTATTAGGCAACAGTGTTTATGTAGACTCAGGGTCCTGAATCAGTGTAGACACACACCAACACCAATCTTCAGACCTGTTGGGTCACAAGTGAGAGTAACCAGTCAGAACTTGGTAACTTCTTGGTCCTGTATGTTAGTTCTAAGGACTCAGCAGCTAAACTCGATTAGGACCTAAAGCTATGGAAAATGTGAATGACTCATTGCTACTGTCTAAACATTTCTGTCCTTCCAAAATTCATACATTCAACCCTCATGCTCAGTGTGATGGCTGTAAGAGGGAAGCTACTGAGAGATGGCCAGGTCATGAGAGCAGTGTCCTCACATATGAGACTAAGTGCTTGTGTAACAGAGGTCTCAGAGGTGTCTCTCACCCTGTGGAGATGCAACAAAAGTCAGAAGCCCAGTTCAATCTATGAACCAGGAAGTGGACCTTTACTGGTCATTGTTTTGTCAGCACCTTCATGCTGGGCAGCTCAGCCTTCAGAATGGCGAGAAGTAAATTTGTTATTAATTTGCTTCCTATGTGTATTTTGTTAAAGCAGCCTTAATATGTTGTGATTAGTGATGATAATGATGGTGATAAAACATGCCAGAATGTAATCAGAGCTGATGAGGTGGCTCAGCAGGCAAAGGCACTTTTGGCCAAACCTGATGATCTGTGTTTCATCTCCAGGACCCACCTGGTGGAAGAATGGACCAACTCCCACTAATTGACCTCTGACTTCCATACCTGTGCTGTGGCATATGTGTGCTTGCAATCACATGTGCACACACACATACACACACATGAATAAATAAATGCCTTAATTTAATCAAGTTGCATAGAAGGGTAAAAGAATTTTAAAAATACCATTTGCTTTAACTGTATATTGGAATCCAGTGTCTTTGTGTATCTGAGAAACATAATCTATTTCTTAGGATTTGTAGCTCCAGCCTGGTTAGACTTGCAGGATAAAGGGTTATTAATTCTGGCATATGTAAAATTCTGTGGCTCAGAGCTTGCTAGCTACGTGGATAGTATTAGACAGTATAGTACATTGATGTTACTTTGTCCACAATGGGAAAATTCTCTTCTCAGCTACAGAGACAGGAATACTGGGAAGAGCATGGGCAATATTGCACGTCTACTAAATGCATTAGCTACTTTTCACATTAATGTGACCAGATGCCCAATAAAAAGCAGCTTATAAGAGGAAGGCTTTATTTGGTCTCATGGTTCAGAAGAACACAGTCCATCATGGTAGGGGAAGGCATGAGTGGATGAGAGGGTGAGTGGCTGTACTGAGAATTTTGCTTTCCTTAAAGACCCAGTGTTTTGGTTTTAATTTCAGGTATGGGATCAAAGGCTGCTTCCTAACAGATGATAACAATTTGCCCTGTGCACTAGCAGGGCATGATGTTTGCCAGCTGCTGATAGTTTAATTTAGGGAACTCTGGAGAGGGTATAAATGGGAGATTCCCAAGAGGATCTATGGAGGTTACTACTCTCTCCTGTAACTGCCCTGGTTGCTGGAATGTTGGATATATAGACCATGCTGGCCTTGAGCTCACATGCCTCTGCCTCCCGCAGAAGCATGCTGGAATTAAAGGACTATGCCTCCATACCTTACTGGAATTACTTTTTATATGATGGTGGTCATTCTTCAGATCCTAACCCTGCCAAAGAGTAGGCTGTATATTCTGAAAAACAAGACTCTCACTGGGCTACAGTGTGGTGTGGTGTAAAAGGTAGCCGCTTCTGAGTCAGATCAACCTGCTCTGAATCTGCACAAAACTGTTCCAAGTCCAATGTTTTCTTCTATAAAAGGAACTTAAAATGAAGATTGTCGGGCTGGAGAGATGGCTCAGTGGTTAAGAGCACTGACTGCTCTTCTGAAGGTCCTGAGTTCAAGTTCCAGCAACCACATGGTAGTTCACAACCATCCATAATGAGATCTAACTCCCTCTTCTGGTGTGTCTGAAGACAGTGAGTGTACTTAGATACAATAATAAATAACTCTTTGGGCCAGAGCGAGCAGAGGTCCTGAATTCAATTCCCAGCAACCACATGATGGCTCACAACCATCTGTATAGCTACACACAGTATATATATAAAATAAATAAATCTTTAAAAGAAATGAAGATTGTCTTTGTACTCACTCAATGCTCAAATTCATCCCCTTGCTCTTGTACCTTGCTTGTTATCCATGCCTAAGAAGTTGTTGAAGAACATTTTATAGAACTGTAGAATGTTCAAATTGGAAGAACCCATGAAATTCCTCTAAGTAAGCTCTCTCATTGAACTTAATTACACTGCTCCCTTTTTTGGCGCTAGGAAATGTCTACGGGAAGTCTGATGTGAACAAAATATAGTGACACTTAATCTATTAGATTAAAAAGATTAAAAAGACATAGATATTCACCATTGGTAAAGATGTGAAGAACTTTATACCCATACCTAAATGTTTGGTAGAGATTGGCTCAACCTTTGTAGGGTACAATTTGGATGACGTAGATCCAAGGCTTCAACACATACACCCTTTTCTTTTACATTGTTTAAATTTACATCTTTTAAATTCGTTAAATTCCCACATCTGGGAATTTAACATATGAGACACTGACCTATAACACAATAATATGTGTAACATATTCTTCATTGTGGGGTTGTTCATAATAACAAAATTGTAGAAACATCTTAAATATTCCCACATAGGAGGTTAGCTAAATGAATTATGGTCTCAACATGCAAGGGATTATAACAGAAAGAAGTTCCTAGTGAGCAGAGTGGGTAAATATTTCACAGAGTGGTCTCATGTATATAACATGATTACAACATGCATATGTTGTGTGTACAGAGGGATGCCAGAATGATGATATCACAACTTTATCAACTTCCTATGAATGATTTAGGTTGATTTAAAAAAAAAAAAAAAACCAACCTATCTTTGTATAGGCCTCTAAAATACATGGTTTATCTCTCTGGGTATATACTGATTTTATAACCATAAAAGAACCACCCAAGGCTATTTTCATCTGAAATGAAAGGAAAATAAAAATGCTTTTGAGTTTACTAATGTAGAAGTATTACTTGGGCACTACCACTTCACAGAAGCCTACTTGGCTTTTATTATTTAACCAACAATCAAATGCTTATGTAGTCATAACTACAAAGTCTATCCCTAAGACTCCTCACTTCCTCGGCCTCTCCTTTGAAAGCTCGAAAACTACCACAGCTCCTCTTGTTAAATAAGGCAGTTGTGTAGATAAACAAATAAATGAATGAATAAATAATATAATGGCTGTAATCTCTCCTTAACAAGTAAAATTTACACCGACATAAATGTCTTTTCTTTTCTAAATAAAAGCAGATGGTTGAATGCCCTGTAATATTAATCTACTGTCATATGGCATCCAAATACAACAGGTTTCCTGTCTTGTGACTAAAGAATCTTAAGGGCTACCGGTGGAGATGATGGATGCGGATTGTGTACTGGTTGCCATGGTTTTGATTGAGGATGAGCTATTTAAGTTTATCCTTAATCTGGATAGGCATGAGTCTCTCTTAGCAGGGTTAAAAATGGTGTGAAAGACAGGGCTATTTTTAGATCGAATGTCAGCCTGTCTCTAGTAGCAGCTAAAAATAGAGGTTCCTGTCTGTCATTAACCCTTTGGCTACCAAACTAGCTAAATAAATTAATCACAATAGATTTCTTTTAGAAACTAAAATCAACATTCACAAAAATTTCAAAGCTAGTATGTAATTTCATTGGCATTTAAAACAGATATCTTGTTTCAAAAAACCAGTGAAATATATATTTAAAGAAGCTTATATTAGCTTCAAAATCAGCTAGGCAGTTCCCATGGCAGCTTTACTCTGTTGAAGGATTCCAGACTGTAACCAATTTAATGTTTTTAGCTAGTGATTTCCTTTCTCCATTTGCAAATAGCACTTTGGAAGAGATGGGAGGTAGACTCTTGATGGTCTATTTTTTGATTCTATCATTCACATTACTTCATGTAGCATGCTTTGACCTATTAGAATGCAGATGGGTTCTGTCCTCAAGGGCTTTAACCACAGAAAGGTTTAAGAACCTAGAAAGCCTGTAGAAAGAAGCAGGAAATTATCTCAGACTCAAGGTGTCCAACTGCCATACTGTAGGTGCCAGACAGGCACACAGGAGTTTAGAAAGTTCATTCAGGCCAGGGTCAGAGAAAAAAGATCTCATCTCTAGTCTCACTTTTGAGTAGCCATGGGACTTGATGGAATTCACATAATCTACTGGGCTCCATTTCCTCAGGGGCAAGACTTTTAGTTTCAATGATAATTGTTGGACTAAAAGATGAGTTATCTACCAAACATGTTTGATTTCATTTTCAAATGGTTAATTTTTTTCCCTCAAATAAATCTCATGTAGAAGTTAACTATGAAAACATGAGTGGTGGGTGCTTTTATGTCATCCTGGGGTTGGAGGGTCAGAAATCAATCTCCCTCTCCCCCTCCCCTCCCTCTCTCTCCTCTTCCAGCTCCTCCTCCCTCTCCCCTTCCCCTCCCTACTCTCTAGACACCATGGAGTTTGAACCCAGAATATCATGCATGATGATTAATCACTCTACCACTAAGCTACATCCTCCAGCCTAAAAAAACAAACAAACAAAATGAAAACATAAAACAAAACAAACCCAAAATCCTTCCCTCCAAACCAGAGTGCCTTTCTTGTCCCTATTCAACTAACCACTGAGCTCCTCAGAGCATAAGCTGAAAAACTTTAGTGTCTGATTCGTTTTGAAGGTGAATTATAGATTCACTGATATATATATATATATATATATATACACATATATATGTAATACATACATATATATGTAACCAATGTCACAAGAATTTCACTTTGAGAAAGTGGGAGTCTCCCTGGCATGTCAGGAAGAGATAGTACTTCTGAGCTTAGTACTTCTGAGATAGTACTTCTGCAGCTTCTGAGAGACACTGATCATTAAATTCAATGAGACAGGTTAGAACACTTATTTTCCTGGTATTTGACATGGATGTGAATCGCCTTTCTTGTATGAAACCCTTAGAAGAAAACAACTTACCCTCACTGATTTATCTCTTCATGAAGGTCCACCCATCACTTCATTCATTTTCAATTTTGTGTAGTACTTACTACTTATTTTCAGAGGAAGGAGAGCAAAGGCTGAGTCAGATTTGTGGTCCACACAGAGGAAGCTGGAGTTCAGACCTCCGTGAGGAGGACTTCATTTAAACCTGACCATTAGTCATTCTATGTCTAAAGGCAAAGACCACTAATGGGAGACAGATCTGGTATAAGCAAGGACTGAAAGTATCAGAGTTGCTTTGTTATTTCAAAAGTGGTTTCAGGATCAGCAGTGGAAGCTATATCTGATTCCTTTTTAAAATACTGACTATTTGCCGGGTGATGGTGGCACACGCCTTTAATCCCAGCACTTGGGAGGCAGAGGTAGGCAGATTTCTGAGTTTGAGGCCAGCCTGGTCTACAGAGTGAGTTCCAGGACAGCCAGGGCTACATAGAGAAACCCTGTCTCAAACCACCCCCCACCAAAATTACTGACTAATTGTGACCCTTTGTAGGAATCAGTCAGTAGCTTGGAGCTGGGAATGCTTCTGGATGTTCTGCTAGACAGATAAAGCTGAGTTAAAATTTGTCCCTTTAGACGAATTTAAAAAACAACAACAACAACAAAACAAAGCTAAACAACAAAAACATCAAAACCCATACCATCACCATCAACAACAAAAGAAAAAAAAAACAACAACAAAAAAACCCCCCTTTGGTTCATTAACATGATCCCTATAAGAAAAGACTGTGCTGTGCCTCAGCTGCTTCATACTGACATTTGTATTGTACTTCTTAAAACCTTGTATAAACCATTTATCAAGAGATCATATCAACCACCCACGACTTGTTAAAACAGGATAAGTATTTCCACACTGAAAGGCAACTTTAATAAAATTGCCTGGGAGTTGTCGAGGGAAGGGCACGAGAGACAGAACAGTCAGCTGATTCCTCCCTTATTTTAAACCTTGAGAGTATAATATATCTTTATAGAAATACATGCAGGTTCCAACTCCCTCTGGGTCAGGAGCATAATACACTTGTTCTATTAGCATCCAGAGCAAAGAGACAGCCTGCCCCCTCCCCCTACCTCACCCATGGTTACCAACCTTTAAGAGCAAAGATGGATTCAACAGGTTTGGACTTCTCCGTAAGTGGAATGATACAAAGTCTGGTCCGTGTATTTATTCATGGGTCTGGTTTCCTTCCTTTTACTTGATATTTGTGAGACACTATTGTTGCTACTTGTGATTATTGCTTGTTCATTGTACTACAGGTCATTAAAATGAACAACTATATCTCAATTTATGGAACTATTCTACTGTTGATGGATATTTGGACAGTTTTTTTGTTTTGGACCATGACAAATTAGGCTTCTAATGAATTAGGCTTCAAATTAGGCTTCCTGATCATATTGCTTGGGGACAGATCTGGGAGTGACAGTTCTGTGTCATGTGCTGATGCTGGTGGGCCTGCCAAATAGCTTTCCAAATGATTGCTAGTTTACGTTCACAGTAGTCTTGAATGAGAAATCTGGGTTGCTGCATATGCTCCCCAACACTTGTTATTTTTCAACAATTGGGTAGTAGCTTCAATTTGCATTTCTCTGGTGACTAATAAAGTGGAATATTTCTCTGCCCATAACTTGACCACTCGAATAGTGTCTTTTGTGTGCCGCATGTGTATAAATGGCGGTCTATCCTTCCCTTAATGGTAAGAGGTTTTTTTTGTTTGTTTTTTGTGAGTAGTGTCCCCATTTTCTTATGTGCCATATAATTTTAAGTGTTCAAGTTTATGGTAGGCATTTCTTTAATGTGTAATGTTTACCATGCACCTCCAGCTACCGTGGTTTGAACTCCAGAGAAGTTTCTAATGATATTGTGTCTTGGTTAGCTTTTCATTACTCTGATAAAACAATCAGGGGAACGTAAAGAAACTGTTTAAGTCTCAATTTTGGAAATTTCAACCCTGAGAAAGCTTATTGCTTTGGGGCATGTGATAAGATATCTCATCATGGTGCGGAGCGTAGGTTGTGGCCAAGCTGATCCTGGAATGGTGGATGGAATGGTAAAGGGAAAGAGGGAAGGAGTGGGCACCAAGGACCAGCCTCAGCTTGTTGAGGGGGTCCTGAGGAAGGGGTGTTTGGGAGCACTGGAAGAAACGACTCAAAGTCAATTGTGGGTTCTAACTGGTAGCTCTGTAGTCTGTTCAAGATGGCTCCCTAGACAGCTCTCTGCTTGAGACACTTTTCTCTTGCTAGGAAATAAATCTTTTTTTTTTTTAAGATTTATTTTATTTATTTTATGTGTATGAGTACACTGTAGCTGTACAGATGGCTGTGAGCCATCATGTGGTTGCTGGGAATTGAACTCTCCTTGCTCTGGTCCCACTTGCTCCAGGCCTGCTCTCTCTGGTCTCACTCAGGCCGGCAGGCGTAATATGCTGTAGCTGTCTTCAGACGCACCAGAAGAGGTTGTCAGATCTCATTATGGGTGGTTGTGAGCCATCATGTGGTTGCTGGGATCCGAACTCAGGACCTTCAGTACTCTTACTGGCTGAGCCATCTCGCCAGCCCTCCAGGAAATAAATTTTAAAAGCTCTTTGGATAGCTCAAGGGTTTTCCAACCAAAGTCAGAAGAACTGGTAGAAAAAAAAATTCTTTTTTTTCTTCCTCTGATCAAAGTCAGAGAACCCTCCAGACAAATTAAAAACAAACAAACAAACAAACAAACAAATGAAATATAACCTCCCTCAGGCAGAAGCCAGTTTAATCAGACCTCACCTTGTCACAAAGTAGGGACTCCACCCAGGGTGAGACTTCCTGAGATAAACAAAGCCCTTTTGTTTTGCCACTTCTCTACCTTTCTTGAGGTTCCTGCTAAGAGCCACCACCTGCTGAGTTCCTGACCACCTTCCCTTGGGTTAGGGTTAGGGTTAGGGTTGAGTTTCTGCTAGGAACTAGATGCTAATTTGGCCACAAGATCCTGGTTTGGGGGCGGGGGAGGCTTTTCCCTGCCTACTTAATTCGCAGATTAAAAATACACATTGGACTCTGATCAGAACCATGACTCTGTCCTGTTATTCCTTTCGCTGTCCGACTCCTCCATCTTCCCAGGCCCCTTTGCTCGGTTCCTGTGTAGCCACTGGCAGCTGCAACAACAACAACAATAAAAAAGCTGCTAGGAAATAAAAATCCTATAAAGGGCCCTGATAGCTCGCTAAGTAATTCGTGAGTTTTCTGATAAAGGTCAGAAATCCTGTTAGAAAAATTCTAAAAGAGCTGTGTTCACTCTCCAAGCAGTTCTCTCTGGGTAGTGCTCTCTTGCAGACCAAAGCCCAGTCTTTTATTTACATATCAGTTCAATCATTTACCCAAGTTCCCTTTTGATTAGCCCAGGAATTAGCATTTAATGGCCCTTACCCCTGGATTCTTAGAAGAAGACAGCATGCACATTTTTTTTTTTTAAACATGGCAAATGAATTCAGAGATCTGCCTGTCTTTAAAAGCACAAAGAATAAACTAGCTGGCTAGGATCTCACTCTGAGATCATCATTCCCGCCACCCCTGGGCCTAAACTCCCCTGTCCTAGGCGGACCTTGAACTCAGGAATCTGCCTATTTTTGTAAGCACAAACAATAAACTTAGCTGAGTGGGATCTTGCCCTGTGACCACTACTCCCCAAATCTCTTCATCTCCT
Organism: Mastomys coucha; assembly: GCF_008632895.1. NCBI lineage: Eukaryota > Metazoa > Chordata > Mammalia > Rodentia > Muridae > Mastomys > Mastomys coucha. The sequence goes on along the minus strand of NW_022196912.1, from coordinate 112,603,361 downwards.
TCCTTAATATCTTTCTGACAAGCTGGCTCAAAGTGCAGCTGCCTCTGTTATTTCAGATTTGTGAAGCTCCTCATGTAATTCATATTGCATCCTTAGATTTTGCATAGTTGAGAAACCCTGTTTATATATTTTTGAACTCATGTTTTCAGAGTTCATTTCCACAGTCTTAAGGGCTGTCCTGAAGGTCGCAGCATTTACCATTTTTGCTGAGGAACATTAGACACACTCTTGCCTCCTGGACTCTTGCTGTTTCTAATTACCATGGGATCATTAACCTTGGCAGGGAGAAACATCTCTCCAAGGAGGAACATAAAGTAAAATTTATATACATTGTCATACAAACAAGCCTTATGGCTAGCAACCATAGATACTCACGGAGGCCCATGCCCTGTAGCTCTGTTCCAGGGGTGGGAACTGTGTCAAATTGTCCTTCTACGTAGCCGTGCAGGACTCGGCAGGTGGGGCCCACGGCATTTCCATCAAGGGTATACCTGCAGTGATTTCCATTAGACTCCTCCTTTTAAATGTTCTACCACCTTCTGTGGAGTCCATTGGGGTATCTAGATCTATACAATAGCACTTACATAGAAAAAGTCTGTCTAAGGGCTGAGAAGGGCCAGTGAGACACCCCATGGGTGAAGTATTTGCTATGGACCCTGACATGACCTGAGTTAAATCACTGGGATATACATGGTGGAAGGAGAGATCTGACTCCTATAAGTTGTCTTCTATAAGTTGTCTTCTTACCTCCATATATGTGTAATGAAACAGGCAGATGCACACACACATACACACACACATACACACACACACACACATACACATACACATATACACACACACACACACACACACACAGAAATGTACAAGAGAAAAAGGCAAAGGAACAATAAAAGAAAAAAGCTTGAAGAGTCATACACAGTCAATATTTAATATGTTGACTCTATTTAATACAATTTATATACTTAATAGTATCTTGAGATCACTTTTATTTTAGTCTCTTTACTATTCGATGGATTGAGACTGAATATGAAAATAAGGACACAAGAGGAAAAGAGAAGATAGTGATCGTGTCTTGACTTTTCTAAGATGGACCATGATGTTTCTTCACTTTGGAAAGTGTCTGTAGTGAAACTCACTAAAAAAAAAAAAAAAAAATTGAAACTCCTGGTTTGGTTTTAGTTTAGCAAATTCCTGGTATTCGGAGATAAAATTTCCATAAGATCAACATATAGTGACTAGGACAGTCACTATACACATCACTCCTGTTAGTACCAACATCACATATCTTACTGGAGAGTCATCAAAAATATGCACAGCTGAACATGTTGACTGTACCCATCAACTTCATCTGAGACCTTGAGCCATTGACTCAGGCCTGTTCAGCTGAGCATCACGTTCCTTGGGCTCCAGTCAGAACCTTAATCAGGAACACTGACATGTACCAGACCCATGTGAGAATTTCTGAGGACGACTCTTACCTGGAGAACTCAACCATCCAAGGATGAGGCTACAACCACTGCAGTTGCTTAGGACAAGCCTGACTATGACTTTGACTGCTAGAATTACATATAATGGTGAAAGGAGAGACCTGACACTACAAGGTTGTTCCCTGGCCATCATGTGTATTACCATCTCCATACACAATCATACTAGTACATAACATTATTTTTAAAAAGTAAAATACATATGTATAGGCACATAAGAAAGTGAAGCTAAGAAATAGTGAGATTTGGAACATTTTGAACCTTTTGGATCAACCCACGGCTAAAATCATAGAGAACTGGTCATTTTGTAATAATCTAAACCTGTGATTTTCTTGGCCTCTTAAGATGCTTAGGGTTGGGTTTCTCACATTGAAAACCAATGAGCATCAGCCATTGTAAACATTTGTCTTACAAGATGTTTTCAACACTATCTGTGATATGTAATATTGTATCTATAATATAAAGTAAGATAATGATATAGCTTTAAGTCAGACCTTTACCCTGCAACGTGAATATTGTTTTGGGTAATAGTTTTGTAATTTAGACCAAGGTTTTATGCTCCTTTATTTTGATGGTTTGAATGATCTCCATGTGAATGCTTAGATTGGAACTGTTTGAGAAGGATTAGAAGGATTAGGAGGTATGGCCTTGTAGGAGTAGGTGTTGCCTTGTTGGAGGAAGTATGCCATTGGGGATGGGCTTTGGGTTTTCAAAAGCCAAGCCTAGGTTCTCAATCTCTGCCTGCTATCTATGAATGAGCATGTATAAAGCTCTCTGCTTCTTTTTCTCAGCATTTTTACCACTCAGGACCATGTCCGCCTGCATGCTCTCACTCTCTGATGATTATAGACTAACCCTCTAAACTGTTAGGAAAGCCCCACCCAATTAAATGCTTTCTTTTATAAGAATCACTTTGGACATGGTATTGTCTCACAGCAACAGTAACTAAGACAGGCTTGTTTATGAGACTAAAGGATTACCACAGTAAAAATGTTTGGTTAGAATTCATTGTGTTAGAAAGGTGGGGAAAGAGAAATGTGTATCCCTACTATGGCTATGAATGATCACTGTACCTCATGAGACTGGCTCCCAGACATCTGTCCAAAGTTTAGTCCCATCAGAAGTATTTGTGGAATGGAACAAAAACACAAACTGGGAAGCTCTGCCCCTGGAGATATAGGTCACTAAAGTGGGCCAGTATTTAGAGACTTTTTGTAACACACAGCACCCAAGATGTATCATTACAGGGCTCCCTACTATTAGTATTGTTAGATGCTAATGGTTTCTAGTTTCAGCCTTCCAGGAATTCTGAACCACATCAGGAAAGAAGGTAGAAAGGAGAACTGCACACAGTTCTTCAGAGAAGGATGGCTTCTAAAAGACTAAATGTTGCTTGGTGGGGAGGTAAGAGAACATTCACTTCATTTGTTTTATCTAATTTTTAAATTTCATTTATTTATTTATTTATTTATTTATTTTTGTTAAATCAGAGTTTTCTAGAAGAGAAGGTGAACCCTCCTGGGATGGTGAAGGTGAGTTGGGTATGTGTTTCTTTTCCTTCCAGGATGCTTCCCGTCTGGAAAAGACTAAGGACGAGGTGGTCCCAACATCACTGTCCTGTGGTATTTTCGAGTTGAAATACATGTCTCTGCATTTCATGCACATTAGTCTTGGTGTGACTTCAGAAAGAGGACATCTACTGTCCTTTTCTATTTAGCAATTGTTGCCTAAAAAGCTATTGGTGTTTTCCAGATAAAATGTTTCTTATTTCATATTAAGTCACATTAAAACATAAAGAGTAAATTGGAGCACTGGATGGTGGTGGTGTTGCTTTTAACAAAATTTCAACTGTTCAATTTTACCAATGAACACTCAGGAGCCAGATGCTGGGGTGAAAGCCTTTTAGCTCAGAGAAGCAGAGAAAGCACCTAGCTTACCTTCCTCCTCAACCAGCAGTGTCCCAGAACCAACCTCCTTTAAACTGAATGTCCCTCCATTCCACTTCCTGTGCATCTCTCTGTCCTCCTAACTCCCTCTTACTCTCCATGTTTTTTGTGTGTGTGTGTGTGTGTGTGTGTGTGTGCGTGTGTGTTTTTCCATTTGTAGTAATCCTATTGTCTTAGTCAGGGTTTCTATTCCTGCCCAAACATCATAACCAAGAAACAAGTTGGGGAGGAAAGGGTTTATTTGGCTTACTTCCACATTGCTGTTATCACAAGGGAAGTCAGGACTGGAACTCAAGCAGGTCAGGAAGCAGGAGCTGATGCAGAGGCCATGGAGGGATGTTCTTTACTGGCTTACTCAGCCTGCTCTCTTATAGAGCTCAAGAGCTCCAGCCCAGGGATGGCACCACCCACAAGGGGCAATTGAGAAAATGCCCCACAGCTGGATCTCATGGAGGCACTTCCCCAACTGAAGCTCCCTTCTGTGATAACTCCAGCCTGTGTCAAGTTGACACACAAAACTAGCCAGTAGTACACCTATGTTCATTTCCTGTCAAGTGGTTGCTTGCTCCACCTCTTGACCTATGGATGACTTTAATTAATCTTGTTTACAATATGCAAGCAGAAAGCTCTTGGATTAAAGGTATGTGTGAAGGCTGAACCAAAACACAACTAACAACAGGGTTTTCCAGTAAATAACACAGTCTCGGGGTTCACAGTGTGATCAGATACCCCGCAACACAGAGTCTTCAATCCCTTTCAGTCTTGTACATGGCCAGAGAGTAGACTTTCTTCTTCTGTGGTAGAAGAGATGATTCTTGCTGACTTTATAAATGTGGCTCTAGGATGAAGTGTTGACTTCTCTCTCACAGCTCCCCAAGCACTCATTCCTCTCTACCATCTTTGGGTCCAAGTCAAGAGGGTGGAAGTTAAGATCATTTGAAATATGTTCTATCTGGATTCTTGTCATAAAATACTATGACTCTTGGACTTCACATTTATATAGTATGTTCTATTTAATATTTATATTTTATTTTAACAAGATTCTATGACAGGAGAGATCCTTGACCCTAGTGAAGAACCTGCTTCTTCCTTCATATTGCTACATTGATACAGGTCTCCAACTGCCTTCTGAATACTTATCCTTATACCCATAGGCTAATGTAGCTCTAACCCAGTCATAAACTGTATCCCACATTCTTTTGCTTCAACAAAATGCCTCACAAGAGGCTTAAAAGCAAGCCAAACAAAGCACATTGGGTATTTCTGGAGGATGTCAAGAAGATAAGAATATAAAGAGGGAAAAAAATTAATACACCCTGCTTCTTCTGTTTATACCAGTTAATAAGTGTAGAAAATTGGTAGCATTAGGACATCATCACTTAGTAATCTCAACTAATATTACAAGGCCATGCTCACAAAGGGATGTTAAATAACCAAGAGAAAGTCAATGGAGGAGCTTCTTAATGGGTAGATCAACAATACCTAATGTCATGGGTCAATCTCAGAGTCCCACATAAAGACACACAGCATGGATTAATAGGCTGTAGAGTACCAAATCTGGTGAATGGAATATTCTTAAAAATATTAACTCTGGGGCTGGCGAGATGGCTCAGCGGGTAAGAGCACTGACTGCTCTTCTGAAGGTCTTGAGTTCGGATCCCAGCAACCACATGGTGGCTCATAACCACCTGTAATGAGATCTGACAGCTACAGTGAATTATGCCTGGATCGAGCGGGGGTGGAGCGAGTGGGGCCATCAGAGGTCCTGAGTTCAATTCCCAGCAGCCACACACATGATGGCTCGCAGCCATCTATACAGCTACAGTGTACTACTCAAACCCATAAAATAATAAATAAATTTAAAAAAAAAATTAACTCTGGATCAATTCCAGATCCAAATTCAGTTCAAAAAAGAAACACCAGGGAGAGATGAGATCTCTTCAAGACTCTCAGGGTGAACTGAGAGCTGAGATATCACAGGAAGTTTCGACCTTGTTTAATATATTAATTGAAAGGACAATAAAGAAAAGATTGAAGTCATATATTAAGATTTAGGAGACAGAGTAATTCTATGTACTGACTGGGTCAGTGAAATGGACCAGTTGAATTAATGACCCACCAGACCACTGGGAAAAGTTAATGCTGATTGAGTAGCTACTGCTATTAAAGATATTTTATTAATTTAAAAGTGAAGTATTGTCGCGGACCGGGATTTCTTACAGGGTCCCTTGTTCCACGGGACTAGGGGTTCTGGCCAGGTGGGCACGGGATTCGGCTTTGACAAACAGACTGTACACAAGTGGTGTAAGATCTGAGTGTATTTCTTTAAAAATGACATGAGGTTTTTACAATCATTGCAAAAGAGAAATGA
>NW_022196912.1:112544542-112597076 GCF_008632895.1 Mastomys coucha | reverse complement strand
TAATTATGAGGCCGTGTTGATGATTGGAAAGACTGATCTAGAACACGTCTGAGTTAGGAGATACCAGCAACTGGTCTGAATTCCAGTAGGCACAAAACTCCTTTTGAAGTCTTATTGCCTCTTATCCTTTATCAAGATTTTATCCCCGATATTTTGGATGTGACTAGAGTAGATGAGTGTGCTTGACAAAGTATGGTATTTTGGTTATGTTTATAAGAAATTATATCTTAGAAGTATTTTTTGAAGTATTTGTGAATGGAACAATATGATGTCTGGCATCAGCTTCAAAATGACACATTAGTAAAGTAATGAAAGAGAGAATAATAAAGCTGGAGTAGTGTTGATAGATTTCATGAAAATGTGTTTTGGGCACATAGAAGTTCATTACAATGGAGGTTAGAAGGATGGCTTGGGTGATGAAGTTTTTGTCATAAAAGTGTATGAATTGAGTCTATGACTTGAAAGTATACGACCTTTTAGCTCCCCAACATCCATGTACATCTCAGGTTTTCACTGTTGGAATACTACTGGTACACATGAATACATGTGGGTAAAACACTTGTATACACAAAATAAAATAAATTAATCTGAAAAACCTTTGAAATGTATGCAAATCATTCAAGTTATGGTTTAATTATCTCAAGGACCTTAAAAACTTTTCTCATTTTTATTTTTATCTTTTTATTTTTTGAGACAAGGTCTCTCCGTATAGTCTTGGCTGTCCTGGAACTCACTTTGTAGATCAGGCCGGCCTTGAACTCACAAAGATCCTTTTGCCCCTGCCTCCCAAGTACTGGGATTAAAGGAGTGTGCCACCACCACTTGGCACTTTTTATGTTTTTAAAAGAAATCTTTATTTTATTTTCAATCTTTGTCTCTCTCTGTCTCTGTCTCTCTCTGTCTCTGTCTCTCTCTGCATGTTAGATGCCCTACTCTAACACCTTCTGCCTTAATCCTTTGAACAGGATCTCTTACTGAACCAAGAGCTAGATCCTCAGCCAGCAAGTCCCAGAGACCCTTCTGCCTCTGCCCCTACAACACTCAAGTCACAGGGGCATATAGGCAGGCCAGCTTTTTATTTGGGTTCTGATGATTTGAACTTGGGTCCTCATCATTAAGCAGTATGGTGATTTGTATATGCTTGGACCAGGGAGTGGCATTATTAGGAGATATGGCCTTGTTGGAGGAAGTGTGTCACTGTGGAAGTAGGCTTTGAGACTTTCACATGAAGATGCAGAACTCTCAGCTCTTCTTGCACTATGACTGCCCAGACATTGCCAGTAAGATAATGGACTGAACCTCTGAACCTATAAGCCAGCCCCAATTACATGTTGTCCTCATAAGAGTTGCCTTGATCATAGTGTCTGTTCACAACAGTAAAACCCTAACTAAGACACACAAGAACACTTGCCCATTGGGGTATGTCCTGATTTTGGGGTCCAGATAGTATGTAGTTCCTTTCTCAGGCACAAACCAAGATGTGGCTATGTGACTGTGAGAAACTACAGGCACAAGATATAGGAGGAATGTCCTCTAGGCAAAATAAGATCACAAGGGTAGGGAGGTGTGGAAGGAGAGTTTCAGATAAAGGTGTCAAAGATATTGTTTGCTCTAGTAGCTCTACTAGCTAACTAAACAATATATAAACAGCAGTGGAAAAAATAAAGATTGTTTGCTCCTGAAAAACCTAGTGCCCTGTGTCTCTCTCTGCCATTAACCTTCCTTTCTAGGTCCATGTCTTGCTCACAGCTGCCCTGACCATAGCACTCAGTCACCGAAGAAAACTTTCAGTAATGGAAGTGTTCACATACATACAATCATAGAGGGTAATAAAATGAGTTGTATTTATACACATGTTCATGTGTGTGTGTACATGTGGTTGAAGCAGAGATCAATATCAAATGCCTTCTCCACCTATTTTTGGGATCTGGTGCTCTAGACCCTAGAGCCATCAGATCCATCAGAGGTGAAGTTACAGATGTTTGTGAGCGGCCCACCATGGATGCTAAGACCCAAACTTAGGAAGGACAGCAAGTGCTCTTGAGCACTGAGCCATCTCTGTATTCTAGCAACAGAACAATGACTAAGACAGATATCCTAAAGTGTCCCTCATTGACGCCTGTCTTAGTCACTGCTCTGTTGCTATGAAGAGAACCATGGCCAAGGCAATTCATAAAAGGAAGCATTCAATTGGGGCTTGCTTACAGTTTGAAAGTTTTAATCCAATATCATCATGGTGGGGCGAAGGGGAATGGCCACATGCAGGCAGACACTAGAGCAGTAGCTGAAAGCTACATCCTTCTCCGAAGGTAGAGAGAGAGTCTTGGCCTCCCTTGGCCTTTTGAAATCTCAAAGCCAGTGACATACTTCCTCCAACAAGACCACACCTCCTAATCCTTACAATCCTTTTAAATAGTGCCTACTGGTGACTAAGCATTCTTATTCAAACTACCACAGTGCCCTGGGGGTATATTTTTAGTATATACAAACCAGAGGTCTAGTGTAGACCTGTTTTCATCCTGGTTTCCTAGACACTTACCAGCTTTTTGAGACAGTGTCTATTACTGAGCCCAGAGCTGCCCCGTGAGCTAGTTTGGCTGCCACCAAGCCCCAATGTCCTTGTCTACCTTCCTGGTATTGAGATTTCAGATATATCCCACACCTGGATTTTTGTATGGGAACTAGAGCTCTAAACGGAGGCCTTCCTGAATGTGCAACAACTTTTTTACCTGCTAAGTCATCTCCCCAGTCCCCTTTTGGGTATTTCTTAAGCCAACCAAACTGACGGTAGAAATTAACCATCACATCATTATTGGTTTTAAAGCCCACCAAAGGACCAAGGAGAGTCTTTTCATCTGAAATCTTAATTACATCTGCAAACACCCCCTTTCCAAATAAAATATATTTACAGGTTTTTGGAAGAAGGACATGCACTTATCTTTTTGGAGGCCACCATTTAACACATGTCAATGACATATTCTGATTTAAAGATTTGCGAGAACTAGAAACCACAAGCAGTTTTGTTTTTGTAAATTTTATATTAAGGAATACTGTCAGAGTTATTCCTGATACTGTGTGGATATTCAGAGTTCCTCCTCCCCTTTCTACCTTGTTGCGTAAGCTAGTCCCACTATCATCATTTTTGAAATGTAAATCTTGTCTTTTGAGTCTTTTTTTTTCAACCTCAATGCTCTGTTCTTCTGGACTGTTATTCTATGATATGGCTCTACTAGATCCTGACTTTACCTCTCCTGTTTTTCACACAGAAGACACAACAATTAAAACTGTCTGAATAAAATGTTCACCAATCTAATCATTGCCCTTTCCTTGCTCTGCCCTGAAATGGTGGTCCACTCCCTCCTGAATAGATATATTCTCTCAGGGCACCATTGTTGTATGTAGTTCTCCACTTCTTTGTCCATACTTATCTGAGCCTGTTTCCTTTCTTGTCCACAACTGTCCAGCTCCACCAGCTTCCTAGCAGTACTTTTAAAACAACAAAGGCATATTTTCCACATAAATCCTGAAAGAGTGAAGACAGGTAGTAATTATCTCTAGAATTCTATTGATTGAGTAAATTACCACTTAATTTATTTGCAGTGCTGGGGAATTGAACCTAACTCATGGTGGACAAGAACTCTATCATGTAGTTACATCCTTAGCCCTAGGTGAGTTGGTTTTTTAAACTACATTTAATGAATTATTTATGTGTTTTTGTGTGTTTGTGTGTGTGTGTGGCCATAATACAGCTTATGAAGGTCAAAGAGCAAGTTATAGGGGTCAATTCTCTCCTTCCATTCAATCCTGGAAATTCAATTCAGACAATCAGGCTTGGAAGCAGGTGCCTCTACATTCTGAACCATCTACCCATCCCTAAATAGTTAATTTTTAGGTATAAACTGACATGCACATTAGAAACCTGTATATACAAAACATAAATGTATATACAAAATGTCAATACCCCTACTCCAGCCTCTGAAATTTTGGTATATATTTCAGATATATGTTTGCATTGGATAACTATTTTTTGTATAACTTAATAAGCAACTTTCCACAAACAATGAATTGAGATTATATTTGATGATGTCATATGCACAACCTCATCATTTAATTTCAGGTCTTTGATATTTCCAAGTTACCTTCCTTGTATCAATTTGTGTTCCCTCCATGAAAATGCCTATTCTCTCACATCTTTGGAATTCTTTCTAATCCCTGTTAATCCGAGAAAAGGGACACAGCACCAGGGTTGCTTACTTTGCTCACTTTATATTTCTTGGATGGTAGGGAGGTTGAGCTCTTTTTCTTCTGATGCAGCTCACCTGAAGTTCTTTAGAACCGTGTGTTATTGATTAAACTTAAAAAAAAATAAATAAATAAATAGCAGATCAGTTAAGGAAGCCACTCAATACCCAGCTGAAACAACCAGGGCACCACTGACTTAGAGTTTCCTCTGTGCCTTAGGGCTTCTTGCTCTCCTACTTGTAAACTTCACAGCCTTGTATTTTAACTCTTATAATATGTGAGTCACAGAAAATCCCCAGTGATCAGTTTTAAGACACACACACACACACACACACACACAGTCAGGGAAACAAATGAGACCATCTAAGTTTCAAAACATGTCCCAGAAAATTCCATTTGTCTGTGATTACTTTTATATTGTTAGGTTTCATCTTGCTATACAAATAACCTGATGTATATACAGGAATTATTTTTCTGTCATATTCCTTTACATTAGAAAGGAGTTCAGAGTAAAGTATCCATTCCTTATATTTGAATAGGAGAGTTTTAATTTTGCTTTGTCCAAAAAATAAAAAAGGAAACAGTGCCATGTCTGATGTAATGTAGACTCAAACTGAAACAGAACAGGGTTTACAGCCCAAGTACTTTTTACTGTCCAAGGTCCTGAAACAGCAACATTTTGTTCTACAGCGTTAAAGTACAGTTTTGAACTTTAGAATGATTTTCCCCATTGGATAGGCGCTTGCTACCACTCCAGACACATTAAGTGTGACTCATCTGGCTGGGTAAAGCAATTGTATGCATGAGACATTGTTAGATGTTTTAAGAGTTACTTTTTTAAAAAAGAAAAATAACCAAACAAATACATATGACTCTGGTTTTGACTGTGAGACCAAGTACCTTTTCATCAACATCAAGAGACATTGATCAACGTGACTCAAACTGTAGCTGGAAGAGGAAGTAACCATAAATAGAAACCATAAATAGACTATTAGACCAGGCCATCAAGAGTAAAAATAGTGTGACTTTGTACAGGCAAAATCCTATACTTAAAGTCTTAAGAAGCTGGAAAGGGGGGCACAGTAGGAAATAAGAGAAGCAGGGGGATAGGATGTATGCTTTTGTGGGAAGAAATGAAGACCTTATAAAGACACAGCTTCTGCTGTCTCTCTCTCTTTTTTCATCTAGTTTCATTGAAGGCAAAGATCTGCTACTGTCATGCATACAGCTCATGTTCATCTGAGCTTGTAGTGAGGGAGCCAGCCCAGAACAAGAAAGCCAGGCACTCTTAGCTGAGGCAGCCTTACCATTTGTTGAATGGACAATGTGTGTGGTATTAAAATTAGACTCAGTACTAAGAGGAAAAACTAGAAAAGATGGTTCATTTCTTAAAGAAATGCTGTAGACACACAGAAAGAACTCAGAACATCAGATTTTTAACCCTTTCATTGATCAGCAAAAGCTTAGGCATGGGGGTATGGAGAGATGGTTCAGTGGTTAAGAGGGCTTGCTTCTCTTTCAGAGAACCCACATTTGGTTCCCAGCACCTAAATCAAATCATCAAATCACACACACACACACACACACACACACACACACACACACACACACACACACAGAAAGCCTTAGAGAGATGAAGTGACTTTACATATTCACACAGTGTGTGTGGTGAGTCTTACTAAAATTTGGTTGTTCCTATTTCTATTAGAACACTCTGAAGTCCTGGGCAAAAACAAAAACAAACAAACAAAAATCATTCATAACAACAAGCATGCTCTTGTTTAAATTACAGTAGACTAGACAAACAGAACAAGAAAGAACTGATAAAAGGAATGATGGGGGGCTCTGTGTAAAATGACATTTTGTTTATCAGTTTGATGGGATTTAAAACTGTCTATAGGATTGGTGAGGCCCGAGAGGGATTGGTGGTTACATCTACTGAGAGGGAGGCTCACTTGGAATATGGGCAGTACCTTCTCATGGGCTTTAGTCCAGAGAGAATACAAAAGAAAAAAAAAGGAGCTAGCTGGCTCAGTGCCCACACTCCCCTTTTCTCTAGCTCTTGGTCATTTACAGCCAGGTCTCCCAGCCAGAAGTTCCCACCACTGCCACATTCTGTGTAGGCTCAGGGGCAAGAGATGATCACTGGATCCTCTGAAAACACACATTCAAATCTTTCTTCCCGTATTACTTCTGTCAGATAGTTGGTGACAGTGGTGACTGGCAGCCCATGTCAGCACATGTCACAGCAGACATGTCTGGCATAATATGAATTTTAAAGAGAAGGTAAGTTTGCCTGAGAGGCATAAAGGAGACAGTGGTAAGGACCAGCTTGAAGTTGCTAATGGGAGCCAAGTAGACCATACACGAGGAGGATTTGGGGTGTGTGTGTGTGTCAAGAATGTATATATGAAGAGCAGGTATGTCCTAAGAGTTGCTTAATAATTGTCTTAGTCAGGGTTTCTATTCCTGTACAACATCATGACCAAGAAGCAAGTTGGGGAGGAAAGGGTTTATTTGGCTTACTTCCACATGGCTGTTGATCACCAGAGGAAGCCAGGACTAGAACTCAAGCAGGTCAGGAAGCAAGAGCTGGTGCAGAGGCCATGGAGAGATGTTCCTTGCTGGCTTGCTTCTCCTGGCTTGCTCAGCCTGCTCTTATAGAACCCAAGACCTCCAGCCCAGGGATGGCACCACCCACAAGGGGCCCTACCCCATTGATCACTAACTGAGAAAATGCCCCACGGCTGGACCTCATGGAGGCACTTCCCCAACTGAAGCTCCCTTCTGTGATAACTCCAGCCTGTGTCAAGTTGACACACAAAACTAGCCAGTACAATAATACATTTGGAATGAGGTGTTTAGGTAATTGAACTTTATTATTTTCTTGTAGGTTTCTGTGCTTTGGAAATGCCCCTCAACATTTATATGCAGCAGACTTATGGTAATGGCATAGGAGAGATGGGAATTTGGAAAGGTGATTGGGACATGAGTACTCTGTCCTTATGGATGGACGAATTCGCTCCGGTGTTAATGGGTTATCTCAGGAGAAACAATTTCAGGAGCAAGCTCTTTCTGGCTGCCTTTCTCTAACTTGCTATGTTGGGCTTTAAAACCATGTTCTGATGCTGGAAAAAGACTCCCATCCAATGCCAAACAAATGCCAGAGATGCTCTTGACCTTTCTATTGCCTAGAACCATGAGCTAAAGAAAGATCTGTATTTTAAAAATTATTCAGTTTCAGGTATTTTGTTATAGCAACAGAAAACAGAGTAAGACAGGGAAGTTTTGAAAGCTCCTATTCCATAATCCCTTCTAATGGTCAAATCTCATGATTCATCCTTCTCATGAGCCAAACACAGAATTCATCAAGAAATTGCATCTCCAATGGACCAAGGACCTTCTGTGAGTGGTAGAAGCATTATAAAGTTCTCTAGTTTTCCATGGAGAAGGAGCAGGGAGTGGATAAATGCAATAACTCCAAATTACATCCCCCTGAATATAAAATTCACTAGATGAGGTCTCTGCTGTCAGCTTTTAAAATTCTATTTGCCAGAAAAATATCCTTTCTCCAATGAGTTTATATTCTTCAAATAAAGTTTTCCAGCACCAAACTCAGAAAATATAAATGATGCTTTCTCCCAGGAGTAGGATAGAGTAAAGCAAAAATCAGCACAAACGCATGAGCTTCGTGTCCTTTCATTAGCTGTCCTGAAAAAGTAGTATGTTCCCTAGGTGGCCAGAAGCAGAGAACGAATCCCCACAGCAGTTCAGAATTAAGTTTATTATTTCCACCATTTGTGGCTCTAAAGCAACAGAGGCATTGTTTTTATATTAAGTTTGAGCTTTTTTTTTTTTTTATCTTGGGAAGGAAAATTGTTATGATGTTGCAGAGATGGTATTTTGATGTTTTTCAAATTAAGTAGAATGCAAGTTAGGAAACAAGCTAAAAATGTTCAGATATGACAAACATAGAAATTTTATTCCTTAAGACTAATCTAGAGTTTTGATCTCAAATGATTAGAATTCATCATCTATTTCTGCTCACTCCACCCATCAGTAAGTAGGCCTCCCATGAATGGCTGGCGTATAATACAGTTGTGCAGTTTTGTACATCATATGTCAGCACTAGACGGGGGCGGAGGGGCGGTTAGTGAGATCTGAGATTCCATCCCAAGTTCTGGATCTGCTACTGCGCTTCCTAGAATCAGCTTGCCCTTCCTGTGGTTCCCCAAACCCTTCATAGTCAAGAAGCTTCCTTTATCAGAACAAAAGAACAAAGGCGAATTATGTGTCCACGTTCTGAAAGGGTCACTACTCTCCTTTGGCCTGAAGAGGGCGCATCTCTCTAGTTACCACATAAACTACTGGTAACCTTGTTTAACAGGCTAGGCTATTACTGGCCATCTTAGCATACAGTGACCTTGTTTATATACTAGAACATTTGACATTTGAGTTTTCCAAGACATTACTGGAATCAGCTTCAATGAAGTGAGTTCTGAATCTCTGAGATTGTTGCTAGTGTTTGTGGAGAGTGGGAGCCATAGTTAAAGGACTTTTAACAATCATACTGGACTCTTTCTAACTAAAGGTTATAGTCATAACTTGGGAGCCCAACCCTAGAGCTTTTTTGAATGTCTCTTTGAAAGATGATAGCCTAGAGATCGAAAGAAATGAACAAGGATGTCCTTTTGTAAGAGGAGCAGTAGGATGTTACACATTACACTTAGAAGCAGAGCTTTGATTCCTGATGAAGAACGTGATGCATCTCGCCGGTTATTTTAAGGATCTGAGTGGATCAATATTTCCATACATATGAGTAACATTAGAAGGCTGCTAAAATAAAGCATCAAAATCTAAATATAGGAACACTGTATGGGCTAGAAAGGTCCTTTTCCTAGACTCAATATTATTAACCAACTACTAAATAGGACTAAGTAATGTAGTGTGTATATACATGAAGAATGGAGCCCTCCTCCCAAGGCTCAGGGATCATCTCACAAGAGGAAGCAGAAAGATGATGAGAACCAGAGGTTGTGGATGACCACAAGGAAATGCTATTTTCCAGACACAACAGGGCAGTTGCACATATGAGCTCACAGTCGTTGTGATAGCATGCCTAAGACTCACACAGGCTTAGGATAGATAGAAATTCCAGCACTGGGCAGGAAGGTGGCCACTGAGTTCCACCCCTAACAGAGGAGGTATTGGTAATTTATACACTCTGGGAGAGGGAGAGCCGAGTGTTCTTAAACGGGTGGCCACTGATAAGTAGGCCACACCCCAGACTGTATGTGATTGGCTTAGAGTAAAGAACAAAAAAGACACAGAGCAGGGTGGGTAGGGAGATGTTGGTGAAGGTGATGAATATGTTCCGAATACACTGTACAAGTTTCTCAAAGAACTAATAAAATGTGAGAAGAGGGTCAGGTTTCAACAAGGATGCACAGGTAACTGTGAGGACTCCAAGGTGCTTACAGGGCTAGAGAGGCTTTCAGGACATGACAGGGTAACGTTCCCATTTAAGATTTATTGTTCAGTACCTTGCCTTGTATGTTCTCCTGTTAGTAAAGCACAGGTACTTCAAGGATCAGAAGAATGTATGAACTCTAAGTCAGCTCTCTAAGAGAGAGAAAACTGGCCATTCTCAGGAGAATAATCTAAGCAGACAGTATTTGGTGGCAGGGAGTTGGCTACCAGACGGACTCTCTCAATACAGCTTCATGTGGTCGGCTGCACACGAGGATAGTAGCTTGGCTTAGAGACTGGTGGGTCCTGGACTTCAGTGAGATAGCTCTGGTTTGCTTTCAACTTCCATCTCTAACTAACCATGTTGACTTGGACAAAGCACTCCTTCCTCAGGCTCCAGGGTCATCCTCCATAAATGCCCATCAGACTTTTAAATGTGACCGTGCCAATAATTGTACTCATGTTCCAGGACTGTTATGAGAAATAAATGAAGCATTCTGTAAAAGTGGTAGTTGCATGCCTGGCAGAGAGCCAGGAGAAACTTTGGAATAAATATGAGTACTTTTCACCTGTAACTTTCTGTGTATTTTGCAAAACACTTTCATCTCAATTGCTGCTTTATAATGATCTTGTAGTTAGATGTAGCCACAATATCTACTATCCCGTTTTATATGTAGTTGGTTGTATTCCTGACTGTGAAAGGTAGATGTCTAAAGTGTGTGTAAGTTGACAAAATATTTTACTGTTAACTACTGATCACTATTTTATAAGTAAAGGAGTTCAGTAAAAAATAGAGATATTCGAGTTTTCTTTTCTGGGACTTAGAGTGAAAAATGCGTTTTCCAGAAAAGCTCACTGGGGGCTAGGCTAGTGAGATTGCTACACTGTCAATACTGAATCCTCACAGAGACTCATCTTGGATATCTTGTTGTTGACCTGTGTCATGGATATCAAGCAGCTTTAGATCTTTAGGACCGGCTCCTTCACATGCTCCAACAGTTCAGAAATGGAGTAGCTGTTGGGATGGCCAACTCAAAGTTCTGGATATGGGCCTGTGGGTGGTGGCTGAGTTGTTCAGCCCGAAGGCTCTCCAGTGCTCACACCAGCAGGGCCAGCTCTCCCACACTGCCCAGGCTGGGGTGTGGGGGTCTCTCTTCTGGCCTATGCTACTGCACAGCTGATGAGAAGCAAAGCCAGCTCTCCCATGGAAGAGCCTCTCCGTGAAGAGTTGAGAAGCCAGGCCTGGTGCACAGGCTTGTAATCCTAGCCTTTTTGAGAGGATGGCTTAAAGGATTGCATCCTTGGGTTACAGATTGAGTTCTAGGAAAGCCTTCATTCTGGGTGAGGCCTTTAAGAAGTAAAAATAAGGGTCGGAGAATATAGTTCAGGGGCCGAGTGCTTGCCTATCATGATGCAAGGTCTTAGGTTTGATACCCAGCAATGCAAAAAAAGTTTAGAAATTTCTTCACTACATATATTGAAAAGCCTTGAGTGATACAGTGGGATGTTAAATAAGACCTATAAATACAGGTGGAAACGGAACTCTGAGGATTTGTCAATGGCTTCTTTCCCTAATCAGCAAACACCGAGAGACTCAATAGCAGGAGAAGAATATTAGGTTTGTCCCAGTAGTTTTTAACCAAACAAGTATTAGCTTTAAAAGCAGCAAAAAAAACGAGACAAATGTTTGTCGTTCTTTTCCCTCTAGAGCAGTGGTTCTCATCCATCCGAACCCTGTGACCCTTTAATACAGTGCCTCGTGTTGTGCCTACCCCTCACCGTAAAATCACTTCATTGCTACTTCATAATTGTAATTTTGCTACTGCTATGAATCATAATGTAAATATATTATATGAACAGTATCTGAGGCCGGGTGGTGGTGGCACACGCCTTTAATCCCAGCACTTGGAAGGCAGAGGCAGGCAGATTTCTGAGTTTGAGGCCAGCCTGGTCTACAGAGTGAGTTCCAGGACAGCCAGGGCTACACAGAGAAACCCTGTCTTGAAAAAACCAAAAAAAAAAAAAAAAAAAAAAAGGTATCTGACTTAACCAAAAGGTTAAGGCCCTGAGAACTGCTTGCTGTGCTGGGTGCAGAGGCTCCATCCCACTTGCTACTGGGGAGACTTAATTTCTATGTGTCAGAGTGTGCCATTGACTCACAGGACAAGCATCTACCTGCACTCTTACAGAGTCCCTCTAAAGAATTTCCAATTCTGCTGAGCTGAAAGATCCTGAGAATAAGCTCCCCCTAGATCACATGCCTTCAAGTTTTAGTTCAAATGAAAACCCTTTTAGGCTGACATGGAAAGCAGCCTACTTCTACGCTGTGTGACCTTGCTAAGGCTCTTAGTTTTAAATCTAATGTCAGCCATGCCAGTCATCTCAGTGTGCATGTGTGAAAACACTCATCGAAACTCAGCCTTTGGAGGATAAGGGACAAAGATACATTCTGTGACTAAGGAGGAGAGTGGCTGGGCGAGCAGAGATGTTGGGTTCTCAGAAAGCATGAAGTCATTTTAATTGCTCATTGGGCTGGAAATATATTTTTCTTCGTCCATACAGTGTGGCATTTAACCTTAGTAGAAGGAAAATTGAATTTGGGTTCTTTTATTTTTATTTATTTTTATTTTTTGTAGTGCTCTTTTAAAAAACATTAATGTTGGAGTTGGAGAGATGGCTCAGTGGTTAAGAGTTCTTGTTGCTTTTGCAAAGGACCCAGTTGCAGTTCCCAGCACCCACATGGCTCACAACCAGTGTGTCATTCCAGTTCCATGGGATATGATGATCTCTTGGCATGGGCACTGCACATATGTAGTGCACAAACAAATGCAGGAAAACACCCATATTCATATAAAAAAAAATCTTTATGCTGGGTATGCTGGCATATACCGGTAACCTCAGTATTTAGTAGGTTGAGGCAGGGACAATGCCATGAGTTTGAGGCCAACCTGTTTCAGACAACTCTTACCAAATAAGATCCTTTTTCAAAATCAAAACAGACAAACAACTACAACAACAAAACCCTCAAACCGAAACCAAGAAGCAAAACAAAACAAAAAGACATAACAACAACACAACAAACCTTAAAAACCATCAATACTAAAAAAAGAAATGATTCTAGAATATGGTCATATGGAGCATAGCCTTCCTTCTCAGCAGGCCCCACGTCCAACCTTTGAAAAACCGTGTCTGTACTGAGCATGTGCATACTCCTCCTTGTCATTACTCCTCAAACAACACAGCCTAACTGCTATTCAAATAGCACCTACATTGTACTGGGTTTGTAAGTAATTTATAGATGGCTTAAAGTAGAAGAGAGAGGGGCTGGAGAGATGGTTCATTTGTTAAGAGCACTTGCTGTTATTTCAGAGGACCGACTCACACTGGGCAGCTCATAAACTCCTGAAGCTCCACTTTTAAGGGACCTCAAGGCCTCTTTTGGCATCTTAGGACATGAACACAGACACACATACACATAAAAATAATAAAAATAAATCTTAAAAAAATAAAGTAGAAGACACAATGCAAGTGCTTTGACATTTTGCATGAGCTTTGAACCCTCTTGGAGTTTGGGATGGGGGGTCCTGGAACCCATCCCCAATGGGTATCCAAGAATACGCTAGGTAGGCATGGCAACCAAATGCCACCTTTGATTACATCCTGGTTGTTTTAGTCCATTCGAGTCACTGTAACAAAGTACTTTACTTTGGATGGTTTTCAAATATAAAATATTTCTCCAGTTCTACAGGCTGAAAAGTGCAAGTGCCAGGTGCCAGCAAGTTTGATAGTTGGTAGCCCTTGTTTCTGCTTCCAGGACAGCACCTTCCTGCCACACTCTCACGTGGCTCGAAGGAAGAAGGGCCTTCCTGGCACCTTCAAACATTTCGGAAAGTATCTAACCCTGCTCATGAGGGTGGAGCCCTCCTGCATTAATCACCCAGCAATGACCTCACTTCTTAATAACATTACACTAGGGATTATGTTTTAACAACATTCTTGGAACATTTAAACCACAATACTGCCTTTTAAAAACCTTCTCGTGTGTGTATGCGTGTGTGTGCATGTGCGTGTGTGTGCAGGGAGGTTAGAGGGCAACTTCTAGTGAGTGTTGGTCTTCATGTTGAATCTTGTTTGAAATGAAGTCTCTGTATCACAAAGCAAGCTAGCTGGCTCAAGAGCTTCCGGGAGCTTCCTAGCTCAACTTCCTGTCTCAGGGTAAGAGCTGGGATTACGGGTGTGTGCTACCAGCTTTGACTTTGGGTGGGGGTCTATAGATCTGAGCGTAGATCCTCAGGCCTATGTTTCATCCACTGAATCACCTCCCAGGTCCCACGGCAAAACCCAAAGAACCATAGTTTTTGATAATTTCCCTTTCTTCCCTTTTTTGGTGGTGGTGGTGATGTGGTTTGGTTTTAAGACCTTATGTGTGCTAGGTAAGTGCTTCACTACTAGCTATAGCCCTTTAAAAAATTATTTTGTAACACAGTCTCTCTAAGTTATCCAGGTTGGCATTGAACTGGCTCTGTAGCTCATGAAAGCCTTGAACTTATGATCCTTTCAACTCAGCCTCCCAAGCGAGGAGGTTATAGCATTGGCTGATTTTTTTTTTCCAAAATAAAAATCTGAAGGAAAAAGTTAGTTCCAACTTAAGCTCTTACCAAACCAAACAAACAAGAAGCCAAACCAAACAAAACTGGGAAACAAACAAAACAAACAACCTCAAGCCTTTGGGTTTACGTTTTGGTAGTAACCAGGAGAGAGGTGGTCACTGTAACAGGAGAAGCAGGATTTTGGCTATTCATTTTGGGTAAGATGCTTGGCATGACGCCCAATGGGAATTTCAATATTACTCTCTTAGAGCTAAGATTTAAAACAGAGAGTGCTTACATGGGACCGGTACGGTGCCTGGTTTTGACATATCTCCATCAGACTGAAGTTTGATTACAGCATCTTGGGAGTGCATGCTATGCTGTCCTTGATAGTTCTCAGAGTTTTGAGTCATCAAAATAACTCTGCAGGATATGCGCACACAGTTCGTTACTGGGCATCCCAGATCCACGTTTCCAGGGCCATCTGACACCCTCTGCCCTTTTGTTGTGGATTTGTCTCTGGCTTTTCCATGCCAAAGCACAGCCCAAGCTGAGAGCAACATATACTTACGGGTAGCTTTCCCAGATGATGGTTGGGACAGGAAACATTAGGAGTCACTGAATACTGAGAACCATGTGGAGACACTGCCATGGGAAAAATAGTTCTGGTAGCAATTTAAGTTAGTGCCAATGGATAATCTTTCCATAATGAATGGATGTATTCCCGTGTGTGTGTGTGTGTGTGTGTGTGTGTGTGTGTGTGTACATGCGTGTGCCCCCACGCACACACATATTTAGGTGATATCTTCATAAAACAGCATACAAATCATAGTGCAAGTCTTTTGAAAAGAGGACTTGGTGTTGTCTCTCATGTATTGAAAAGGTTAAAGTACAAGGATTTCCTCTGGGTTTGGGAGAGGAATGGTGAAACCCAAGGGAAATAATTCTATGCAGGTGCATGAACTTATTTGGGAATTTAAAGTAGATTTTGATCAGACCCACCCCTCTACCCTTTGCTAAGCACGGACCCCCTTCCCTCAGGCTGTTTCATCGTTCCCCGAGATTTGCTGTCCCAGGATTTTCTCCTGCCTTGCCTCCGAATAGAGTGCAGCGATTCCCTGCTTGAGCTGTCCGCCCCACGTAACTAGCTGCCCCCTCAGGTCTCACTGTGTCAGCCCCAGGCTGCGAAGCGAATGGGTAAGGGCTTGCCAACTCAGGCAAACTTCGTCATCAGAGATGACTGAGGTTTTGGGGTTTCCCCATCCCTCCCACGCCGGGCCATGCCGCTAGCGTTAAAGAGTGCTGCAACTCTACTCTTGAGCTGCAGGGACGGGGCAGAAAACCCAGCGCACTCTGGACGACACTGCTGCCAGTCAGGGGCTCCTGGCTGGGGACAGAGAACGCAGGGAGATTTTCCACAAGACGCTTTGTTTTCCTGCGGCAGAAACCCGAGGCGGGCTCTTTCCACCAGTCCTAACTGGCCCGCAGCAATAGCCATGGAAGTTGCTGTGGCGCAGAGCGAGACCCAATCACTCCGCACCGCCCGTTTTGTGGAGGTTTTTTCCCTACATAGATTATTGCTTTCTTCCTCCTTTGGGTAAGTGGAATGAGTCCCCAAATAACCAACCCAACCAACCAATCAATGTAAATTGACTGTGATGGAAGCGGGCGGGGAGGGGGTAGGGAGGCACGAAGAGTTAATGTGCTAATTAGCTAATGGGCTAAGGTGCTAGTTTTTGTTTGTTTGTTTTGAGGGGTGGTGGTCTTGCATCTCAGCTTTGGAAGAATTACATTTAATTTCACACGCATTGCAGGGAGGGTACTGGAATTTCTTCATTTTTGTCCCCCCCCCCCCATAAACTTGTCTTTGAGGATGAGAGTGGGGTTGAGGGAATGCTCCAGAGATGAGTGGCCCCTGAAAGGCAAGAGGGAAGGAATCCAGTGATTCAGTGCAGAGATGTTCCCCCATGCCAGTGGCCAGAGCAAGACTCTAACCCAACCAACAGCTATGTACGAATTCTGTTTCCAGGGCCAGGAGGGTCTGCCCCATGTCTCCCAACTTCCCCATAACTGTCCTCCTGCTATTGGGGTGGGGAGGTCATTTATTACCTAGAGGTCAAAATCACTTTTAAGGAAGACCTGCAACTTACTTTGGACATAAGGGATGCTCTGTGTTTGTTGATTGGCTGAATGGCAATGCATCAGGAGACTGCAGTTTGTTCCAAGGAATGGTGCCTTGGGCAGTGATAGAATTCCTTAATGTTGACCTCCTTGAATGCAGGATAGCCCAGTTCCTTATACAAAGGGGAAGAGACTGGAGTTTGGATAACCCAATATTTGGACCATCATTACTCAAAAGAACACATCTGGTCAGATTCATGGTCCTAGACCCCAAGGTTTTGGTATAGAGACGATGGGTCTTTGGGTCAGATAAACTTGGGGTCTAGGTCTCCCTTCTGTGACCCTGGGGGGTATTTCTTATTCCCCTAAGCAGAAGTCTTCACCTCTGTACAAAGAGGCCAGGGAGAGCATCCTCAGAGAAATGGAGGAAACTGATGGAGAAAGAGAGGAGAGAGGCGAAGTTGCATTAAATAAGCTGTTTTGCCTCCTCACCTAAAGGGGTTTTGGGGAGGTGTGCTTCTCTGTTGGTTCCTGGCTGACTCCAGTGGAGATGAAGGGAGGAGAGGGTAGAGTGAGGCTTGAAAGTGCTTCTGAGGGTCTCCTTTCTGTGGGCTTGGGTAAAGAATTCCTATGTATACCAGTTTCTCTGGGGCTTACCACTGGGAAATGAGGAAGTTCTATTTGCTTTGTGTTCCTGCCTTGTTCGTCGTCCTCGAAGTCCAAGGAGGGGCAAGTATGAAAACAGCCCAGAGGAGGCTGCTCTGAGGCACTCGGGGAAGCCATCCAAAGGGCTCAGGAGGCAGAGCAGCACCTCAGTGTGGTGCTGGCTGTCCTTGAACTTGGTCTGCAGAGAACTCAAAGCTTGTGTCTGGGCTGCTTGGGAAGTCAGTGACAAAGCACTTCCCACAGTAGCTCTCCCCATAGAGCGTGCCCCAGAAGTGTGTGTGTATGTGTGTGTGTGTTGATAAGTTTACCCAGGCCTCCCATGGACCTCCAAGGTATCTTGAATGCCAGGCTAGTCTAGGGTTTGAGAATCACAGCTGACAGACTTGGGAAATGGGTAGTTGTCACTTTTTTCTTCCCTAAGTTAAGGCAGTAACAATCAATCTGACCTCCTAGCACTAGTTCTTCGAAGCACAGGTCCACGTCAGTCTTACCCTTTGCCAGGTGGCCAGCACCTGGCTTAGTGATGTCACACAGAAGGACTTCGGTTTGTAGATGCTGAATGAATAAGAGATTTTAGTGATCTTACTTATAGACAAAGGGACTGAGTTGAACTTCCTATTCAACACCACAGTGTGCTAACCAAACCTTCCTTTAGCAAACATTACACTTCCTTTAGCATACATCATCATTATTGTTGTTGTTGTTAATTATTTTGAGTGTCTGTTATGTGCAAGTCTCTGCTGCTAGGCTCCCCAGGGAACTTACAAGCAGAATTCATATGGATACTCTGGTGGCTCTTTCAAGAGCACCCGAGCACTGTTAGCCTTTTCTGGCTTTATCTAGGTGGAAACCCACCTAGGGATTCCAGGACGAGGATAGTGGGGGTGGGGCATCTCCCTAACTCTCTGAGAACAGGGCTGAGGTCTTCCTGCACCCACCATTGGCTGATTCTCATGGGCTCCCCTGGGCCACCTCCTTAGCCAAACCTTAGCAACTCCACTTTCCTCCTGGGCCTCAGAGGCTCTCCCCAGCCCATCTCCCCAGCCTCCAAGCAGGAGCCCTAGTCCGGCTACAGGTAGCTGGGGAAGAGACCAAGCTGTGCCTAGGGAACTAGGCGCGGTGAGAGCGCAGCCAAGGCCAAGCGGTCCCAGAACAAAAGGCTCATGGCTGGTATTAGCTTCCTTCACTCAGTAGCACCGCGGAGACCTGGGTTCGGGACTCAGGCGAGAGGACCACGCTGGGGAGCAGGGAGTGGAGTACCAAAAATGAAGTGACAAAAGAGAAAGAGCAGGCACCCGGGGTGGGAGCGGTGAAAGGAGGTCACCCCCCCAGGCCGAGGTCTGCGGTGGGGCCGCGGCAGGCAGGCCCTTTCCTCCGCCTCCTGCGGAGCCTTCCAGGCAGCCAAGCGTGTCTCCGGCTGCAACTCCACCGAGCACGCTGCGGCCGCGCCAGTAAGTAGCAGCCGCGCCCTCTGCTCGCAGTCTCCGCGCAGCCCGAGGGAGGACAGGTCCGCCACCGCCTAGCGACGAGACGGGGTGTCCGGGATCCACGCGCGCCCGGCGTTCTCCCGCAGTGGCGCGGCACCTGCAGCGCGCCACGGGGAGGGTCGCCTTAGCCGCGAGCTCCCCGGGGCGCCGCGCCACCCTTCTGTCCAATGGCTTTCAGCGGGCGGAGAGTGGGGGGCGTCGCCCGGGGGCGAGGAGCCCCGGCTGGGGAGGGGCGAGTGCTCTGTGCTCAGCCGAGCGAGGCTGACGTGTCCGCTGGAGCGCGCGGCCGGGTGTGTGCGCGCCTGTGTGTATGTGTGTATGTATGTATGTGTGCGTGTGTGTGTGTGCGTGTGTGTGGATGCGAGAGAGGGGGTACGAACACGCCTTTGGGGACCCGAGGGACGCTGCGGTGGGCTTCTCTCCGGCCTCCGCCCGGCGGCTGCTCAGCCTCGAATCTGCCTACCGTGCTTTTGCAGAAGCAGCCCGGCTCTTTCATCCTCTCGGAACCACCCTCAGCATCCGATCTTACTTTTTCTTTCACCCACAAGGGCAGCAGCTGGCCACCCCTTAACCGGTGCAAACACCCAACTAAGCCAGTGCTCGGTGCTTTCCTCAGCTAGTATTTTCCCGCTTGTCTTTCTCTGGGGCTCCCCACGAGCCACTTCGATGCTCCTCCATCCTCACAAATTGTTCCGTTGGTCTGTTTAACCAACGAGTTGTAAATCGTGAAGACTTTATTATTATTATTATTTTGATTCTTTTCATTTCATCCCCCTGTGGGCAACGGAGCAATGAAATTTCCAATCGAGACGCCAAGAAAGCAGGTGAACTGGGATCCTAAAGGTTGGTATTGCCTACTTCGGGCTACCCTGGCTCTCTTTCACCTGCGGGTGCCTCACTGTGTGGATGGGCTTGCTCCCGGCAGGCAGCATGCGTCCTGAGGCTGGGAAATGCGCCTGACAACTGCAGCGTGGGTGGGAGGAGGGCGGAGGCAGCGTGGGTTCGGAACCCAGATCGCGCCTGTCAGGATCACATAATCATTGTCCCTCTAGGACGGTTTCACCTTCTATTTAAAGCTACACCAAACTGCTGTTTGTTTTGAAATTGTACCAAGAGTTAGTATTTGCTTTTGACTTTGTGAGTGTGCATGTTCGTGTGCCTGTGTGTGTGTGTGTGTGTCCTTTGTTTCTAGTGATCTTTGTCTCTCTGGCAGATGGGTGGGGTGCCTCTCACTGGACCTGGAGCTGCGCCTCATGGCCCGCGTGTCCTCAGAGGGACAGGTTTCTTGGCAGCGTGTGAGGCTGAGATCTGCAGTAGCTGTCCCTGGGGTAACACTTCTCTCCTAGGGCATGTAGCATAATGGAGCCCAAGGGGCCTCCGGAGTCTTCCCTCTGTCTTATTACTAATCCTGCCGGCTAGGTTAGTTTAGCTCAGGTTGTAGAAGGGGTGTGGGGAATGGTTTCCTCGACAAGGGTGGGTCTGGAAAGGGCTCACGGAGTGACCTACAGTGTACTCACGCACACAATAGTGTGGTATACTTTTAGGAATGTGAGCTCACTTTCCTTTCCTGTAAAAGGGATTAAGGCAGGTTGTGTGGGTGTGCCACACTCCTGGCCTTGGCCACTGCTCTCCCCCCCATGTTAACGCATCGATATTATAGCTCTGAGTAAATAGTATGGGAGCAGGACGAGTTGAAACCGTATGTCCAGTCACCTCTTAGCTCGTATCCAGGCTGAATTAGGGTAGGCAGTGCTTGAATGGGTCTTTTAAAGAATATCATTTTATTAGTCTTTGACAGTTTTATACAATATATCTTGATCATATCTAATTCCCACTCAGCTCAGTTCTTCCCTTTCAATTTCTTTATGACTTCATTTCTTCCCTTCCCCAGACTAGATCCAGGAAAGCAAGTTCTGTGTGAAGTAAATGTCTTATGAATTGACTGGCTGGAGAGTGAGTGAAGAGGTATTGCCCTTCAGATTGCAGACCCCTTCAGTACAACCTCAGTCTTCTGTTTGGTTTCCAAATCTCTGGAAATTAAGAAGCCTGCCTGCTAATTTGGCTTTTAGTTTTAATCATTGCAGGATTTATTTGTCAAATACATGTTTCACATCAGCCACAGTCTGAGACCTGGAAATATAGTCACAAGAGGACAGACAAAATATGTGTCTTCTTAGAGTTTACAGTGTGGGTGTTGGGTCAAAATTAGTCACTTCAGGGAGGCGTTAGGGATTCAAAGTGTGGCGGACTCTGTGGGCGCCATGGGGCTTTAAGAAAGTCTGATAGAAAACCTTGAAGCTGGGTGTGGTGGCTTGTGCCTGTATGTAAGCAATGGGGAGCCTGAGGCAGGATTTCCATTAGTTTGAGCTTTAATTAACATGAGGCTATCTTGTGAGTTCCAAGTCAACTTGGGCTTCTCCCCTGTCTGAAACAAAACGAGCAGATTGACAAAGGCTGGAGGAAAGGATGACAGGTGGTTTTGGTGAGGAAAAGACACCCCTATGGTCCTGGCACCTAGAGTGGCCGTTCCCTGGCCAGTGAGAAGGGGCTCTGCCTTCCTTGGAGGGAACCGCAGAGCAGAAGTCCACAGAGCAGAAGGAACATGTGCATTTGAGGAGCTGAAAACAGTGTCCCAAGCCCGGAGGAGAGAGACAGTAAGGAATTCGTGCTGTAAGGCGTGGTTGGGGATCTCCAAAGCCCCGGTGATGGTTGTGATAGAGTCAGGTTTGGGACTGAGGAAGAGGGGTCTTTATTTTAAGCCTTAAAGAGGTTCAAGCCAGAGTCACGTGATCTGAGCTAAGTTTCAGAACCATTGGAATGAGACGATTGCAATTCTAGGGACCACAAGCAACAGTACACTCGCCAAGGCGGTGGCGTTGGAGGTGGAGAGATGATGCAGAGAGAAGCTTTAGTGACCTGAAATCCACAAGACTTGTGAAAGAAGCACCCAGGTCAACTTCCAAGGACCGGGATACAGCTGGGGCAGGTCTGGTATGGAGAAGGGGGGCATTCTAGGGTGAGACGACCCCAGGGGGCAGCAGTTGACAGAGGAGGGGTAGATAGCTTTTGGAATTCTACTAGGAACATCAAGGGTTTGTGTTCCTGATGCTGGGTTTGAAAACTTATTTCTGAAACATCTTCTTGTGTCTCTGTGACAAGTGGTTCCCACGAATTTTCTGTGTTTCTCAGCCTGATACAGAGAAGAACATACTAGAAGCGTCTACAGTTACAACCACAGATGCTAAAAATAAACACTACAATAAAAAGAACAGTATTTCACCAGCCAGCCCAGGTGCTTCAGGACCATTAATCCCATCACTTATGCTCACAATTCTTTTTTTTTTAATTAAAAAAATTGATTAGCATATGAGAAATGGGTTTCATAATGAAATCTTCATTCCTATGTGTCATTATACTTTACTCATATTTATATTCTCCACCCCAACACCTTACCCCACTCCTCCTCCCTCCCTCTCATTGGTCCCCTTCTGGTTTGCTTTTGTTACTTTATTATCTTTATTATTTAAAACATTCTTCATTTAGTTTTAGGTGTATGGGTGTTTTGCCTGTGTACCACATGCAAGTACTGTTCATGAAGGCCAGAAGTGGGCATCAGATCACCCTAGGAACTGACTGAAGTTACAGATGCTTATCCAGTTGCCATGTGGGTGCCAGGAATTGAACCAGGGGCCTCTGGAAGAGGACTCAGTCTTCAGACTCGTTTTCATAGTTCTTATTTGACACCATGTTACTGTCCTACTTGACCGTTGCTGTTGCCAGGACACCATGAAACTGCCTTTCCTGAGGTTCACACCTTTTGTTTCTGAAGGCGCAGGTGACTAGAGTCTGACCTTGGGTGTGTCTTAGAATCACCAGCCAGATAGCGGCCGAATGCTTCTCATGTGTTAATTTCCTTAATGTTGACAAGCAGTTTAGGAGGAAAGTGTTGTCCTACTTTTAAAAACGAGGGAACTGTGGAACAGGAAGGTCAAGCAACTTGCTCAGAGTTGCCCGGCTAGTCGTGAGTAGGACTGGACTAAAACCTGGACTCTTAGTCACTCTTCTGGCATGTGTCTAATAGACTATTGGGACATCTGCCTGGCGAGTCTTCCAACACTCAAGGACTGTCAAAACTTATTGGAAGGAGGTAAAGGAGAAGGAAGAGAGTAAAGAGAGAGAAGGCTAGGCAGAGGAGGGGTAGTCATGCCAACTCACCAGAATCATTTAGTGCTATTCTCCTGCCTACTCCAGATTTGCTTGCTGCTCCGGCACGTTAAAGGCTTTTAAGCCCCAGAAACATCAATGCAGAATGTTCTCTCATGGCTTGAGGCAAGTGGATCAATATAGTGGAGAAAACTCAAGACTCAGGGGTGGGAAGAATTAGGTTCTGGAAGCAGCTGCATCATTTCCTGGCTGTGTGGCTTTAGGGTCTTCCCTTAGCCTCTCTGGGCCTTCCTTTCTTTCTGTTTAGAAAGCAGCCATGGCTATGGCCTCTGTGTACCTGTGGGCTCTTTGTGTACCTCCCCCTTCCCACCTCACCCCACCCTTGTTCTGATCTTTGAGTACCTGAGGCAGGGGATTGTCTTCCTCCTCTCCCCCCTCTCCTCCTTTTCTGTAAAGGAATTGCATTGCTTAGCTGCTGGTGGTGAGTAGTCACACACCTGGCTCCTCTCAGGTCACACGCTACCTCCCCTGAAGGACTAGTTCTCCGTCTCTGTCAGGTTCTAGGATGTATCATCTGTCGAGCCCTTCCTGGCAGTTGCAGTCTGGAGCCACCTTACTTACATATCACGTTGGATGCCAAACACCTTTACTAGCGCTCGAGCTTCATGAGCAGGCACTTCCTCATCTTGTTCAAAATTGTACTCCAGTGCCACAGGAAGTGCCTGGCAAACCTTAGTCACTTAGAAACCCATTGTCTCATGATGAATTTGATGGATAGATGGGTGGATGGATGAATGGACAGACAGATGGGTAGATAGATGGATGAATAGAGACAGGAAGGGAGATAGGGAAGGATTAACAAGGATTAGGGGTGTGTGTGTGTGGGGGGGGAGAGCCAGATCTATTGAAGTTTGGATGATGGATGAATAAACAGGTGAATGGAGGGACTGGAGGGTATCCAAGGCTCTGGTATCATGAAATTCTAGACTCCTCAAAGTTGCAAACCACAAAGTACAAATAAAGCCAGAAGAAGAAGGAGGCTGTCTTCAGTAGCACAGGGCCAGAACACACATCCATTTTCCCATTTCCTCTTCTCAGTCTGTCTCATTTCCTTCCCGGTTCTCAAGCCTGTAGCTGCTTTCCTTTCCCTTGCTTTCTCCAGGAACTGAAAGGCTGTTGTGAGCGTGAGGTAGTGATGCCAGATGGGTGTGTCTGGCCAGACAAAGATCTGGTCAGTGTTCAGCTAATAATGGATCTGTGGCTATTTTCAGGGACTTTAATACACTTAAGGAATAAATAAAACCTCCGAACGGGAGCTGGGTTCTTTAAAAAAGCTGCACTTTCAATGGAGAGTTCCAGGAAATCCTTCACCTTTTGTGTAGCACTTTTCAGTTTACAGAACACTTTTCACAAATGATGTCATTTATTCTTCAAGCAACTATTTTTTGCAGATATTAAGAGTTTTAGTCTTGCTGCTGGGAAAGCTAGGATGTAGAAAAAGGAGAGGCAACTAACTTCTTTGCGACCCTCAGACTTCAGATAGGTAGCGAACAGAGGCTGATCCCGGGTCATTGACTGCCTCTATCCAGGGTACCATCAGTCACACCTCCTTTCCCTCCATGGCTTATCAATTCCAAGGTCACCCCCTCTTCCTACTTGGCAATACACTCACAAGTCTCCCTGGGAGAGTGGAGGTGGCCAGTGGGTCTCCAGCTGTGGCCTGTTTCAGCAACTTTTTTGCACCTGCATAAGCTACATACATGTTACAGCATGGATCAGCATGTAGAAGGCGGAGCCCACCTTCCATCCTGGCCCAAGGGAGATATCAGTCTGTGGTGAACGGGAGCTATATTGAGTTGGTGGGGTCCCATGAGTGCTGTCTTCATTAGTGTGTTTCCAAACATATATTTGCACAGTTTAGGTTCTCTGGAAAGGAAATCATCTATTTCTGATTTAATATCCAACTTTCAGAAGATCAGCATTCCAAATGCAATTAATAAAGAGCCCAAATCACCATAATTAGTGGAGGAATTACAGCAGGATGATGTTCCAGAGATTTTTCTGAGCTGAGGTTTGGTTTGAGATTCCTTTACAGCACAGTTGGTTCTTCTCTTGTAGAATGAAGACAGGGCATGTGGACCCTTGCCGTTCATCCCATTTCTATCATCACTATGCTTTGGCTTTATCTTAAGTCAGGCATATTTGAGAAACACAGTGCTGTTTTGCCTCCAACTGGGAAACTTCAATCATAGCTGAGCTGTGGTGTGAAGGTTACTAGAGGCGCAATGAGCTAGTGAATTGCTTTGTACTTTTAGTCTACTGGAAATCAATCTCTTCCTCTCAGTGTCTTTCTCTCTCTGTCTCTGTGTCTCTGTGTCTCTCTCTCTCTCACACACACACGTACATGCTCACATACATGCATATGCACATGCACATGTACACACAGGCACACATGCACGCACATACTCACACAGAATGATAAATGATTTTAAAAAAAGCAGAAAGAAGCCATTTGCCCACAATTTAGTCCCTTAGTGAAAGCAGAAAGGTGAATAAAAACAATTGTTTCTTCTCAGATTTTGTTAAGAGGGGGACCTAGTGGGTGGCTCATACTGAGTTAGATCTGCTTAGGGTCCATCTGAAGGCTTTGTTATGGAACCTAAATGTGGCGTTAGAGTGAGGTCACTATGTGGATTTACACCCAGATGGCTTATTTCTGTCTTTAAGAATCATCCTCTTCTGGACACTGGTCCTTTGGGTCCTTCCCAGCAGCTTAGCGCTGTCTATGAGACTTATCACTGTCACCCAGAATGGGGGAAAGCAGAGATCCCATGTTTACAGAAATGGTTTATGGAAGAAATCTGAGATTTCTACTTTGTCCCTCCTAGGATCTGGAACTGAGTGCCATAGAATGGTTATAAAGCCTGACTTTCTTCACCAATGCCGTGTGTGTGTCAGTTGTGATATTTGCACACCCATCACCTTTGTTGTGGGGGCCAAGAAGTTAGGTGACTATTTAAAGAAATGGCGAGAGGAGATTAGAGCTAAAAAGTCCCTACCTATTAGTTTATTGCCATTTTTTTTTTGTTTCAAACTGGAGATGGTTAATTTTTCACCTATTTTAATCACAAACCAACCTGACCCATGTCCTAAAATCCACTGGTTGAGAATGTTGTTTTAGGCTAGAGGCGTTCATTTCTCACAGCAGAAGTTGAGACCATATAGAAAGAACTCAGGTCCTATTTGGTCTAGTATATTCAGGACTAGAATGGCTCGAGAAAAAAATAAATGCACACTGTAATCATTTAACTTAGATTCAAGGTAAGATGCCTCCCTATGAATCGTGGCAGCAGAGAGTATGAGCGTCTAAGTTCTTGGGCTGTCTCTGCTGTTCCTATAGAAAAGGAGAGAATCGAGTTGTTGATCCCATCGAGTCCATCGAGTCCCTTCCTTCTTTGATAGATTACTTTGGTCTTAATTTGAGCTGTATTGCTTAGTAGTAACTGACTAGGGAAAATTTCTCATTTTGACTTGACTTCTTTAGCTGTAAAATGGAAAAATTATATCCAGCTCATCCACAGTTTGTTATGAAGATGAGTTGAAATGAAATGACACATTCAGAACTCTTCTAAGCACCTCATAGATGATGGGTGCCCTATGCTGGTATGAGAAGCACCTGGGACAGTGTCCAGGTTACCAGGGAGGTGTTCCACAGCAGAAGCACCCCTATTAGGAGTCTCTTAGCACCCCAATACTCTCAGTCCGGGTTTATGAAGCCTAGGCTGTTCTGATCTTTAAAAAAAAAAAAAAAAGACCAGA
Source organism: Mastomys coucha (assembly GCF_008632895.1). Taxonomy (NCBI): domain Eukaryota; kingdom Metazoa; phylum Chordata; class Mammalia; order Rodentia; family Muridae; genus Mastomys; species Mastomys coucha. The sequence continues at coordinate 112,570,519 of NW_022196912.1, read as the reverse complement.
GAAAGAACATATAGTTTGCAATCACAATATTTGAGTTATCTCTCTTCTGACTTTCTTGTCTGAATGTCTTAGCCTATTTAGGTTGCTGTATTGACACCAGATCATTGTGTGGACTTGAAAAAGTCACTTATTCTTCTTGAGCCTTATTTTCTTTCCTGGATAAAACACAGTTCATGATAGCTCTTTGTAGCTATTGAGATGATCAATTGAGATAAATGTAACTATGATTTATAAGCTGGAAAATTATAGCATTTCCTAAAGTGTGTTCTGCGAGATACAGCTAGTTTCAACAAAGACTCTGAAGGAAACAAAACAAAACAAACAAACAAACAAAAACCCCCAAAAAACAAAAAACAAACAAACAAAAAAGAAAATCCAGGTCTGTCTGGGCTCTACCCCAGAGGTAGAGTGCTTGCCTGGAATGCCTGGGTTATAAAAGTCCTAGAGTTCAATCTCAGTGAAAAGCAACATGACACAACACAACACACACACAACAAAACTGTAGCCAAAGTACTGGAAACAAAAGCAGTAGCAGTACCAGCAGCAACATCAGTGATAGGTTATTGTGAAATAACTCTGCAGAATGATGCTTGCTCAGTTCATTCCGGAGAGTCCTCATGAAACCTTAGTATTTTACTGCATTGCCTACCACCAAATAACCCCAATATTTAGCAGGCCTGGTACATGTGAGGCCCTGGGTTCCATTCCCACCACTATCAAAAAAGAAAGTATATTGAGCTATTTATATGAGAACCCATAGTGAGTCTCAAAACAGACAGACAAAACTGAAAATAAAACAAAACACAAAAACAAGCTGCACTCAGTGTTCTTGAATAAAACCAGAAAAAGCAGGATGGTTTCTGGTCTGTGCAATCCAAGTGTTGGGATTTGGGGTGTCCATACCAATGATGACACTGCCTCAAATGTGTGGTTGAAACATGAGTTGTTAGCTCACTAAGACAGCAGGGACGGTGTGCCTGGGGCGACAGGCACCCACAGTGACAAGCTGGTGGAGGAGGACAGTTGGCAACCCCTGTCATTTTTCCAGTAAGTATTCTTTTGACAAGCCATTGCATATTCCCTGTAATCTTGACTAAACGGTTTCCTGGAAGTAGGCTGCATCAGAGCTCCCGCGTTTCCCAACTCTAAACATCTGGTTTATTCTCCATGTGATTTGTATTTTGAGGGAAGCCTGGGGCTTCTGTGTTCTGCACAGGACAGTGTGCGTATGGAATCTCTGGGTGTCACTGTGGACTTGAGCGGGATCAGGAACTGGAGATTGCTGAGTATGTCATTTTCCATACATAGTGACAAAGACAGGGTCTAAGGAAGGGTGAGAGGGGTTTCTGGGAGGCTGCCTGAAGCCCCAGTCTTATACTAGAGCCAGCTCTTATGTTGTCTGTAACCATGGTAACCAAGGGCTGAAAGAGTCTCCAGATGCCGATATGCTACCCTAACCCTCCACCCCCACCAGCCTATTATTTTCCCTCTGTTCTTTCAACCTGGAAACTCCTTCTGCCCCCACAGGATGGATTCTTCCTTGGTACTTTAAACACTAAAATTTTATTTTTATTTATTTATTTTTGTGATATTTATCATTATCTATCTATCTATCTATCTATCTATCTATCTATTTCTGTTTGTATATCTGTCTGTCTGTCTGTCTGTCTGTCTGTCTAGATAGATAGATAGATAGATAGATAGATAGATAGATAGATAGATAGATAGATGCAGGGACAACATGTGGAAGTAGGTTCTTTTCTTCGACATGTAGGTTTTGGGGATCAAACTCAGATAGTCAGGATTGGTACTAAGCATCCTTACCCACTGATTCATTTCACTGTCTCACTGGTGCTTGTGTGCATGCGTGCGTGCGTGCGTGCGTGCGTGCGTGCGTGCATTCATGCGTATGTCCATGTGTCTGTGTTTTTGCACTTCTATGCAGGTGTGCTTGATGTAATTTGTAGCCTAGAGGTTAGATTTGGGATATCCATTCCTTCCCCGACCCCCCAATCCTTTTTGGTTTATCTGTTTTTAGTTTTGAGACACGGTCTCTCACTGCACCTAGAGTTCAATGATTGGGTAGATTGGATGGTGTTGATCCCCTTACCTGTTGTGACCCACTATTCTGGGATTACAGACATGGGACATTGCCCTGGCTTCCTAAGTGGGCATTGGTGTGTTCATGCTTGGGCAGAAAGCCCACTCAGCCCCACACTGGCACTTTTAACTTTCTGCCAACTGTACACTTCCAGAGGCCCCGCTTCCTTTTCTTCTTTGAATTTTATGTGTATGGGTGTTTTACCTGCATGTCTGTCTGTGAACTGCATGAATGCCTAGTGCCTGTGGAGGCCAGAAGAGGACAGATCCCCTGGAACTGCAGTTACAGACAATTGAGAGTTACCATGTGGGTATTGGGAATTGAACCTGGAGGGTTCTAAAAGTCCCATTTTCAGCTCCTGGATCCACAGTAGTTTCATTATAACCCAGGCCAGGCCACATGTGAATAATGCACTTAGCATTTGTGTTTCTACCATGAAAGGTTTCATGGGTGACACACACTGCAGATGTAATTACAGCTGTGCCTGACAACAGTGGTTCTCTGGTTGTCTTTGTTTCTGACAATGTTATTTTGCTGACTGCCTGGTTAGATGCTGTGGGTTTTGGATGTGTTCCCAACTCAACGAGGACGGATAAGTTCAAACTCTGGTCTTTTGTCAAGAGATTTTGATATTGACTTGCAGGGGTGAGGGTGGTGGTATGGTGACTTAAAGGTGGTGACATGAATGGTGGCTACTTTGTGACCAATGTAGCAGGTTACTGATGGGTTACTTGTTTATTTCTTTAGGAAAACAGGATCTTCAGGAATAGTGTGACATGGGAAGAAGACACTAAAAGTTTATTTTAAAAATTATTTAAACTACTTGTAAACTGCACAATGGATTTAGCTAAATGTTTATGCTGGATAGCTGCTATGTGGCTATGATAGTACTGGGTACTGGACTTGATTGGGACATTTGAGCCTTCTGATAGGACTCATAGAAATCGAAAAACATACAGTCTAGGGGCAAACGTTTCATGACATCTTTGGTTTATGAGAACCAATTATGCAAAAAGGGGGGTGTGTTGTGGAGCAATGGGTGTTGCATATTCAATTTCTTACTTGAAAGAATCTTTTCTCTGGCTTTGTCACTCAGCCCTTGATTTTATGGTAATTTATGCACACGTAGTGAACAAATCAATAAATGAAAAGCTATGGCGTGTCCATAGTCTCCTAACTTCAAATGATTCTTGGAAGCATGCAGCTGTCGGTCCGACATAACGGGCCTAATAGACAGTGCCAGCATCCCCTCCACACCGGCTGTTGCTTTGTTCCTGGTGTCCAGAGGTATTGTGACATTGCAGTGTTTTTCCTTTGACTATGATGGGACCCCCTCCCTGCTTGTCCTGTCCCTGTGGCCTCAGCTCAGAAGTCCTCCCCTGAGCCTGAATTAATGAGAGACTATGACACATTGATTCCTTTCTCTGGCAGGGTGAGAACACAGCTTCCATAGGAGCATGAATGCAGGCTTATCAGGCAATAAGTTCTGCATTCAGCCCCAGTTATAAAGACGGTCAGAAGAGACAACCGCAGGGGGCTGGACTTTAGGAGCTCTCTAAGTCCTTGTCTCACAGTTCCACTCTTACACACACCACTGTTTCCCATGGCTGTCAGGATGCCTTTGCTTCTTATGCACCAGTAGTTGCTATTCATCCATCTGGTAATTCTGAACACTACTGAGTGAGCGTAAACAGAAATGGGGCTGGGTACTGAACATAGACACATGCAAAAGTCCCAAGTCTGAGGACCCAGAGAAGTCACAGTCTGGCCATTGAGACAAGTGCCTCATTGAGTAATTATGATGCACTGCAAGAAATTCATTGCTAGAGATGTGGATTAAAACCAGGTATCCAGGACACGTCTGCTTTCTGTCCAACCTGAGGTAAAGGGCTTCCTCTGTCATATGTTCCTCCTGTTGTGCCTGAATGCATGAAGACAAGCAAGCATGAATTGAACCTTCTGAGACAATAAGCAGAAAAAAATTCTTCGGTGTTATGGGTTATATCTACCATGTTCCCTGTAGGTCCATGTTTTGAGCCCCTTATCCCCAGTGGGTAGTACTATTTTGGAAGCTGTAGAGTTTGAGGATGTGGGCATGGCTGGTGAAAGTATGTAAGGAGGGGGTGGGCTTTTGAAGGTTATAGCCTGGTTCTTACTCAAGTTCTGTTTTGTTTCCTGGCCTACTGTGGTGTGAGGAACTTCTGGCACAAGCTTTCTTCTCCATGTGTTTTCCTCCACAATGGGCTTGAGTCACTGAAATAATGAGACCCCCCTTTCTCCTGTGAGTTCTTTCTGGCAGGTATTTTGATCACAGTGATTCAAAAGTAACCACCTTACCCCTCATGCTGTTTCTAACAGCTGTTTAGCCACAGATCTCAGAAGAAGTAATGAATTTTGCAGGTTTCTCATGAAAATAACCCCACTTCTGGTTATGGTTGGTATACTACTATAGCTACCAGCTCAGTATGACCCAACACACACACACACACACACACACACACACACACACACACACACACACACTCACCAGTGTCCAATCCTCTCTCTCACCCCTTCAGCACTCTGAGTTCTTACTTGTCACAAAGTGAGTTTTACTATGTAGCCTAGGCTCACATTGAACTTTCCACCCTCCTCTTTCAGCCTCTGGCATTACAGGTATGGACTACCACACATCTGACTACTGACAGACTTCTAACTGGCACGTTTTGTCCCCCTCCGGCTGGAATCGTCTTTATTGCTCCCATACAAGGTGGGGAGTACTGAGGAGCTAGGGCATCTAGAGTGACCCTCAAATCACAACTGACTGGATACCAACACCCCAATTCCCTTAGCAGTGGGTGGGGTAACTCAGGAAGGCCTCAGTTTCCTAACAGTGATAACTCACTTGCTGCTGAGCCTTTTATTGGTTTCTTAGCAACCTTCCCATCTGTGGCTCTTTTCTCTAATTCCCTAATGGGTTTTTTTTTTCATATCCTAAAAAATTACTGGTATTCAAAATCTTACTGTGGGTTTAGCTTCTTGGGGGAACTCAGAGGAAGACATATGTTGAAGATCTATTATTCCTTGTGTTTCTGCCATATGCAACAGGCACCAGCTTTGATGGTGGAATGAGGAGAGAGGATGGATACAGGACCTCAGGATACCTAACTTGTCACTAAGGAAAACAGCTCTCAAGGGATATAATCCCAAAACATCTTCCTTGAGTCCTAATTCTGGCAAATAAGCCACAAAAATGTGGTAAGCCAAGGCTTGATGGGGCTCATCTGAGCCTCATCAAACCAGTTTGTTTCCATAATTCTCCTTTTTATGAGAGGGAAAAATGAAGTGCAGTTGATTTTCATTATTTACAATAATTGTTATGTTCTTCAAAGTTTGTACAAATTGTGAATTAACAAATGAAAACTCTTGCCACTGTGGGAAGCACAGGGCTAGGTCCCTGCCAACCTCTGGTCACAGCGCTCTCATCAAGTGATTAGGATGGACCATCATCCTATTGAATTTGTACTGTTGGTTCATTTCACATTGGACTCCTGGCTACAGCCTTGTCAGTGTGCCTGGATGAAGCTTATCCAACACACTAGTTTTTCTCTGAAGTCCCTCACTGCCATCTCCGACATAGAAACACTAGGCAACACTTCCATGTAATGCTTGGAGATTTTAGGCAGTGATATCATAAATAGATTGTAAGCAACATAGTTGCTTATACCATGAAAGCTGAAGTGAGAAGGCAGAGAAGAGCTTGGCTGATTCCCAGCTGAGGGTGTGCCAGGCAACTGGAGCCCCCACCTCCGTTGCTTACGCCATGCCAGCAAATGACCACTAGAGCACTACAAATATTGACTGTGAGATGATCCAGATAAAATTTTCACGTGGGAGAGTTAATAGAAATAGAATTTGTGAACATTAATGAAAGACAAATGTCTTTCTGGTGTTATCACACAGAGACTTGATTCCAGTTTATTATATTTATGGACATGAGAGCCAGCTCTGTGATTGATAATGATACCGAGGTATTAGTGAGATGATCCTTGTCATTGAGGGTCCATTCTGGTGGTCCAGAGACATCTACTGACATAAGAATGTGTGTATGCACATGTGTGTGTATGTGTGTGTGTGTGTATTCTTATAGAAGAAATGTGAAGGAGGGCATTAAGAATTCTAGTCAGAAATGACTTGGAGGAAAGCCTCAGGTAGGTCTTGAGAAACAGGTTGCATTTCAAGCACTCTATAAGTCTTGGGAAGTCACGGTCAGAGCAACCTTGTTTTCTATGATTGACTCTGCCAGGCTACTTGCCCTTGTACCCTCCAGTAACACTCATTCTTCAGTGAATCAAGTGTGCCTTTTTAAATATCATCTTTCTTACTTACACTGGGGCTTCTTTATTCTTTGGGGGCATCCTCTCTTCTTTAGAAACACAGGTCTTTCCTTCTCTACACGAATATCCCCATCACTGTATAAAGAGGCTTCTGTATCACCTATCAGCTCCTTGACCCTTCCTCTCCTCTTACTAGCACTTCATTTCTGGAGAGAGTGGTCTAAGGTTGCCATCTTTACTTCCTTCACTTTCTAAGTGGCTGCTGCTTTCCGGGGTGAGCTTTCACAATGAGGACTTCTTCCTCTGTATGGTCTTTTGACTATGATTAAGATACATAGTGCTGCCAGGTGGTGGCACAGAGAAACCCTGTCTCAAACAAACAAACAAACAAACAAACAAACAATTCTTCATGTTGTCAAGACCCTGTTAGACGTTCCTTATACAATATGGGCACTGGCTGTTAAGAGAGTTCGATTCTCATCAAATAAAGAAATTTCCTGGGCAGTGGTGGCGCACGCCTTTAATCCCAGCACTTGGGAGGCAGAGGCAGGCGGATTTCTGAGTTCGAGGCCAGCCTGGTCTGAACAAAGTGAGCTCCAGGACAGCCAGGGCTACACAGAGAAACCCTGTCTCGAAAAAACAAAAACAAAACCAAAAAAACAAAAAAACAAACAAAAAAAAGAAATTCTAAGATTTAGTTCTGCTACTTTCTAATACCACCTAGAATTTTGTTCTTGTTGGCTTGTTCAATTTCCTACTTTGCTTCTTTGTATAATACCAGACACAGGTCCTGGATGGCAGTACAAAGACCTAGGAACTCCTAAAGCCATTTAACTCTAAAGACAGAAGAAAATGAGGACATGAAGGGATCTCCCTAACCCTCCCTCCTTAGACATTTCCTTTCTTTCCTCTTTTCTTCCCCTATCCTTTTCCTTTTTTTCTGCTTCTCTTCCTCCTTTACTTCTCCTTCTCCCCTGTCTTAGTCACTTTTCTATTCCTGTGAAGAGATGCTATGACCAAGGCAACTCATAAAAGAAAGCATTTAATTGGGAGCTTACTTTATAATTCAAGAGGGTTAGTTTATCATCATGGTAGAGAGCTTGGTAGAAGGCAGGTATGGTGCTAGAAAGGTAGCTGAGCACTATCCTGATCTGTAGGCAGAGAGAGAAAGAGAGAGAGAGAGAGAGAGAGAGAGAGAGAGAGAGAGAGAGAGAGAGAGAGAGAGAGAGACACAGAGAGACAGAGACAGAGAGACAGAGACACAGAGAGAGACAGAGACACAGAGAGAGGCAGACAGAGACACAGAGACAGAAACAGAGACAGACAGACATACACACACACATGAGAGAGACAGAGAGACAGAGAGAGACAAAGACAGAGAAAGATAGAGAGACAGATGCACACACACACACAGAAAGAGAGAGAGACAGAGAGACAGAGAGACAGAGAGACAGAGACAGAAACAGAGACAGACAGACAGACATACACACACACACGAGAGAGAGTGAGAGAGAGACAGAGAGACAGAGAGAGACAAAGACAGAGAGACAGATACACACACACATAGAAAGAGAGAGAGACAGAGAGACAGAGAGAGAGACAGAAACAGAGACAGACAGACACACACACACACATGAGAGAGAGTGAGAGAGAGAGACAGAGACAGAGACAGAGAGAGACAAAAACAGAGAAAGACAGAGAGGCAGATACACACACACACAAAGAGAGAGAGAGAGAGAGAGAGAGAGAGAGAGAGAGAGAGAGAGAGAGAGAGAGAAGAAGAAGAAGAAGAAGAAGAAGAAGAAGAAGGAGAGAGAGAGAGAGAGGGCATCAAGGCCTGACATGGACTTTTGAAACCTCAAAGCTTACCCCCAATGAAACACTTTCCCCAACAAGACCACACCTACTTCAACAAAGCCACTCCTAACCCTTCTAATCCTTTCAAATAATGCAACAACTCCCTAGTGAGCCAGGAGGGCAATTGAGCCTATGGGGCCATTCTTATTCAGACCATCATATCTCCTTGTTCCCTTTCTATTCCCCAGTTCTTTTTTCTCCCTTTCTCCTCTCTTCTTTTCCCCTTCCCACTTCTCTTTATTTTCTTGAGAGTCCTTCATAGACTTCTTGCACATAACCCCTACCCCACCCCCACCCCATCAGTAGCAAAGTAGAATGTTTCATCCTTCTTAGCTCAGAACAATGAAGACTCACTCCTTGCTTCTCTAAGTGGGGCCCATCTTTATTGATACATTGCCATTTAGCCAACCTTTAGGTAAAACTGGATGTGACAGCAGAAAGGGAGAGAGGTGAGAGTAAAAGTTGCAGGCAATAATCTGCCCCATCTTCCTGGATACTAGGAACTAATTTTGACTTTTAGAAGGACAACTTAGCCTCTAAAAAATAACTTCATTCTGCTTTGCAACAGGATGGGTTTCCTTTCACTGGTCTATCTACTCCCTGCTTTCCTATTGCACACTTCTCTTTTTCTCTTTCTCTACATGTTTACATGCTTAGACTTGAGGTCCTTCTAGTTTGGGTCTGTACATTCTTCTTGCATGACCTCAGCTGCCCTTTAGTGCTGTGTTAATGCTATCATTTTCTAAGTGGTGTGTGTGTGTATGTGTGTGTGTGTGTGTGTGTGTGTGTGTGTGTGTGTGTGTGTGTGTGTAGTTGCCACCTGATGTTTCCACTCACATGCCTTTACTGTGAAGTCCAACACAGAACTGTGGATTTTGCATTCCAAACCCATTCTTCCCCAGACTGAATTATCTCAGTGAATGATACCACCTTATAAAATCTGGTCAGATCACATGAGTCCTTTCTTTCTTGTCTCCCCTCCCTCCCTAACACATTCTTTTCACCACAAGTCCTATCCAAGACACCTCTCAACCACACCTAGGATCTTTGCTTCTGTCTGTTTTTTTTCTTCCCTCCTTGATCTGTGTGTTCTCTCTGTTGGATGTTGACAGTGCCTTCATGTTGGTCTACTTATTTCTGCTCCTATTGCCTGGTGCTCTGTGCTATTCCATTTATTTCAGTTAAGCACTCTCTACTGCTGCTGGCCTACAAAGTCTTGTGTGGTGACCTTTGTTAATCTGCCTGAAACCTTGTTCTGAACCACCTCTCCCCAGTTTCCTCTGGACTTCCTCCTTCTATGACTTATTGAGAAGGTTTTCAAAACCTGCATTTCCTCCTTTGATTCTTTTCTATCCAACCTTCCTCACCTATGGAATCTCAGCTCAAATGTAATACCCCAGAAAGCTTTCTCAAACCCACAATTACCAGCCACTTTCTGCTATAATTCTCTGCATTGGGCCTATAAATCCCTGAAAAAACCTCCTATTTGGTAATTTAATGAACTGAAACTAATGAAATTACGACACTAAAACCACTAAAAATTTGTATGACACCAAGAGAACAGAGACTTTTAAGGAGATGAACACAACTAGCAGCATTTCATGTCCTTGCAAAGGCTGAAAGGGATGGTGATGGTGATGTGTGTGTATATATGTGTGTATGTATGTATATGTGTATATATATGTATGTATGTATACATGTATGTCTATCTGTATGTGTATGTATGATATGTGTATATATGTGTATATATGATATGATATGTATGTATGTATGCATGTATGGGTATATATGTATATATGCATCTATGTATATATATGTATGTATGTGTATTATGAATGTTCATATGATATATAACTTTAGGGAAATATAGAATAATGATACCCTATGGCTTTTCAAGCTTCATTAGTGTAATTGTTCCTCTCCTTCTCTATTGCCCTCCTTCTCCCAGTCTTTCCTATGCCAGCTTCACTTTGTATTTAACTAATATTTTTGATATTGGGTCTCACGATATAGGCCAAGATGGCCTCAAACTTTTGATTCTTCTGCCTCAGTCTCCTAAGACCTGGGATTACAGATGTAATCATATCTGCCTAGATTTCACTTTTAAAAACTTAAAAAATTAGTTTTACCTTTAAGCAGCAATTTGTACCATATTTAGTGTTTTTATTTAAATTTTAAAAAGGAATCATTAAAAAAAGGAATAAATCATTAAAAAAAGGAATAAATATAGACTACTTCCAGGTAAATATAGAATGCCTGTGTCATCATGGGCATTCAGTTGTTCTATTTTTCCTAGCATATACTAAAGTAAACAGTATCACCTACTGTTTTCTCACGTAGTACCAATGACTTGTGTGCTACACTTTTGGGCACACCCAAGGCTCTATTGTTTACCAAAGTACAGCTTTGTGATTTGGGTAATTTCAGTTGTCAATTTGATTAGATCGGTAGACTAGACAACTAGTAAAACACACTTTGGGTTTGTCTGTGGAGCCGTTTTTCAGAGATGATTAGATCATAAGCGTTCTGCCTTAATCAATAGTTTAATTTTTTGATGGTTTTAAGGTCTGAACATATCACTGGGTAGTACTTAGAACTATGGAAGTTGGGGCCTCATTATAAGATGTCGGCCTATTAGTATGAATCTTTGAAAGGTTACTGTTTGAAAGATTTCCTGTTACTCTTTCTGCTCTTACCACAAGGTGAGGAGCACTGTGTCACCCTTTTACCATCTTCTGCCTCACAATAGGTTCAGAAACATTCAGACCAGATGGCTGTAGATTAGAGCATCTGAGGCCACAAGCTGAAATCAATCTTTCCCCCTTTAGTTACCTTTCTCAGATATTTTGTTACAGCAACAAAAACATTAACACTGGCTCTCTGGTTGTGACAGGAATGGAGCCAAACACGTGATATCCAACCTAGATTTATTAGATACTTAGCATGTTCAACCTCATGCGCTGTAGAAAGTGAAAATGTGAACTGTATTTAGTCTTTAATATTAATGGATTTGGAACAAAGAGACCAGAGCATGGCACACCAATAAGCAGGTAGGATGTGGGTGGGCTTCATGCTCCCAGTTCCAATTGTGTGGATAGTGGTTCTTCTGTATGCCATTTGACATCAGCTTTGCCATCAGAGTAGCTGTGTGAGCTCTCAGTTTGCACTCAGGGCTAGGTAACCCCTTTTCATATTAAGTTTGCTCCAGGATTTGCCAGGGACTATACAATACCTTGGGGATTCTAAAGATTAGTATGGTTTATGGAGCAATAAAACAGAAACTAAAGGATGAAGGAAGGCAGAGTAGACTAGGACCACAGATGAGATGCAATGAGTGTATGCTTAAAGCTTAAGGGAAACAGAGTTCACTGATTGCTTTGGAGCCCAAAAAAGACTGTCAAGTAGATGACTTCAGATGGACTTTAAAGGAGGAGATGTTATAAAATGCAGTCATAGTGAAATGGTCCAGCAGGATGAAGGGAATCAACTAGGAACTGAAGAAGGACATGGCTATTTATTTGTGAAAGAGCAAGTCTCCAGTTCTGTGAGATGAAGGTAGGTGGGACAGTTGGGTTTTTGTGGCCCTTGAGGTACTGGATATAGATTTAATTCCACCAGCAAGTTGCGGGCTTGGAAGGCTGTCACATGTAATGAGTTGACTCTCTGGAAACAATGGGGTGAGTGTACATAGTTTAAATGAAAGGGAAGGAAAACAGAGATCTCATGAAGATAATGCAGCAACATGGGTGGAAGATGATGAGAGTCTGCTCTGTCACTGTGCCCCAGGTCTAGGCTAGAAGGGCTCAGGGAGAATGGAATAGAGAGGAGTAAATAGTGTAGAGAAATGGACACTGACCAGTGACCAACATGGCGGAGGCAATTGTTTCTCTTAAATTACCAGGAGCTCAATATCATCTGTGAGCTATGGATAATGGGGACAGCAATTGCCTGGAGAGAAGACAATGACTACAGTTTCAGTGCATGATGAGGCAGGCAGTGGCTCTGATGCACAGATTATCCTTCCCTGTGGAAGAGGAGAGGCAGTTCAGGCTGCAGTCAATTTCCCGTTTCATCCTTGGGTATGTTTAAGGATAAGTGGAACTATAATTTCTGTGTAGATTTTCATATCCAAGAGACGAGGAGGTAGGAGCCTAACATGAACATTACTCTTCCCTTGAACAAGGTTAGTCCACCCTGGAAAGCTGACTCATTGTGTTATGAAAACATTAATTCTTTAAGAATTTTGTATCATATATTTTGATCATATTTATCTCCCCACAAAATATTGTCAGACCTCCCTCACTCCCTATTCACCCAATTTTGTGTCTTTTTAACAACCATTGAGTTCAGTTTGTGCTGCCTACATATGCTTAACTTTGCTCATTGACTGGAGTATAGTTGACCTACTGGGTCAGGTCACACTTTTAAAACTGATTCCTCCTCTCCTAGCAGCTATTAATTGCCAATAGCTCTTTTTAGCTAGCAGTGAGGCTTCATACTAACCTCCTCTTTCAATGCTGGGGTTTTGTCTGGCTTAAAACTTTGACGATTTTGTACCTGTTGTCACAATTACTTTGAGTTCATATGTACAGTGCCCCTGAATGACTGGTTTTTGTCAATCAAGTAGTTATTTCTTCCTCAAATATGTCTTCAAAGCCAGGGGTAATTACAGGACAGTTTCATCTATTTTGTTTTCATGTTTTCCATCCGAAAACAGTCTGACATTTAGTAGCTGTGGATGCAATTCTGCCTTCATACAAAAGACTATATATATGGTGGTTATGTTTCAGAAATGAGAAGACAGAAGGTTACTCAGAGCATAGTCTGGGATTTGGCACTCCCACTGGAGAGCAAAGAGTACGGTGGAAGTTTCTCTAGAGAACTCTGTAAATGTTTGAATTCTTTAAACTCAGACACCCGGAGGTGTGTGTGTGTGTGTGTGTGTGTGTGTGTGTGTTTGTGTTTGTGTGTGTGTGTGTGTGTGTGTGTGTGTGTTTGTGTGTGTGATGACTCAGTCGCACCTGAGTTTGGATCCCTAGCACACACAAAAAAGCTGGGAATGGTAGAGTGCTTCTGTAACCCCAGTACTGAGTGGGGTATAGCTCATTGACAACTGAGTCTAATGGATCCAAGAACTCCAGGTACAGCAACAGACCCTGCCTCAAAAAATAAGGTGAAGAGTAACCAAGGAAGTCACGTGACTTAGATGTGTCACATGACTAGAGATCTACCTCTCTTTTCATATGTGTACATCCACCCACACAAACATGGATATACCTCTCTTCCATACACCTGTCCCCCCAATCCATCCTATTTTCTGTAATCTTTTCTAATACTTAAATTGTTTTATCTTATGCCTACCACTGTACAACCTGGTATAAAATGTACCAATTTTAATTGCAATGAAATAGACAAAGCAACTCTTAAGGGCTACTCTGTGTAGAGAGTGGAGGCTGGGTTCTTCTAACATAAACTTCTTTGGGAAACATGACTCATTGGCCTTCATCTCCATCACCATACAGGGACTGATTGAATGTCAGGAAACAGCTGCAGGTCTACAGTTAATTTGGTGGTACAAAAGAAGGGAGATGGTATGGTTAAATGGATCCACATTCCCAGTCAGCAAAGATGCTGATGCTATCTCCTAGCTAATAGGAAACTCAAATATACCTCAAGGATGTTGCCAGATGTTCTTAAATAAGCATCTTACATCCATGGTCTCAGACACTGAATGCTTAAACTCAAGATAGTCTTTGAAACTGGCTATTGAATAGACACTGAAGTTGTTATTACTGGACCAAGGTCTGATGCAGTAGTGCATGCTGTTTAGCTTGAATTTCACTATTATTTCAAAGATACGTCTTAAGTGGAAGGCTGATGAAATGATGAGTATTTAATACTGAACTTAATTTTCTTGTTTCACTAGAATTCTCTTTTTAGGTAATAGTGGTCCAGAATAATGTTACTGTTAGCAAATCCATGTATTCACATATACATTTGCTCATTAGAAGCACATTTATTTACTGGTTGGTAGGTTCTATGCTGAAGTCTGAGAAGTAAGAAAAGCCACATTTTGTATTTTTTACGTTGTATCAAGAGAAATGTTCTAATATCCTAAATTAATTCTAAAGTCCATTTTTGATATTTGATATTTAGCAATTTTAAAAGAAGAATGTATTGAATTTGAAATAAGAAAGAATCAATCTACCTCTTTGTCTGTCTGTTTATATATTTATATATTTATTTTTGCAGTGATAAACATTGAACTTAGGGTTTCATACAATGACAAAAGCTATCTTGTAGTTATAATCTCAGCCACAAAACATATTTTCTCTACTTTTCTACCTTCTCTCTTTCTCTACTTTCTACAATAAAATGCCTTAAAACTATAAAAAACATTTTTCTATCAATGATATCAATTCATTAGACATTTTAACTTTTATGAGGTACATAGGATAATGATACATTTTATAAGAGATTGTGTGTTGGATTGATAGCAAATATTTGCACAATACTAAACTGGCACTCTATTTTGATCAACGTAACATCTTCATCTGGAATTTACTATTTGTGAAGCCTACAATTTTAGGGGTCAAGGTAGATCAAAGGATACTAGGACTCTGGGGCCGGGATGTCCAGATCCAGGGGAGAAGAGGCAGAAAGTAGATGAACAGCTCCTGCTGTGTAGAATATAGCAGCAGGATTGAGTCACATTTCCCAGTGTCTTCCATCTCTGTATTGGCTCTCTTTTTCTGGCTTGCTACACAGCTGAGGTGAGTCATGTAGAGTGATTCTGTCAAATGCCAGAAGAGAGCAGGAGGGTGAGAGCCAGCAGCAAGGGCTCCGGTGTGAGAGGTGGAGATTAATAACAAGATCAAGGCCAGCGGATGCACCTAGTAGTACCTAGGGCTAAATACAGTGGCAGTAATATCACTTTATCAAGAGTTTGACCATTGCCCATTTCAAAGCCGTGATTACTTCTAGTAATAAAATACCCTGCATCTGGATATTTATTAGGTGCCATTACAACACTACCCTTGCTTCAAGCATGAAACTGGTTGGTGACTCATCTAACATTACACAGCAAGTGGTGGGATCAGGATGCAAGTTTTGGTGTACAGGCATCAACATCTTTGTTTTATTCAATGAGCTGCTCTGTGACCCCACATCTCATAACACACATGAACTTTGTGTCCAGTTGTATGTATCCTCAAAAGCTGGCAGGGTGAGGTTAGGAATTACCCAGAATAAAGTGAGGCTTTCTGAGCAAGACTCTACAGATGTCTTGAGGTAGCTGCTGCATGTTTGAGCCCAGGTGAATGGACCAGACCAGGAACATGCTAACAGGCCAGGAAGCAGTTGCTTGCCTGGTGAGCTAAGATTTCATTACTTTATGCAGACATTCAAAAACTAGACGTACTGTGTGGCTAAAAATCCAGAATTCAGTGCCAGGGTATTTTAATAAAGTTCACAGTCCCTCCGGAAGCTTGTGCTAGAAAAGACCACAGACCATAACTTGGAGCTAGTGGATGATTTTATCCACTTCTCTCGTATTTGGGGACATGTTCTCCTGTTAGTGGATTCTCTTTAGATTTTGGTCACAGGGGCCTCAAGGAAGTGTAAAATGTTTTGTTTCATTGTTTTAAATCACTATTTTATTTCCTATGAGCTAATGAAGAGCCTAGAAGAGTTTTACAAATTATACCAAGGCTTCCAAGATTCCAAATGCCAAAAGTAGTTATTCAGATCTGGGGATGAAGACAGATTGTAAGCTGTTTAATTAAGCCTGTTGCTAATTCTTCCCACTCACATGACAGAACAAAGTAGTTTTTTTCTTTTTTAAAATTAAATTTAGAGGACAGTGCTACTGAATAATCAGAAGGAAGGAAAAACCCAAAATCAAAAACCAAAAACCAACCAACCAACCAAAACAACAAACAAACAAACAAGCACACCAAAACAACAAAAACAAACAAACAAACAAACACCCTCTACCCCAAATCAAAAAAACCTAACCACCTTCCCGTCGATGTGAGGGGTATGGCTCTTACCCCACTGATTTTTGCTATCAATAAGCATTTGTTGCATACTGTCTAGTGCCCAACACACAGGCTTACAAACTCTAACTGGTCTTTAGAACTATATACAATACCAATGAAGAAAGTACATGTAAGACATGCATTGGAAAACTGTGCATATTATAATTTAGCATATTAATGAGTCCATAGGGAGAAGCTCATTGAAAGGTCATAGGCGACTGACTGCACTGAAACGTTTTCTAAGGGTAGAAAGCAGCACTTATAGGAGGTTGGCCAGTAACTGGGAATTGCATATTAAGTTTAGGTAGAGAAAGAGAAAGCCTGCAAGTTTCAGTAAGGAATTGATACCAAAGGCGATATACATTGATGCTGAAATCAGTGCTCTAGAGATGGTCAGTCAGAATCTCCTGTGGACTTTTGTGCATGTGGTCCTGTGAGGATGTCTATATGTGTTGGATCGAGCAGCTGCGGCAGGGCAGCTCACAGAGCCACCTTGATGGAGGGTCTAAGGCAGCGTGCCTGGAAGCCAGGTGCTGCATTTCTCCCAGCCTTCCAGGGAGGGTCCAAAGCTGCAAGTTCATGTCCTGTACAGTTGGGCAAAAGTGGGATTGAATTCAAAGGAATGCCCTGCAATTCATTTATCACCACGATAATGGGGTCTATTTCAACCTGAGGGCTGTGTGGACAGTAGACAAGGAGTCCAGTGCAAAGCTGGTTCTGTGATTCACGATCTGAAGTAGGTGGGGGTTCATACGCGCACACACACACACACACACACACACACGCACGCACGCACGCACGCACGCACGCACGCACGCAGTTTAGAAGACTGGAAGAGGGTGCCAAATCCACTGGAACTGGAGTTACAGATGGTTGTGAACCACCATCTTGGATTTTGGGAACTGAATTCTAGCATCCTCGCCACTGAGCCATCTTTTCTGTTCTGGCATTTGACCCTTAAAGACCATATTATTCCTTGTTTGTGTCAGAATTTCTTGTAGTAATAGAAATGAAAT
Source organism: Mastomys coucha (assembly GCF_008632895.1). Taxonomy (NCBI): domain Eukaryota; kingdom Metazoa; phylum Chordata; class Mammalia; order Rodentia; family Muridae; genus Mastomys; species Mastomys coucha. The sequence continues at coordinate 112,553,190 of NW_022196912.1, read as the reverse complement.
TTCTACGTTAAGTTAAGGTAGGGGTTTAGGTATGACTCCAGATTGATTGAGTCTCTCTGTCTCTCTCCCTTTTCTTCTTTCCTTCCCTTCTCTTCTCCCAAGCATACTACCTCAGAGCTACCTACATCCCCAGCTGAGATTCACTGGGCTTCTGAGACTGACAGGATGACAGGGCCCAGGAGAGAAGAGAACCTTAGGGGGTTTCTGTCCCAGTGACTCGGGAGATACCAACCTGCCCTCAACCTCCAGAGGGCCACCTGGGAGTTTGGGCTGTCCCCACAGTAGTAGTGGGGAATTCCCTTAGGTTCATAAAGATCAGCTTCTTTCTCTCAACCCCTTTGCTAATTAACACCAACAATCATCTTTGGCACGATTTCATTTTAGACACATTTGCACAAGAGCGAGCGCTCATACATTTTTAGGACAGCCTTGATTTTTTTAAAAAACTGATGATTGATCAGTTGAATAATACTTGTAGCTTATCATTGAATGTTAGACTTTTCATCAATAAAGTCCACACATTAGAAAAATTTAGAGGCATACAATGACCCTCTTCCTTCTCATCCTATTTTTTGCTCTATATCCTCTGCCCTATCTTGCCTTTCTCTCTCTCCTTCCCCATCTCCCTTCCTCTCCCTACCATGGGACAGACATTTGTCTTGGAATTTTAGATACAAAATTGCTAGTTTCTGACTGTCAGGGAACTATGGTGTAGTTACAGGAAGAATTCATTTTGCTCAACATTTAAAAACAAATTTTGCATGTCTTGATTTTTTTGTCTTTAATTTTTTTTTTAACATTAGCAGGTTTTCTTAATACTTTTCCAAGGATTTGTCCTTCTCCACTAACTCCACCTCTCTCCCTCCTGTCTCAATGTCTTTTATACCCTTCCACCCCCAATATTTCTCCTTCCAGTTTCATATCACATTTGTCTTCTTGCCCCTCCTACCCTAATTACCCTCCTCTTGCTGGAAGCCTCTTATTTTCCCTCTCAAGACCCCCTTTCTAGGTTCTTGGTCTTCACATACACTCATTCCCTATATGGATAAAAATTAGAAGCTGGGACTAGCACAGGAGAGAGAATGTGTGGGATTTGTACTTCTGATCCTGGGCTGCCTCATTGAATGTAATTAATTTTCCAGTATATCCATTTACCTGAAATTTTATAATTTCATTTTCCCTTGAGGCTGAGTAAAATTCTTTTGTGTAAGCATTCTGCCTGCTCCTTATCCATTCACCTCAACAGATATTTATTGGGCATCAGTTATATAGTAGGCACTAATCTATATACTGGGATATAGGCAATGAATACAACACAAAAATCTATTTAGATGAGAGATTTATTTTTTTTTTTTCTTGTTGCAAAGAGACACAGAATGAACAAGCAAATAAGTACAGAATACAGTTTCAGACAGCGATGGAAGTAAAACGCCGTGTGGAAATTAAGGTTGGGAAGCAGGCTCAGAAGTGGCTGGTGGTGAGGCAAAGGCAGAGAAGTGTTAAGAAGTAGCCTGGCTGTAAGGGCCGAGCAAAATGTTCCACACGGAAGAGCAAAGGCAGTGTCCCAGTGATTGGAGACAGGATGGACAAACTAGAAGTCCAGGGTCACGGGGGATGGGGGTGGGGTGGTATGTAGGAATAGATGGCAGCTGGTAAAGTTGGAGACATGAGCAGGAGCCAGGATGCAAAACACTAATTTGATGAGTTTGGTTGTTATCCAAGAGCACATGGGAGTCTTTGGAGGTTTTTAGCAATGTAGTAGATGGATTGGATTCACGTGCTGGCTGGATGACAGGGCTTAGACTAGGGCAGTTGAAGTTGGGGGGAGGGGAGAGAAGTGGTGGGAATCAATACTTAGAAGTGGAGTTGTGGACTTCAGGGTAAAGGGGGATCAAAGGCACCTGGAGAGTCTGAAGTAGTCCTGGATGAACGGCAGCGACATTAACTGAGGCACAGAAGTCTTGGGGACGTTTGTGAGCTCAAACAAGATTTCTCCTTAAATCATGTTTCATGTGGGCCCTTATATAGATACCTGAGTAGATGTTTTGAATAGACAAGAAATAAAACCCAGTGTTAGAGACATACCCTTTGCCTTCAGAGGGGCACACTTTTTGCTTTAGAAATTGCGGGCATCTGTCTATAGCACCAAGTAGTAATGAGTGTGTTGGTAATCACTGATGTCTAGATGCTGAGGCAGGAGGATCTCTAGTTCAAGGCCAGCTACCTCCGTAGCTGAGTGAGATCCCGACTTAAAAGATATTCCTGAAACTTTAACAAAGAAGCCAACAACCGCCATCCCTAAAGTCTCCCCCAACAAAAGGAACTGTGGCAATTTAAACTGTGCTATCTGTGTTGTGGAAGGGAGGAAGCATTTCCACAGAGGGCTGACTGTCTGCCAAGCACTTGCTAGATGACTCACATGTATTATTATTCATGAGGCATAAGAGGGAGAAGCACCCGAGTACAGTGCGTCAGAGTCGAGATAGATGGCTAAGTTCAAGTCCCAGCCATGCCTCCGACTAGTGGCATGTCTAGACTTTGCTTATTGTAAGATGGAGTAATAATTACTCCTATATCTGAAAGTCACTTTGATACGGAAATGAGTCGGCACATGGGAAATACTGGAAATGATGTCAGCTCTATAAATGGACTCCATATGGTGTACCTTAGAGACGAAAGAGTAGCACGCACTAGAGCATTGCTTTACAATCTTGTTTCTGCTTGTTTAACAGCCAAAGTATAGGGTTTTTGAGTTCTGTTCTTGGATTTTAGCCCAATTCAGTTTTTTTTTTTTTTATCTGTTCTTGTTGCTGTGTAGCCACCCACTGGCAGAAAACAAGCATTTTATTATAGTCCCAGGCTTAGGCAGCACAGAGGGGATGGCTTATGTTCTGTTATGCTTGGGATTTTACCAGGGAAGATATGAAAGCTACAGGTGCTGGCGGCATGATAGAGAGGAGACGCTGGAATCACTGGATGACATTGCAGCTCATGTGACTGAGGGCTGAACAACTACAGGGGATCAGTCTTTGGTGGCTTACTAGATGAACTGACCTGGACTTCTCACAACATGGTCATCAGTTCCAAGACTGAGCGTCCCAAGACAACCAGAGAGATGTGGCATGGTTGTCTTTTCTTCCTGTTCAGATTTGAGGAGAGGTAGCCTAGATTCCACATTCCCATGAGTAGATTATTTATATAAAACATGTAGAATGGGAGAAATGGCTGTGGTTAGTTTGCTTTGGAAAAACTGTACTGGGCCGAGAAGCTTCGATAGGAGATCATTTGTAAAATGACCTGACCTAAACAATCCAATACATGAACTATAGGAATGGTCTCCAAATATCAAGGAAACAGAGTTTTCGAGTCCTAACAGGACATTTGCACATATGAACTCATGATGGCCGTGACAGTGTGTATAAAATCTTTACAAGCTCCAGCCAGGTGATGCCCAGTATGGAAGGGTTGGAAGAGTGGGCATGAAGTCCATCTGTAGTTGAGGAGCTATTGGCATCTGGTAACTGCTGGGAGAAGGAAAGTCGATTTTGTTAAAGGATGTGACTCCCCGTAAGTGGAAGACACCCCAGGACAGACCCCACACCCAAGAGTAATTGGGCAACACAGTTGGACTAGATGTGTTTATAAAAAGACAGATTACAAAGGTGGTGAGGGCTGATCTGGTAGGAGTTGGTGGAGGGGAGTGAGTGTGGCCAAAACATATTGTGTGAAATTCCCAAAGAATTAATAAAAATATATTAAGAGAAAGAACTCAATAGACTTCTAAATTCTGGCCATAGTCTGAGATCAGGGTGTCTTCTGCATATCAGGATGTGGTCTTTCATTAATTAAAAGGTCTTGAGTGCTCTTAATCGTTTCAGAACTCAAAGACCGAGTTGTTTCAACCAGTAGGCATTCATTCACTTAATGAACACTGAGCACAGCCATATGAATTCTGAACTGTGCAAATGTCCATGCTAGGGGCTGTGTGTGGGGGGGTGCGGTATGGTGAGATTCTATGAGAAGTCAGTGTGACAGCAGGTGACGATGAATGCCATGGCTTTCAATTAACTGGTCTCTGGAGAGATAGCGGCTGCTGACAATCCCTAGTGATAGTTAATACTAGTCAAAACAAGATGGAAAATGAGTTTAATGTAAACCTATTAGTTGGCATGGTAGCCCCTGTTCAGTGTACACTTCCCATTCTATATGCACTACCTATTAATTAGTCATGATGGCAGCTACCAGTCCTTAAGTGCTTAGTATAGCCACTCGCTACACCAACTACCCTGGCAACATTAGATATTTAAACTCTGTGTCTTATTGTATGCATTTGCAGATGAGAGAATCATGCAGAAGTGGGGTCACACATTGTCCCTTTTGTTTATGCTCAGACTAGTCAATTCAAAGATGGGATAAAAATCCAAGCTCTAGATTTTTTGCAGGGAGGTTGCAGGATAGTTTTTCCCTCTAGCCTCATGAAGCATCACAAGGTTGAGGAGGGATGGATGTAAAATCACTGATATCTCAACCATGGAGAGATGCTCTTCTGAGTTCCAAGGAGAGCTACATTCCAACCATGAAGCCTGCTTTGAGCTATATTTGATATGCAGTATAAAATAACATACCATATAAAATATATATCTTGAATATATTTTATGTATACATCCAAGAGAAACAGAACAGCAAAACCTGTTCAGACATTGAAACAAAACTCCTTTAAGTGAAATTTTATATTTATTTGAATTTTACTCAATTGAATGTCCCCTTAAAGCACAAACTTTATCTTATTTTGATGGAAGGGTCTTGTTTCAAAAGTTTAGACACTACTGGTTTGTTCCATATTATTCTTGAATAGTTTTAATTGGGGGATTTGGTCTGTAAACCCTATCCATGTAGTTATTCTAAGTTTAAGCCCAAAATCTCAGTCACTAGCTAGTCTTTGCTACTGACAGAACCCACATCACTATCTGAAGTAACCTTCAAAATGCACATGCAAGCATAACATTAAATGCTGTAGAAGGAGAACTTACTCCAGTTTTTTTTTTTTTTTTTGTTTTTTGTTTTTTGTTTTTGTTTTTTGTTTTTTTGAGACAGGGTTTCTCAGTGTAGCCCTGGCTGTCCTGGAACTCACTCTGTAGACCAGGCTGGCCTCAAACTCAGAGATCCATCTGCCTCTGCCTCCCAAGTGCTGGGATTAAAGGCGTGCGCCACCACCGCCCGGCCGACTCCAGTTTTTAAGAATTCAATTTGAGAGGCTGGAGAGATAGCTTACTGGTTAAGAACACTTAGCACTCTTGTAGAAGACCTGGATTTGGCTTCCAGAACCCACATGATAGTTCAAAATGATCCACTTCTAGGTCATCAGATACTCTCTTATGGTCTTCCAGAGCACTAGACATGCATATGACTGGGAATATGAGGTGGGTAGGGATATGGCTCAGTTGGTAAAGTGCCAACTACACATACCCACTTTCAGAATCCAATCACCATATATACGTGCATGGTGATATATATCTAACCCAGTGGTGTTGGAGTGGATGAGGGAGTCAGGTGGGTCCTTGAGTATTGTTGGCAAACAAGTCTAGCTGAATCTGTGAATTGCAGATTCAATGAAATCCTTTGTCAACAAACAAACAAGCAAATAAATAAAGTGGAAAGCAATGAGAATACCTAACAGTGACCTTTGACCTCCACATGCACATGTGCCCTCACATACACCACATCTGTATAGCACACACACACACACACACACACACACACACACACACACACACACACATAATTTGAGTATATATATATATATGTCTGTTAGGATTTCTTGGCTACTTTTGCACATAAACACATCCCAGAAAGAATGATCAAACTGAGATCTTTATTTCCTCACATCAAAGTTTACTGGATGGGAAATGATTAAAAGTAATCTTAAAGTATGATTAATCTCTCTTTTGGATAGCAGGCAGAGAAGTTCTATAGACACATACATGCAATAATTCTTCATTTGGGATTAAAATAAGTGTACATTTTTGGATGCAAGGATTTTTTAAATGGAATCCCAAGTAGACTTGACACGGAGCTGAACCACATCTTTAGGTAATGGTACCACATATGGCTGTGCTCATTGTGTACTGTGGGTCTGTGAGTGACCCTTTATTTGGCAGGGCAATCCACTCTGGTGGACTCCAACCACCATTCATTCTTCAGCACGGAAGGCTTGATGCCAAGCTTCAAGGTTATAAGAATAAGAAAGAACTTACGTACTATCATTTTCAAGGTGTACAATGTAGCGTCCTCAGGGTGGAAGTAGCTAGCCCTCATGCCAGTAGCTGATTGTTTTAGTGATTTGTATGAAGATACTCCTTCAAAGTTGGAGTTCCCCAGTCTTCAGCATTTGGAGTTTGAGGGATTGTCTGGCTACTTTCCTTTTGTGCGCATAGAACTAAATGTAACCCTGAATGCCAAAGATCAAAGACTGGCATGACTGAAGTGCCAAACTGAGAAACTCGAGCCAAGTTTCCAAATAAATATGACAGTGTGGCTTGAGCAAGTCTTTCATAGAACTTCTTGCAACAGAACTCAAAGGTGGTGAGACATCTTGATAGAGCTTGCACTTGAAAATTGAGTAGATGCCAGCCTCTGTCCGGGTTCTAGCATTTGCCTTGGGCAAATTACTTAGATCTTCTGTTTGGAGAAATTGAGTTAGCTGCTATCCCAAACTGCCCTTTAAGTACATAGAGCATTATATTATGCTTTTGGTGTAATTGTTCCACTACACACTTCTTTATTTTGGTATTGTTCATTCATTGTAGTATGTATTAAGTGCTCACTTATGCCAACTACATTTTACTTTGTGAGTAAAATAAATGAGCAAGATATCTCCCCACGGAGGCTCATGGTTTAGTGGAGGAAGGTTCTGGGGATAATGGCATGTTTAACAGAAGAGCATCAAATCATAATCTTACAGTCACGAGCTTTACTGTGATAAAGAAAAATGAGGCGCTCAAGGTTCTTCAGATAAACTGAGCCCATCAGGGATGTATATGTACATATTTTTATTATAAGGATTTGGCCTGCGTGACTGTAGAGATGAATAGGACTTGAGAGCTACAGAATGAGTCAGCAGGAGAGCCAATGGTTTAGTTCAATTCTGAAGACCCTGAAGGCAGAAAGAAGCCTCTCTTACTTAAGAGAGCTTAGCCAACTGGCTCTACTCAGTCCTTCAACTGACCAGATGAGGACCACCCTAGCAGGAAGGATGAACTGCCCCTTTACTCAGACCAATGATTTAGTTGTTAATTTTATCTAAAAACAAGCACTTGCACAGAAACACCCAGAAAAATGTTTGCACGGATATCTGGGCACCGTGTGACCCTGTCAAGTTAACATAGCATTAATGCAGTTATTTAAAGTGGCTAGAAAGGACCTCTCTGATGTGGCAACATTTAAATGGAGACCCAAAAGGAAGAAAGGAGTTATTCACAACAGAAAAGAGTATAAATTGAACGAAGCCTGGGGTACAGAGGGAAAGATGGAGAGTTGGGGGAGAAGATGAGAAAAGGAGGCAGAGGCCCTGTTTTCAGACCCTGGAGTCATGGTAAGGGCCATGCCTTTTGCTTTTGTGTTTTGATTTTTTTGAGATAGGAGTTTCCTGTGTAGTCCTGACAGTCCTGGAACTAGTTCTGTAGACCACACTGCAACCAAACTCAGATCTGTCTGCCTCTGACTTCTGAGTGCTGTGATTAAAGGTTTGTGCCATCATGACCCAGCAAGAGGCAGGCATTTTGTTCTAGATGGCTTCTTAAGGACACAATTGAGAGACAAAGTCATGAGTGACCATGATATGGTCCTGGGATTTGGTAACATGGAGATCTTAGATATATTGATAAAAGCAGGCCTGGTAAAGCTTGCTCATTCTTACATATTTTTATGATTGGCACTCAATGTCTTAGTATATTTTCTGCTGCTATAACAAAATACCACAAGCTCAATTTTTATTAGAAAGAAGAAATTTATTTCTCACAGTCATGGAAGCCAAGAAGGCTAAAATCAAGACCAATGTGTGTGTCTCTATGTCTTTACATGTTTCTCTCTCTCTCTCTCTCTCTCTCTCTCTCTCTCTTTCTTTCTGTCTTTTTTTTTTTCGAGACAGAATTTCTCTGTGTTGCCCTGGCTGTCCTGGGACTCACTCTGAAGACCAGTCTGGCCTCGAACTCAGAAATCCGCCTACCTCTGCCTCCCAAATGCTGGGATTAAAGGCGTGTGCCACCATTGCCTGGCCTATATGTGTTTCTTATGCTTTCTCTTGACCTGTTTTTTTTTTCTTGTTTGTTTGTATTGTCCTATTCTGGTTTGTTTGTCTTCATTTTATCTTGTTATTACTATTATTATTTTAGAACCTGTTTGTATTCTAATGAGAGAGAGAAAGAAAGGGTGTGGATTTGGGTGGGTGAGGATCTGGGACGAGTTGGGATAGGGGATCCATAATCAGAATATATTATATGAAAAAGAAATGAGAAGATGCTAGCATCTGCCATGGCATCCATGGTGGAATATGAGAGGGAGATGGAGAGGGAAACAGAGGGAGAGGGAGAGGGAGAGGAAGAGAGAGGGGGAGAGAGAGAGAGAGAGAGAGAGAGAGAGAGAGAGAGAGA
>NW_022196912.1:112510306-112544304 GCF_008632895.1 Mastomys coucha | reverse complement strand
GGACAGGGAAAGGAGGAAAGGGGGAGGGGGAGGAAGGGAGAGGGAGGGGGAGGGAAGAGGGAGAACCTAGCTTTTACTAGCATTTACTTTTACTGCTGTTTTTTTTTTAAAGAGGTAGTCATTGTGTTTTAGCCAACTCATGCATATGCAAATAAACCAAGGGTGACTAAGAGATTGAGCACTTGGGATTTCTGAGTATTGGCTGCTAATAATCCTAATGCATATTGTTTCTTCTTTAGTCATTAGAAGGGTCACATTTAGCCAGGTGGTGGTGGCGCACGCCTTTAATCCTAGCACTTGGGAGGCAGAGGCACGCGGATTTCCGAGTTCGAAGCCAGCCTGGTCTACAGAGTGAGTACTAGGACAGCTGGGGCTACAGAGAGAAACCCTGTCTCGAAAAACCAAAAAAAAAAAAAAAAAAAAAAAAGAAAAGAAAGAAGGGTCACATTTACTGTAGAAGAATTGATTCACTCAATAGCAGTACTTTATATTTAAAATTGTAATGGTCTAATGACATTTATTTAAATCTGTAAATTCAACCAAACCCGCTTTTACAGCAAGCCCACTCTTAGAAATAAGCCTTCTCCCTTCACAGTGAAGTTAGCCCACTTATGAGGGCATAGCTTGCGTGGTTGGATTGCTTTTTGGAGTTTTGCTGTAGGGACTGAATTTAGAGCTTCATACATGCTAAGCACATGCTCTGCCACTGAGTCACTTTCCCCATTCCATCACCCCTTACTGGTCCTACTTGTTAGCACTGACACATTGGCCACCAGGTTTCCAGCACACATTCAAATCATAGGGCCGTGCATAGTACTTCTAGGATCAGCTTTGGCTTGTGTGTTGGATGGTTAATAGCTGTGCTTCTCTCTGGTCCTTAAGTTAGGATTGGCAGACAACGTACCCAGCTACCCAGTGAAATTTGAATTGTAAAAGAAAATTTGGAAAAGTCTGTTTCAAGTGCTATTTGGCATACACCTAAAATTTTGTTGTGATTATTTATCTAAAACACAAATTTAACTGGTTGCCCTGCATTTTTGCTTTGCTGTATATGGAAGCTCACCTTGAATGGTCACTTTAAAATGGTTAAAATGTTGAACTTTAGCCACCAGCTCTGGTGACAATAATTCACTTATTAAATTATTTTAGCACATCTCAGAGTGCCGAGTAAATGGTAGATTCTCATCTAATGCCAGGTTCATAGAAATTACGTTATGGGTTGAAGCTGTAGAGAGTTTGGGTAGCTCCCCTTAGTTAGATCTGCACCACCACATAACCCAGCTGTGGGGAGCAGCACAACCTGCAAAGGAGCTGGAGGCAAGATGATGAAATGCTCAAGGTCATCCTTGGTTATTAGTGGTTTGAGGCCAGCTTGGGTGGATGAGACCACATCCTTTAAAAAAAAGCAAGGGGAATAGAAAAAAAAAGAGAAAGGAATAAAAAAGAAGAAAAGTTTCATCACACATGTATGTCCTAGGAAGGTGACAGAGACCACCCACCCTGTACTTGTAGTGTGATGTAGAAAACTTAAGAACTGGGTCTCAAGTGGAAGTCCTTGGTGAGTTAGTGGTGGGGCATGTTGGAATTTGTCTGTGGGATTAAACCCTTGTGCCCACGGTACAAATGTCTGTTGAGTGGATCACCTCTCCAGTATGATGGTCTAAGTGTAACTGGCCTCTGAGAGACCATTAAAGATCTCCAAGTGGTAAAAACCTCTCAGATATGCCCACAAGTCCCACAAGCGCCAGGGTGAGTCATTTGCTCTTTTAATTGCTTATGGCAATCTCTGTGCCTCTCTTTCTTCTCTCCTCTATGAGATGGAGGAGCCGTAGCCACAAGACTATTTCAGATGACCCCTTTAGAAGCAATTTCAAGGAAATGAAGCACCAGTTGAATTAAGAATATCTGATGAATTAAACATGAGCTAGGATTTTCTGCAAATATTCTATCCCTTGGCTCAAACCTGAGAATCTGAAGATTAGATTTTACTTTCTATGAAAATGGCCCCTTTTCATCCTGTGGTTTCCCTGGCTGTGTTATTTAGAAGGATCGCATACCAGCAGTTGACATTCAGTGAAGATGACAGGAATTCTTCTATTCTATATCAAGGGCTTAATACTACTATTACAAAGCTAATTTGATTTAGATTTTCAAATAATAAATCTCATGGTTCCTTTGAGGTAAATATGCTTCTGGTGGCTGCTCAGTTGCATCTGACCAGCCATAGAGATTTCACCTGGTTAACTCTTGAGTCTAAGGATCTATGGTGAGAAAGGATTTGGCTCTTGAAAATGTCACTGGTACCAACTTCTGTTCACCCTTGCTTTTGGACATCCTACCCTTAAAGAGCATAAGGAGTTGCATGAAGTTTGGCAGCTTTACAGAGGAGTCACGTGACAGCGTGTGTAACCTCTGAGCCTGAGAATGAGTGCTGTATCACGAGGGGGTGGAGGTGACAGTACCGTCCTCTACTCCCTACATGCAATTACTTCTACCCTAGATGCTCAGCTCCTGGGCAGCAGGGACTCTGATGCTTTGTCTCTGCGTGCTTGGTGCCTTGATTCTGAGGGACACTTTTGGTCAACTTTTGTTGAATTTCTTCTGTGGACTTTAACTGAGGCACTTATAGTGTGTGCATTGAGGTCCGGATTATGCAAGACCTAGACAGAGGAGAAAGGGAGCACTGTCAAGGGGCCTCCTAAAGAGTTTACTCTCTGGCAGAAGGAATTGTTAGCAAGAGAGGATATTTTGGGGATGGGATGAGATGCTCAGCAGCTGGTGTGGAAAATTCCCTAGGAGCTGTTTCAGCCCCAAGATTTCCCAGGCAGTGCTGACTCTTGCCTTCAAGCAGAGGCCGGCTTATCCCCCAGACCTGGGTGCTGCTAGGAATCCACAGATCTGTCTTACTACAGGGAATCTAGTCCAAGTTTTCAGTAAGTCTCTTGATTCCTTGAAGACATCTTTAATCAGATCTATTATTATCTTAAAACTCTTCAGATGAATGGATTTGTACGCCTCCAACGTCACTGTCTCCTCAGTCTCATGAGTAATACTGTAGGCAGCACTCTTCTAGCCACACTCTCCCTGCAACCCACACTCGCCCCTCGCCTCTGATAGCTGCATTAGCAGTAAGTCACAGGGATGAGATGGTGCTGAAGTCAGCAGCACAGATGAGCATTCAGAGGAACCTTTTTTTTGGTAGGGGAGATTACCCAGAGGGTGAAGCTCAAATGCAAAGCTGTCTTGTAGGATGTTTTGTACAAACTGTCTTCTTCCTACGACAGATCTTGTTTATTTTTGCACCTTAGTAGGCACAGTGAAGGAAGAAGTGTCTAAGTACTTTTTTTTTCCTCTCTCAAAAGAAAAAAAGTTTTTCTGAAGGTGGTTTTGGTGACTGCAATGAGCCAGGAGCACTGAGCAGCGAGGCTGGGGAATGAGGTTAGCTAGAACTGCTTGCAAAGCAGAATGTTCCAGGGAAGGGTGTGGGGGGTTGAGTTTCCATCTCAGTGACTTGGAATAAGGGCAATGGGCAAGGCGTATCTTGTTCAACATAGTTTATTCCTTAAAATATAGAGATGGAAGCCAAGTCCAGTTTAGGTGTACTATTTGACACTTTCTGCAGAGAATTCCTTTGTAAATATGTATCTTGTAGAGTGCCTCTGTCTATATCATGTCTACTGATGGTGAGGCTAGCTTTAGTGTCTTGATAATATCTATTGTGACAGAAGGGAAACTGGACAGGATCAGATGAGGAAGGATACTGTGGACTGAGAATGACAGCAGTCCCCAAGCGATTCCCAGAAATATTCAGCATCCCACCTGTAGAGAAAGAGCAGAGAGTAAGAGTAACTCTGAGAGGAGCACTTCTAGGTGTTCCGGGTTATATTAACTACTTTTCTCATAAGCTGCAACAAATTACCCGGCAAAAGACAGAAGCAGTTTAAATAAGGAAGGTTTTATCCCAGCCCACAGTTCACAGGGAGGTGGTGGCACCAGGAGCTTGAGGAGGCAGCTAACATTGTATCCACAGTCAGGAAGCTGAAAGACAAACACCCAGTGCTCAGTTTCCCTTTTATTTAGTTCAGGCCCCTGCTTCCCAGACACAGGGCGGGGCTTTCTTGCTTTGTTAAAACTTGAAAACATCCTCTAAGACTTGGTGTTTCTATGGTAATTCTAAATCTAGTTAAGATGACAATGAAGGTTAATGGTCACACTGGAGAGGATAAATGGAAAGAAAGTTGAGCCTGTTGGCCAAAGAGAAGTGTTAAATGCAAAATCTAAGCTGGAGACAGAAGTGATAGGGAGAGCAGGGAGGGCGGAGCAGAGGGGAGAGCAGAGGCAGAGTGTAATTTGAGAGCAATTAGCTTGAGGGAGAGAGGATGCCCTAATTGGTGTCTCAGTTAGCTTGGGCTACTGTAACAAAATACCACAGGCTTGGAAAGGACAGATACTTATTTCTCATGGGTCTCAGAAGTTCAGTCAAGACATCCTCAGCGTCCTGGGAGACCCTCTTCTGTGGTTCCTAGAGGGCTGCCTTCTTCCTGCATTCACACATAGATGCTGTTGTCTCTCAGATCTGCTCTTCCTTGTGTGTCATCTTCTACGAGCTTTCCTCTCTGGCTTGTACCTATAGCCTTCTTTGGTACACAGGAATCTCTATCTTGATGTCTTTAAAGTCCATATCCCTCAGGGTTTTGTCCCTATATGGTGGCCAACTGAATAAGTGTGTGAAAACTCAGCTCCTGGCTTCAAACTTGGACAGATGCTGAGAAGGAATTCAGATCCCAGAGGCCCCCACAGGCTCAGGCAAAGACTGGAACTTTGCTTGGGCTAGTCTCCTTACTTCTTGGTTCTCTGTTTCTCTCACCCTCTTTATGGGCCTTCTCTCAGTAAGTCGAGTTGTGCTAAATCACAAGCAGATCTGTTTTGGGAATGCATTATAATCTCCTGGTTGAAATGGGAAGGCAGCGATGGTGTTGCTGAGAACTAGAGGCACTGAGAGTCTTGGGTATTGGATTGTTTGTCTGAGAGGATTTGTTATTTGTCAGTGAAAGGATTTGGAGAATCAAGAAGAGAATTCAGGTCTACTATTACTTTTTAAAATTTGTTATGTATACAACATCTTGCCTGCAGGCCAGAAGAGGGCACCAGGTCTCATTATAGATGCTTATGAGCCACCATGTGGTTGCTGGGAATTAAACTCAGGACCTCTAGAAGAGCAGCCAGTGCTCTTAACTGCCGAGCCATCTCTCCAACCCCCTCAGGTCTACAATTACTGTCCACAGGTAAGGTCAGGACTGGAGAAGCCAGAAGGCCTGAGTCTTAGAGGAGCAGTAGTTTTGACACAAGTGTGCAGTAGAGGGTTTGGGGTGTGGGTGGTGGGGACAGCATGGCTCTGCTGTTGTGATATATTCATATGTGTGTGTGTGTGTGTGTGTGTGTGTGTGTAAAATTAGAAAGCCATGTGTAGAGTACAGTGGACCCTTGACAGATGTGCAGGTTGGTGCACCAAGAGGCTGAAGGAGTAGACAAGGTTCTGAACAGAGGCTTGGGTCTGGGATGGGACAACAGGAAGGTGGATCAGAGGAGAGGAAGCTAAGAACAAGAGAAAGACTGAAACTCGAGGGTCACCTAGGTGTAGTGGTGCACACCTTTAACCCCAACACTCGGGACAGAAGCAGGCAGGTCTACGAGTTTGAGGCCAGCCTGGTCTACAGAATGAGTTCAAGGACAGACAGGGCTATTTAGAGAGGCAAACAACACCAACAACCACTCCTTCATAACTCTAGGGTCATGGACACCTGCTCTTTTTGTTACATTTGGCCTTGTACTTCCCAGAAGAATGGTCTTACAGTCTCTTAATGAATGGTGGCTTAGAGACAGGGGATTAGGGAGCCTTCCAGGTGGGTGCAGAGAGGACAGTCACTGATTGAATGACAGATGACAAAATACACTGAGTTTTTAGGTCATTATAAACACTAGTGCATCTCTTTCTTTAAAGTATTTTGTCCTAGAATTTATTGACATCCCTTAGCTTCTTGTGTCAGCATGATCAGTGGAGTCGAGATGAACAGATTTCCTAGACAAGAGAATGAATTAAGTGCTGACGTTGTAGGATCTTTCTTCACATAGCTTGAAACACAGTTTTATTTGGTTTTGCCTCCCACTATGGCACTCTCAGAACACCTACTTAGGATCTACCTGAGTATGACTGAAGAAGACTTTACAGAGTGAGAGAACAGTGTGTGGAGGGAGAGGAAGGCTAGAGGGGCGAGGGGAGCCCTGTCTATGAAGGCTTTGAAAGTGTAAGAACAATGTAGGGATTTTGTCAGGAGTTCCTGGCTGTTGCTTGGAGCCTAGAGAGGAGTGGCCCCAGTGAGGAGAGGTAACAGCTTTTGACAAGACTCTTGGGGGAGGCAGACCCCTAACTTAAAGAAAAGGTCCTACCAATGGCATTCAAATTAGGATTTTAAACACTTGGTCCCAGGGGAAAGAAGGAATTTTGAAAGATGCAACTGCATATATTATTTTTGATTCTAAAGGAAGGGGAAAGATGTTTCCCTGTCAAAGTATTTTAGTTAATTTAAATTGTGTAGGAAAAAACATAAGGCAAAAATCAAAATATATTATGGAAGCATTTTGGACTAAACCACAAGCACCCTGGTGATGACTGTTCACCTCTACAGTTTTGACTTTGGGGTCAGGACAAAGGGGAGAGCAACAGGCAATCTGAATCCCCAGTCTAGCAGATACTGGGGCCACTGAGTTCTGGACTGTTTTGGTCCTGAGCTGGTGAGGGACAGTTTACTTTATTGGGAGACAACACATTCAACCTGTCAGCTCTCGAGAGCTCTATCGAACTGACTGGAACAGGGACTCCATTGAAGAGGGGTTGCTGTAATCAAGAACAGAAAGGATGCGGTTAAAACAGACCAGTGATTCCATAGGACAGTAGAACTTCATCTGGTACCCACCCACCCACTCCTGTGCACCGGGAAGATGAATGGGTCCTCGTGTGCCACAGGTAGAAGATCCACTGTCACTCTGTCTAAGAAGCTGCATCTAGGTTGCCCCCCCTTCCTCTCTATTCTTTCTTAGACTCCTTTGCACAGTTTGCTCATTCATGGTCCCTTAAATGCAGCTCCCTTGAGCACCTCTTTTACTTTATTCGCACTTTACAACTCCCTCTGGACCATTTCATTTAGTCTTGAGGCTTCAGTACCACTTAGATCCTTATCATGCTCACACCCAGGAGTCCAGACGGGTTCCCCTCCTCCCACCTGCGTTCTTCTCTGTGACTGCCCAAGTTAAGGGCAGAATGTAGCTCAGTAAACTTACTTTTTTTTTTTTTTCCATTTGAGTGTGATGTATATGCAGATGCGTGTATAGCGATGCATGCCTGGTACAGAGATTAAATGAGGGCGTTAAGTATCTTCCCCTATCACCCCATGCTTTGCTACTTTGAAAAAGGGTCTCCTAATTGTGTTTTCTGCCTAGGGTGGCAACTAGCCAGCCCCACCATCCTCTTGTCTCTGCTGCCTTCAGTGTTGCTGTTACAGACATGCAAGGGCCCATGCAGCTTTTACATGCATGCTGGGACCTGAACTCTACTCTTCATACACTCTTACAAAGCTGAGCCATCTCTCCAGTCCCCATCCCATTAACATCTGCCCACTCTCTCTCATTACTCTCTCATATCACAGGCTCTTTCATACTGTTGCTGGACTCAGCTTGCTTACCCCACATTTGAGTCTGTGGCTCTTCTTGTTGCGTTGGTCCTGATAGCTTTCCATGCTCACTAACAAGACTTAAATCCACTATGCCTCCTGTAACATGTCTAGCTTTGCCTTAAAGCCCTGTATCCTGACTTATAGACCTGATTAAGTTTTAAACACCCAGCTTGGTTCACTCTTCAGTGTGTCTGTATTTGTGGCTCCTGTGACTGGTTTTCTTTCTTTTCTGCCTCCCCTTGCTGTATGGCAAACTCTTGGTCCTCTTTCTATTTCAGTGGCCACCCTCTCTCTGAAGCCTTTGGGGTCCCAGGACCCTCACACCTCTTCCCAGAATGACCACTGCACACTTGTTGAGTTTATTTCATGGGTCCCACAGTCCTTTCTACGTGGAATAATGCAGAAAACTCATGTTCATTGAGCACCTGCTTAGAACTAACCATGAAGCAACATGTCCTATCTGATTGTATCCTACTGAATAGCATTCTACTTCCTTGTCTTTCCCTGTTGGGGGAGGGAACATTCTTGGAGTAGAGTCAGGACAAGAAGAAAATGGGGGGAACTAAGCCCTCTGACTTAGATAGGAATTTCATTGCTATGAAGAGACACCATGACCAAGGCAACTCTTATAAAGGAAAACATTTAATTGGGGATGGCTTACAGTTTCAGAGGTTTTGCCCATTATCATCATGGTGGTGGGAAGCATGGCAGTGTCCAGGCAGATGTGGTGCTGAAGTAGGAGCTGAGAGTTCTCCATCTTCATTTGCAGGCAGGAAGGAAAGAATGGCTTCTCCTGGCAGCCAGGAGGAGACTTTGATTCCATTCTGGGCAGAGCTTGAAGAGACCTCAAAGTCTGCCCCCACCTTGACACACTTCCTCCAACAAGGCCACACATACTCCACTAAGGCCACGCCTCCTAATAGTGCCACTCCCTATGGTTAAGCATCAGAACACATGAATCTAAGGGGGCCAAACCTATTCAGACTACCTCACCTTCTTTGTCCAGGATGCTTGCTTCCTGCCTTGCCTAATGCTTCTTATGAACTATGGAGTTGTATTGGAGTGTAGACTCACGGCAGGGAGTTGATTGGATGACCATTTCCCAAGTCCTAACAGCCTTATTCTCTGGGCTCCTTCTCACCCCGTTATTGCCATTGCTTTGGGCTATACCCTTGCTTTATGGATGCAGATGATCTTGGGATGATCAGGAGGAGCTGGGTACACACTAGTCCTCCAAATGGAGTTGGTTCATTAAGCCTCAAATGAACCTTCTCCTTTATACTCTTCCAGTGTGGGGTGTATGGTAATGGAGCATGGCAAGAAAAGCCTCAAAACCTTGGGTACCTTCAAATCCAAGTTTGCTCTTAGTCAGAAGGGAGGCAGACTAGAGGGGAAGTTTGTCTCCTTAGGAAGAGAGATGACTCACTACGAGCGATTTCTTTTTGACCTAAAAATTATTTTATGTAGATGAATAAAATCAGCTTTCAAGCACTCCATTAAGAGGACTAGAGAGCCCAGAACTGAGTGTTGGGAACACAGTGCAGCGTCTCCTTTCTTGTTCATAAACCACTCACCCCAGTGGTGCTCAGACCATTTTGTCCTCTTAGCACTTTAACACTTGAGTCTGGATGCCTGGCCTCTGAAAACCTGCAACAGCAGCAGGAGCGCTTCTGCATGTTGACTCACCAACATCAACTTTTCTTTGGAGCAGGTATACGAACGGGTTCTTTTAAGTGTGGTATGGATGAATGGATAAATTCAGGAGCAGAGCAAACTCTAGTTAGGAGCCTCCCACTCACAAGCACTCGTAAATTCCACCTTGAAGCAGAGAGATATATGATCATCCTAGGGTTTGGTGGATCAAGGACTTCTCAGTGGTGGTGACACATGTGAGTTGCCAGAATTTGTCAAGAAATGGAGTAAGGAGAAGCAGAGAATGGGGGGAACAAAGCCCTGCTTCTCCAAGACTGTGGCATAACTAAGGTGACATAGCGTTGGCAGGCTTGGGTTTGGTTGGAGCAAAGGTTGTTTGTAGGGGTGTGGAAGTGGGTGGGTCAGGGAGATAGGTGAGTGCCAAGTCCTGGATGGGAGTCTTGGGAAAGCCACAGGGAGCCTACTCCTTACCCCGGACATGGACATGTGTTACCTGCAGTAGGTCTGCTTTGCTGGACAGCTCAGACAGCTCCGGGCAGCCGTAATGTGCAGGATGGAAGTAAGGGAGAGGGCACCAGGAGCCGAGGCAGTGACTCAGGTGAGAGAAGATGGGCATTTTGTTGAGGAGGTGGGACAGGGCAGGTGTGAGGCAGGGGGTTAGCCTGTTCTCGACCACCTCATTCTCTTTCACATTGGCTCTCAAGGGTTTTGGACCTTGGTCTGTTCTATCTCGAGTTTACAAAAGTTTACTAAGGTTCGTATTATCACATGTTAATTATACATTACAATCTGGCTCATGTGACATTTTCATATATAAGTATATGTATATACCATATCCATCTCCGACTTTACTCACCCCCATTCCTGAAGGCCCCTCTCCTCATGTCAACTAGTCCTCTTCTACGTTTTTTCTTTTCTCTTCCTTCCTTTCTTTTTTCTTTGCCATGACTCAATGAATTTCATCATGGCATGGGCAGAAGGGGATATTTATACGAGCACAGACAATTTACCAGTGGTCATAGCACTGAAAAGGTTGTCTCCCTCTCCCAGCAACTATTAAGGGCTTAGAGATACCCAGGAGGGACAAGTAGGCTGGAGTTCAAAAACTCTTTTACAGTTCTGCTATGTTGAATTCCATCAGGCCACTTTCATACCATTTTGTAATGTACTTCCTTACCCTTCCCTCCCCCTCCCACTCTCCCAATTAGTTTCTCCTTTCCCCCCATACAGTGTCACTTCTACTTGCTTATAATCTACAGGTACATAATTTTATATATGTCCCTGTAAAATCTAGGGCCCACAAATGAGAGAAAATGTATAACATTTGTCTTTCTGAGGCTGACTTAGTTAGCTTAATGTAATTATTTCCAGTCATATATTTTCCCGCAGTGACATAATTTCATTTTGTGTTTTGTTTTTGTTTTGTTTTTGAAGACAGAGTTTCTCTGTGTAACATCCTTGGTTGTTCTGGAACTTGTTCTGTAGATCAGGTTGGCCTCAAACTCACAGAGATCTGTCTGCCTTTGCCTTTCGAGTGCTGGGATTAAATGCGTGTGCCACTGCCACCCTGGCTCACAATTTCATTCTTTATGGCTGGAAGCAATTCCATGTGCGCATAGCCCATGTTTCCTACCCATCCCTCTGCTGGTGGACACCTAGGTTGCATCCGTAGCCTAATGATTGAATGGAGCTGTTGTAATCTACTGGAGCTTTGTGGAGGATGACAAGAGAGAGCAATACCTAACTCAGAGGTATAGCTGCCTTCGCAGTGTTACTGTGGGGTTTGCTCATTAGTGTCCATAGACTGGGCTGTATTTCCTTTCTCAAAAGGACTAACTTGATTGCCTTTACAGTAAGGAACCTTCACACAGAGGAGCTACATGTAGCTCCTCTGCAACAGGATGAACCAGGTTTGGCTGCTGGGGTATCTGGAATCTGAGAGGGCCACACTCCCTTCTAATGGCTGTCTGCCTTACAAGGCAGGTGTGGTTAGAGTACTGGAGGTATGAGTAGATCTGTTGACCTTTCACCTCTCCTGTCTTCATCTTAACACTTGATCCCTCAAGGTAGAAAGTGGATCCCATCTAGGCCTGGGGAAGCCCTTTAGAGTGTCTGGGTGAGCTGTAGGCCAGAGCTCATGGCATTCTCTGAGGCTGATGCAGGTGTCTTGGGAAGGATTTCAGGTCTCGGTCATGTGTGGGAGGTGAAGTAGGGAGGCGAGAGGGAGTGGATTGACATTTCCAGAGAGCGCACCCAGCCATGGTTGTCCTTTGACTGGGTTGTCAGGAAGATTCACATTGCTGGATGACGATGGAAGGTCTGAGGAGGCTGCATTTCAGGCTTTCAAGAGATCTTTAGTCCTTTAGATGCTCTTTGTTTTCAGTAGCGTGACGGAGTGGCAGCACTCAAGGGTAGGCGTCTGAAGACAGAGTCAGGCCTACTACTGTTTACTAAAGATGTTACTCAAGCTCTTCTCTCTGGCCTTAGTTTCCTTATCTGTGAGGGGGAAACAGGTAAGAGTCACACTGCCCTCCTGGGCCTTTGAAGCTAAGATGGACTCAGGCTTGCCTAGACTTGTGCCAATCCTACTGCTAACCCTGAAGGCAGGGATGTGTCTTAGTTATTCATATAACCCCTCCCCCCTTCCCCGTACCAAGCATGGAACAAAGCTAGCTCAAAAGTTTGTTGATTGGATTTATGAAAGAATGATACAGTAAAGTCTACAGGACATGGGAAAACCACATAATATATAAAATTACTAAGAAGTTATTCAACCACCAACAATCTGACTTTTGCATGGGCTCCTGTTTTCATCCCCACACAGTTAATGCTGAAGTGAATGTTCTGAACACTCATGAAAAACCATTTAAAAATGAACATGAACGGAAGGGAAAGTTCCTTCCAACGTATTTCTTTTCTTTTCTTTTCTTTTTTTTTAAAGTATTCTTTGATGGGGTTGGAGAGATGGCTCAGAAGTTAAGAGCACTGACTCCTCTTCCAGAGGTCCCAAGTTCAATTCTTAGCAACCACATGGTGGCTCACAACCATCTGTGGTTGATTCCGACGCCCTCTTCTGGCGTGTCTGAAGACGATGTACTTAAAGAAAAAACAAACAAATCTTTAGAAAATGTTCTTTGAGAATTTCATACATGTATCAAATATATTTTGACCATTTATACCCTTCACCCAACATCTCCTTTTATATCAACTCTCTACAGCTCTTTTACTACTAAATGCCTTTCTGTGGGAGCTGTAAAGTATGATAGGCCATTAAGTTATGGGATCTGTCTGTTATTGATACGCTATGGGGGAAAAACTCTGTCAGTACTAGGAAATAGGAGTTTCCCCCACAGATCAGAAACCATTTCCATGCTGGGCAGTGGTGGTGCACGCCTTTAATTCCAGCACTTGGGAGGCAGAGGCAGGTGGATTTCTGAGTTTGAGGCCAGCCTGATCTACAGAGTGAGTTCCAGGACAGCCAGGGTTATACAGAGAAACCCTGTTTCTAAAAAAACCAAAAAAAAAAAAAAAAAAAAAAAAAAAAAAAAAAAAAAAAAAAAAAAAAAAGAAAGAAAGAAAGAAAGAATTTTTCATGCCAATCTTCCTTTGAGTTTTAACAGAAGGGCCTCTCTGCCTGAAATTGTCCTGTTTCTTAATTGTTCCTTTCCTGTGCTCTGCTGCAGAAGTGATTTCCAAGTTAGATTCTTATAATTTTAATCCTGACTCTGCAATCGGGCCACTTGACCTTGGCTTCATTATCTAAGCTGCCTGGGTCTCATTTTCTTTCTCTCTGTGGTGGAGCTGTGATGGCTGTGAGCATGCCCTTGCAGGCCTCCAGTTGGAGGGCACTCAATTCACCAAGAGCCAAGGGAGTGTCTGTGAAATCCATTGCCTGAGTTGTATAGCAGGTGTACTTCCCTCGTGAGCTATTCTCAGCCAGATTCGAACTTGCAAGGCTGCTGTGGCGGAATTGTTCACGGGAAACCCAGAACTTCCCAGATGGCTGACTTTGGCTCAAGAATCCTTGACAGGTTTTCCAGACCTTCCTTAGACGGCGGGTGGTCCAGAATGCTTCCATCCATCCGCCTCCGCTCTCTTTGTTACTCAAGGGCAGACTAGCATAGTGTGTTAGTGTCTGATGGCTACTTTACCTCTCTGCAACTCCCTCTTTTCCCATTTGCATTTCTCTTAGAAAAAAAAAACAGAGCACATTTAGCTCCCTTTTGGCATCTGCTTCTGGGAGAATCTGGAAACATAGAGTGTGATAAATGAAATACTGAGGATTGATGCAGTGGTGCCAACCCTGACACTGTTACCGCCACTGCAGCCGCCCTGCCCCCACTCCCATCCCTGCCATTGCAACTACCACCACCACCACCACCACCTCCACCACCTCCACCCCCACCACCACCGCCACCACCAATTTATGCAGTTTCATTTCTTTGCAAAGGACAGAGACCATCTTGACTCATCCCCGGTTACTAAGCAATTTTCTGTTAGAGCGAGAGAAGCTCTAGTTTTTGAGGCTAAGCGGAGTAATGAAAACACCCTCTGAGAATGTATTCAGCCTCAAGGGAAGCAGAGTCCAAGTCCGTCTCTAGCTGCTGAAATGCGCACTCATATTTGCTAAAGCAGCCAACTCCATTTTTAGTCAAATGCACAAAAGGTTTTGTAACTTCTGTAGTCCCTGCCAGGACTCCTGACATCTGCAAATATACTCCAATCAGCAAACCAGGACAGCTCATTGGCTATTCCTGAAAGCCCTGTGAGGTTAAAAAGAAGGGGAGTTATTACATTTCCCAGAGAAGCAAACAAAGAAGCTAAGCGACTGTTTCAAGGTCACCTAGTTGATGATGGTTTGGAAATTAAACTGTTTCAGTTGTCCTACCCTCCCTCCCCCATCTCCAGTGCTTTGCAAACTGAGGCATTATCAGATTAGATTCAAACTCTGTTCCTGGGGACAGTTCTTAGCAAACCCATACAAAGAACTGGCCTAAAACCTAAAAGAACTTTCCCAAGGCCAGTTCCACCTAGCATCGGGAGTGCTGAAATTTCTGGAACCATCTGTTCTGTACTGGGAAAAGATCAACCTACAATGGTTTTAGCAAGCAACAGTAAAAGAATTGAAAACAGCAACTAGATGGTGAAACATCATCAGATCAGGCGCTCACGACTCCAGCATCGATGACTAGAGTAGCCCGACTCAGAAAGCAGATAAAAGGCAACATCATCAAGTTGGAGGAGGAGCTACAAGCATTCAGCAGAAATTGACTGGGGAAGCCCCCCATGAGGCAGCTGGCTGGGGTTTCCCAGGGAGAGTTCCCGGAGGAGCCCAGTGACCCCGCTTGTGAGGCTTCTGAGTGAATGATCAAATAGTAAGAGATAGATATCACTCCAAGGCACCTGAAATTGTTAGACAAAAGCAGGGAGGAAGCTAAGGCAGTCAGCTGGAGTCCTGACAGACAGAGCTCTGGGTATAGAAGATACTCTGTATCCTCTGTATCATATGCTTTGGCTTCCTGTGACTGTCAGCATGTCTACCCCATAGGATGAATGATAGCAACCTCACAGTTCACCTTGCTGTCTCATAGACACAGTATTGTTAACGCTCTTAGCTGTTTGCTGTTTCCTTCCTCTTTGGTACAGAGCTAAGAAGCCAGCCTTCCCCAGGACAGGCTGATCTGGACTTCCTCCTCCTCCTCCTCCTCCTCCTCCTCCTCCTCCTCCTCCTCCTCCTCTTCTTCTTCTTCTTCTTCTTCTTCTTCTTCTTCTTCTTCCTTTTCCTCTTCCCCTTCCTCTTCTTTTTCTTCCTCCTCCTCCTTCTCTGCATACTTCTTCTTCTTCTTCTTCTTCTTCTTCTTCTTCTTCTTCTTCTTCTTCTTCTTCTTCTTCTTCTTCCTCTTCTTCTTCCCCTTCCTCTTCTTTCTCCTCCTCCCCTCTTCTTCCTCCTTCTCCTCTTCTTCTTTCTCCTCCTCTTCCTTCTTCACTTTTAGGAACTCCATATATAGTGAATTTTGATCATATTTATTCTTCTCCCCCAATTCTTCTAAGATCTACCCCTCTTCCCTACCTGTCGAACTGTTATGTCCCCCTCACACCCTTTAAAGTATGTCAAGTTCCCTTTGTGCCGTCTATACAGTCTTGGGTGTGTGCTTCTTCTTTCACAATGATCCCCGAGCCTTGAGAAGAGGGGTGTGATACAGTCGTCCCATTTAGGGCTGATTATTCTGCACTCTCTTATTCTCTGCATCTTGAGAAGTTGTGGACCCCTGTGTTAATAGCATCTACTGCAAAAGAAGATTCTCTGATGAGAGTTGAGAGATGTACTAATCTGTGGTATAACAATTAGCCTTTAGGAGTAAATCTAATACAATGTCTGTTTAGCAGAATAATAATGGAGGTTCTCCCTTAGAACCTGGGATCTGTCTAGCCACAGGCTCTTGATAATTTCAACAGGCTTAGGCTGCACATGACAATTTACCTATATGTTGCACATTATATTTGGCCTTTAAACTGTTCATATGATGTTACAGGGCCTTTTGAACCTTATTAGGTTATTCTGTAATATATAAAGTAGATTGATTGAATACATTTGGGGCCAAATGCAAACAAAAACTAGCTAGCTGTAAGCTTTAAATTTTTTTATAGTACTATCCCTTTCTTAATCTGATTAGATTGTATATCTCATATCTAGCTACAAGATAATTTATTTGCCCTTAAGTTTAAAGTTTTAATATATTTAACTCATGTATTTGTTTTCATCATAACCTACTTCCCTCCTCAAGGAGTTGAAACCCAGTTTTTTGGAGTAGGGTAGAGTGACTATAGAGCTTTAGAGCTTTATAGGGACATTAGTGAAAGGACTAGAAGGGTTCCTCCCTAGGAGGACACCAAAAAGAGGTGGAATGTATGATGTTTAGGGTTAGGGCACTACAGATGATCCTGTTACTCTTGCGGAAAGTAGGCCTCCCATAGTCAGCATTGTTTGAAATTTTAGGGCTTGGAATCTGGGTGATAGCTATCACAAATGAACAAAAACCAAGGGCACAAAGCAAATGGAAACATCCAAGGTATGGCTTGATGTTCCAGAGTCCAGTCTGGGAGACACAGGACACTATGTTGGTGCAAAGCGATTTGTTGAACTCTGGAAGCAGAGAACCTGGTCAGCTGTCTAGGAGGGAGGAGGTACCTCTGTAGTGTCTTAGGTCCATTCAATGTTAACCAAATGCTTATTGTTGAGGTAATTAATGTTAATACTTATTATGGTGGTAACTGAGGTTGTGATTGTGTGTAATTTAAAATAATTTCTAATAACAATGACAATCGGAAATAAACACTTGCCCTTCCTTTGGTGCTGTACCAAGAACTAAAGATGGACTTTCTGCTGAGCCATGGAACACACCTCTAATCCCAGCATTTGGGAGACATAGATAGGAGAATTTCAAGGTTAAGTCTAACCTGGGCTATATAGTGAGACCCCGTCTAAATAAGAAGAAAGAACGATGTTCTTCTCTGACTCCAAAAGCAAACAGGTTGGAGGAGAGACAGGCTCTAGAGACAGGCTGGTGAGTCTGCACAGAAGAGCCCAGAAAGATTTCACAGAGGAGGCAACTTTGGACTGAGAACCATGTGGGTGTGGTTTTGTAGATTCTGGGTTACTGTGTGGAGGTAAGAACAGGCCTGCTTTTCCAGACTGGTGCACGGTCATCATTTGTAGACTGACAGTGCTTGTCTGCATTGTGTGTGGGATCGCACTGTGCCGACTCTCCTTCCTTCCATCCGCACTGCCTTATCCAGTCATCACCAGTTGACTGCCTACTGTGTGCCAGACACTGTGCAGGTCCCTTGGGACACAGAAGTGAGGTGGGCAATATTTATTTCTTGGGGCTGCTAATGAATGATCACAAACATAGTGGCCTCAAACAGCAATTTATAATTAACTGGTTTCTTTTGGAGCTTTGGGGGGAGAACCATTTTCTAGTGGAACCATATTGTTCAACCTATGGCTACACAATTCTAGCCTCTGCCTTTGCCTTTATTTCCACCTGTATTACTGTCATGTGGTCTTGTGATGATAGCCACAGTCTAGGATAACCTCCTCACCCTAGGATCTTTAATCACGTCTTGCTATGGAAGGTGCTTGGACAGGTGCTGGAGCTGAGACGTGGGCATCCTTGGAGGCCAACCTTGGGGATGGGAAGAGATACTTCCAGAGGTAAGATTTAACTCGAGGTTAACAGAACTGGGTAGGAGTGGAAAGAGGAAAATGACTTAGGAGGCTGTTAGGTTGGTCTAGACAAGATATGATGATGCCTGGATGAGTCTGGTGGCCATGGATGCAGAGGCAGATTGGATGAGAAGGTCACGCAGTGTTAAAGAAAAGCTGTTCTAGACAAAAAGACTCTCCTCAGTATCTACAAGGGCAACTGAGAACCCGAGTTTAACGTCTTTAGAGGGACACCAAAGAACATAATGCCTAATAGGATTGAATGATTCTAATTTAACTGTTTGGATTTTGTATGCACATTAAGTCCAAGAAGAATTTATTATTGAATAAACGCTGCACAGTAATATAGAGTAAAAGGTGGATGGTCATTCTGATTTCAAAGAGAAAAACTGAATTCTAGGACCTAGAAAAGCATTTATTTATAGACAGATTTTCTTAAGTACCAGCCCTCTAGCCAGGTGTGGTCAAGATCAGGCCTGTTTGCAAGAAGGAATGGTGTGCCAAAATCTCCTTGACAGCTCCAGTACAGATGCAGAGCGGCTTAGCCTCACCAGGGCAGTAGGATTTGCCGCATGTGTGTGCTAAGACTGTATTTACACCACAGCCAGGGAGCTGCTCAAGCAGAGGCATAATGAGAATCAGGATCATAAAGGCAAGAACAGATCCAAGTGTTTCAATTGCTCATTGCTGTACAAGACAGATATCTGTTGTACATAGCACTACCTCCAACCTCCTGCTCTGGCAGAAAAACTGCCAGCTTAATGTATTTATTTCTAAGGTAATGGAATTGCCTTTATAGAAAACTAGGGAATCTTAACGAATTCTGTGTTCTGAGCACCAGGGGAAAATTCATTTCCAGTGGCTTCTTATTGGATGATAATCAGAGGGAACAAATTCAGTAGCTAATAGCTCAAGAGTGGGTATACCAAAGCCATTGCATTTTCTATTAGGCAATACACTGGGGATCTATTTTATCCTTATTATTTTTTCAGGCAAGAGGGCTAATTGACATAAGCCATCATTCTTGCTTCCTTCTTCAATTATAGCTACCTCTCTCCTCATATCCCAAACCTCTCTATGGTGGCTGACTTTTGGCTCTTCTTCCTTAGCAAGGGACCAGCTTCTTTGCTTCATTTTGTGACAGGCTTTTAGTTCTGTATCCCCTATCTCTGTGTTTCTGTGGCTGTGTGGTGGGGAGTGTGTGTATGTGTATGTGTTTATGTGTGAGTATGTTTGCATGTGGGTATGTGAGCCTGTGTGTGTGTGTGTATGTGTATGTGTGCTAGTGCCTGTGTGTGCTCATGTGTGTGTGGAGCTCAGTGTCAGGTATTTCCTACCGTTCTTCACCTTATGTTTTGGAGACAGTGTTGTAGAAAAATTGAACCCCAATCTGGGGTTTCTACCCTGCCTTCGACTATTTATTTCTCTTATAAAAAACACACACAGCCTTTATATTTAATTATTATATTAAAACTATTTTCTTTCTATGTTTTATCTGGGCCGCTCTTAGCTCCAATTGGCCAGCCCTCATGGCCATGCTTTCTTGACTCCTAACCCATGGCTCCTTTTCATCTCTCCACCTTCTCCCTCCTCGTGATCCCTCCAACCCTCAAGCCAGGTGAAAGCGTGGATCCTATCTTCTCTCTTGTCTTCACCAATCAGGGCTAACTGGGGGGAGGGGGGAGGGAGCAAGGTTACATAGTTATACCTGGGTACTTGTTACATAGTTACATAGTTATACCTGGGTACTTGTTATGTAGTTATATTTGGGTACTTGTTACATAGTTACATAGTTACACTGGGATACTTGCAGACTCTAATCCCTGGGAACAACCAGGCTTTGGGGGCCAGTACTTATCATTACAATGCATATCAAAAGATCAAACCTCAAAAATTCCCCTTCTTTTGTTGACCAACAAACCCCAGGCATCTTCTTGTCTCCATCCCCCCAGTGTTAGGGTCATAGATGTGGGTTGCTGCACCTCTCCCCAGTTTCCAAGATGGGCTTATAATGTCCATCTGTTCTTTGCTTCTGTACTGGGACAGAATAGCGGTGTATCCTTCTCCTGCTTCTTTTCTTTGGTCTGAATGTGACGCTTGTTTTTCAAAAATGATGGTTTGTACCTGTTTGAACATGGGAGCTGAGGGAAAAGATGAGGTATAAATAAATATGGATAGCTTTACCGTTTGGATCATTGCTGGAAAATATAAGTGTTTTAAACTCAACTGAAACTCTTTCCTGTAGAATTAGGACTCCTGATGCTCCCTTTTAAGAACTCATTAAAGCAACAACAACAACAAAAATCAGATACTTAACAACTAATAAGATTCCCCAGCTGCAGGCTTGGTGAACCAGCTTTGCATCCTCACATTTGGAAGGGCGGCTGAAGGAAGACATCTGTTCTTTGTTTCTGATGAGTTTGGTGTTTTGTTTTTTTTATAAATTAATTCTCTTTTCTTCTCTCCTCTCCTCCACCTGCTCCCTCAGTGGCCGTGCCTGCAGCAGCCCCACCAGTGTGCCAGCCCAAGAGTGCCACTAACGGGCACCATCCTGTTCCTCGACTCTCCATTTCCTCCCGAGCCACGGTGGTAGCCAGGATGGAAGGCGCCTCCCAGGGAGGCCTGCAAACAGTTATGAAGTGGAAAACAGTGGTTGCCATCTTTGTGGTGGTCGTGGTCTACCTCGTCACTGGTGGCCTTGTCTTCCGGGCATTGGAACAGCCCTTTGAGAGCAGTCAGAAGAACACAATCGCCTTGGAGAAGGCAGAATTCTTGAGAGATCACATCTGTGTGAGCCCCCAGGAATTAGAGACACTGATCCAGGTGAGCTGGGAGTGTGTCTAGCATGCAGCAGCCTTTGAGGAGGGATGATGGGGTGGATGTCCCCATTGTGCGTCACTGAGTTTTGTCTTTGATGATCAGGGAAGTCTTCTCTGGAAAGGTCACATGTGTGATACTTCACGAAGCCAGCAATTGAGGGGTGTGCCAATGTGGGAGAAGAGGGACCATGAACTGGGACTAGGATGCACTATGTATCTTGTGTTTTCAGATCTGGTGGACAGAGGTGGCAGCAGGCAAAAAGAATTTTAGATTTTTCAGATGCAAGAACACTAATACATGTCGATTAACTCTGGTCTGAGGTCCCTAGGAGAGAGCTGGGACAGCAGGGTGGTCCCTAAAACAAAGGAAGGGAGATGTGTGAATAAGTATGGATGTATTAAGCAGTTCAGTGTCAAGGAATATGAGAGAGAAACAGTCTGCAGATGTGTAGATGAAGAAGGAATTTGTGGATCCTCGAGAGAGTTTCTGAGAGTTTATGGGGGAGAAATAATAAATATCACAGTAACAGTAGTCACCAGACTGGTTGTTTTAGAACACCACACATCAGACACAGTATTAAGGCTTTTATATTGTCTGAATATCAGAGGAAGAAAGAGCCACAAGAACATGGAGGTATCACCAAACCCAGACACTACTGTGGATGCTGGCAAGTGCTGGCTGACAGGAGCCTGGTATAGCTGTCTCCTGAGAGGCTCTGACAGTACCCAACTGTCAGAAGTAGAGGCTCACAGCCATCCCTTGGACTGAGCACAGGGTCCCCAATGAAAGAGCTAGAGAAAGGATCCAAGGAGCTGAAGGGTTTGCAGCCCCTTAGGACGAACAACAATATCAACTACCTCAGAGCTCCCAGGGTCTCAACCACCAACCAAAGAGTACACATGGTGGGACTGATGGCTCCAGCTGCATATGTATAGCAGAGGATGGCCTAGTCAGTCCTCAAGGGCAGGAGAGACCCTTGGCCCTGTGAAGGTTTTATGCCCCAGTGTAGGGGAATGCCAGGGCCAGGAAGTGGGAGAGGGTGGGTTGGTGAGCAGGGGGAAGGAGGAGGGAACAGAGTTTTTTGTTTGTTTGTTTGTTTGTTTTTTCTTTTCTTTTCTTTTTTCTTTTTTTTCGGAGGGGAAACTGGGAAAGGAGATATCATATGACATGCAAATAAAGAAAATATCTAATAAAAAATGGAAAAAAAAAAGAACATGGAAGTAGAGAACATGGGATGCACCCAGAGGAAGGTAGCCAGCATTGACAGAGGTAGGGGTGGGCTTGCCACAGGTGGACTGGGATAGCAAAGGACTAAGTTGGAGGAGGAGGAGGAGTGGTTGAGAGACTGCTGTAGGACCTTGGAAGTGAAGGAGATGAGATGCCTCAGAAGTTGAAGGTAGGGCTCCTTCTCAGGTGGCCTCTTGAGCTAGGAAGAATGAGGGGAAGGTAGTCATGGACACAAGGATGAGTGGCCCCCAGCCATGTTTCTGAGTTTCTAAGGTTTGGAAGGAGAGGAATACAAAAGATGGCTTGCATAATTCCCTCTGGCTCTGGGGTCCAGGGATTAGAATTCTAATAGATGACACATCTCAGGATTGCATAGTATTCACAAAGCTGGGCTGGTCTATTCATTTATCTCATCTGATATGGACAGGGCATGGGAGTTCAGGTGCTGTATAGGATCTGGTGTCCTAGGGAGACCAGCCTTTAACTTCTTGTCTTGACAGTGTGACTTCCTTCTTAAATAAGTTGGGACTCAAGCTCTCTTCTCTGTGAATAAATATCTCATACTGCTTTTCTTCAGTTTTTATTAAAAATAAAACCTTAAAGCACAAGGGCAGTGTTTTATGCCACTCTTTTTATAATAATTCAATTCTTTTGATGTCTTTGACTTTTTTCTCTGCCTTTTGTGAAGAAGAAGGAAAAAAGCTACCAAATCTTTGTTAGAAGCATGTTGTACAATTAATGTAGAATATGAGACCATCTATACCAGATAAAATGAGAGAAATAACTGTGAAATATTTTTAAGTAAAAGTATAATTATATTTACACATGCTGTAGTATGTGTTGGGGATCTTATATTTAACTGCAGTGAATGTCATAGCCTGAAAGATGATCTACCTTAGTCTAAAATTTAGACTCTAAATCATGTTTCTTTTTTAGACAGTGAGACCATGACGAAAGGGAACATGGCTTGCTGTGTTTGTACATGGTCTACGTGTTTCTTTGTGTCTGATTACTTCCTCATAGCTAAATACTTTGGGAAACATCAAGGTACATCCTGAGTTGGTGACATCACAAGATATTGGAGCTTATTCAGACACTGGCCAATAATTAAGCCCAGGCTTTATGAAAGAACTCAGAGGCACAAATGAAGGTTGATGTGGAAGAGCATCATTCTGACGATGCCATTAGCCTGTGTCTTTACCGGACTTACTCAGTTTTCTTATGTTTGCTTTTTATATTTATTTACTTTAAGTGGTCTGTGAAACCATATACAGATTACCCAACAATACTTTGCAGAATGTTCAAATCTGGGTAAATGTATCTATCTTCTTAAATATTAATCATTTGTTATGAGGGAAACATTCAAAATTATTTTACATTACTTACTTAATGTATGGGTCATGGTGGTGGTTGTATATGCCCCAGTGCACTTGTGGCTATCATAGGACAAGCCATAAGGGTTAATATTCTTCTTCACATATTATTCTGAGAATTGAAATCAGATCATCAGGCTTGGCTACAAATAACCCTACCCACTGACCCATCTCACCAGCCTCCAAATTCTTCTAGCTTTCTACCAGCATCATGGTCTTTATGTAGTCTTGCTGCAGTGCATTACAATGCTAGGATTCTTTTCCACTCTCACTAGAACTTAGTACTGTTAGTCAAGCTTTCTCCTCACAACCTCCCTCTCTCACCTTCCAAGCCTCTGATAACTACCACAGTTCAACTGAGTTCATAACTACTTAGTTCAATTTCTATGGGATCAATTTGTGTGTGTATGTGCATGTATGATTTCTGGGTGTGCATACATATATATATGATTGTGTACATTAGTGCACATATATTTAGAAGCCAGAGGTCAACATTGGGTATCATTTTTCAGGAGCCATATTCCTTGTTTGTTTTTGAGCTCTTTCACCAGACTGGAACTAGCCAAGTAGGTGTGGCTGGCCGGCCAGTGAGCCCAGGGATCTTTCTTATCTCTGCTCCTCAGGGCTGAGATTACAAGTAAATACCACCACGCCTGATTTGTTTGTTTGCTTGTTTTTTTTTTTTTTTCATGGATTCTTGTTGTGGAACTCATTTTACCAACCAAGCTATTCTCCCACCCACAAGGCCAATCTTATATTCTACATATAAATGAGATTGTTTACCTCTATGGATCCTCTGTTGCATGAGGTGTGTACACATCTAAGATAGTGTAATAATCATTGACAAAGTGCTGTAGACAAGTGGACACTTTGCATGTATTACATCATTCTGTCTTCTGAACTACGTTTGCTTTGGTTTAGATGATGAATCTTCAAGAGTGTTAAAAGCTGAAGGTGTGGTTGACACCTGGAGAGCTTCTTTTCAGAATGACTGCACAGTGAGGACCTAATCTCATCAGTGGCTGGACATGAATTGATGGATTCATACCTTGATGGTATCATTGGGAGGTGGTGGAAACTAAGGGGCAAGAACTAGTTGGAGGGAGCAGGTTGATGGAGGCCTGCTTGTCTTGGTGAGCTCTTGTTGTCTTGCCTTCCAGTTTCCTAGCAACCATAAGATGAGCAGCTTTACTCCACTACATGCTTCTTCTCATGCTGTTCTGCCTTACTTAGTACATGTCCCTAATTATGGGGCCATGCAACCATGGCTGAAACCCCCCACACTGTGACCAAAATAACATTTTTTAAAAAAATATTTATTTATTTTATGTATATGAGTACATTGTAGCTGTCTTCAGACACACCAGAAGAGGCATCAGGTCCCTTTGCAGATGGTTGTGAGCCACCATGTGGTTGCTGGGAATTGAACTGAGGACCTCTGGAAGAGCAGTTGGTGCTCTTAAACTGCTGAGCCATCTCTCCAGTCCCCCATTTTTTCTTTTAAGGTAACTCCCTCAGGTACTTTTCATGGTGATGAAGCACAGTATTCTAAGTTATTATCCTCACTTGTTAAATGAAGAAACACATTCTAAAAGAGGCCAAGTAACTTCCCATGTGCCAGAGTCATCTGACTCAAAGTCATGGTGTTAATGTGCCTCACTCACTGAACCCACAATCTTGTTCTATGGTGAACTTGATTCTCTCTACCAAATACCCGCCTTCATTCAATCTTTCCACCATTTAGAAAGAAAAAAAAAAAACTACTGGAGTACCTTGTATCTAACAGAAAGTATTCTCTG
Organism: Mastomys coucha; assembly: GCF_008632895.1. Classification (NCBI taxonomy): domain Eukaryota; kingdom Metazoa; phylum Chordata; class Mammalia; order Rodentia; family Muridae; genus Mastomys; species Mastomys coucha. Next base: position 112,519,475 of record NW_022196912.1, on the reverse strand, counting down.
TCTCTTCTTTCTGCCCTCACTGAGTATTACTTAGACCTGGTGTATTTTCTGATATCTGTCTACTATGACTTAGGTGTTTATTCTCATGTCTATGTGCAGTCTTTATCAGAATACATGTTAAGTAGTTTAAATCACTACGTAGGTGCCAGTCAAGCATCAGGTGATTGTGTTTGTCCTGTGAGTATTGATGCTTCGTGTGCGTGCAAGCATCCACGCTTGTGGAGAAGGCCAGTAGCTGCGCACTGTCTCTGCACAGCACCAGAGACAGGACTTCTCACAAGTGTCATATTTAAAAACGGCTTTCCTTTAGGGAGGGTTTTCTGTGAATTGTGAACTGTTGGAAAAACAATATTATTGCATCTCACTATAGTCTGGAAGGAGTAACCAGTGGAGAGAAAATTAGATCTCCTGTACAGATTGCATGAACCTGTCATGAAACAAAGATGGAAGAAGGTGTGGTTTGGATTACTGAGATCAAATATAGAATTCTCAAAACAGCACAATTCTGACAAAAATGCCTAGATAGCTTGGAAGAACCAAAAGCTGAGGATGGATTTTCTGATAAACTCAATCACCTCGTTAGCGTGGGGCACCTGAGAGACTGGCAGTTCACTGTCCTCTAGAGGCAGAAAACATAGCTGTGATGGAGGAAATGGCTCCCCCATCAATCCATCAATTCACACACCCATCTATACACTCAGTCTTGGAATTGCTACAGAACTCCTCTGCAAACAGGTTACGAGTTAGGCACTGGAGTTAGACAGGATGAAACTAAGACACAACTTGAGTATGTCCCTAGCCTCCCTGTGCTCCAATTTTTATTGTCAGCAAAATACAAAATCTGCCCTTTGAGTGCTAGAAGGCTAAAAGCAACAATCCATCAGGAAGGGTTTAGACTGTGGTGCACGATGAGTGATCGGACGTGGCTAGTGACAGGTGCAGCTGTGTTTCTCTCTTGGCACTTCAGGCAGTTGTTCCTTTATGGGGCAGTATTGGAATTAATAGATTGAGCCCAGGATTTACCACATGGCAGACAAGTGCTCCAGGACTGGGCTGTATCTCTAAGCTAAAGCAGTATTTCCCGAAGGAGGCATGGAGGTGCCGAGGTTGCCCCTGTGGTAACATTTAACTGTACGTGGAGACATTTATGGTTACCACACAGCAGAGGCACTGTAGATATCTAGTGGGTAAGAGGCAAGGGAGGCCACTAAATACCTTAATAATTCCTCATCAGGGACAGTCTAGTTTAATGACAAATACATTGGAAAGCCATAAAGGAAGAAGTATTTTGTCAATAATTTGGATTCTTTGGATTGGAGCTATTTGAAAAGTGTTCCCAAGGAGGCTAGGGAAGCATATATCTAGGCATGATTTATGGGAATTTATCTCCCTTCACCCCCACCACTATCTATCCCAGCAGGGTTATCTTTGGTGCCCCAAATAGACGAGGAAACAGGACTCCAGGGGGTGAAGTTCTACACTCAGGGTTACCTAGGTAGTAAGTGAGAGATGCAGGGTTTGTTGCCAGGTAGTTTTCTGGCATTATCTCATGCCCTCCACCAATGAGAGGTTCATTAGGTAGACCATATGGTAGACACTGAAGAGCATCTCAGTGGCTTGAGAGAGCGCTACAGTGGTCAGCTGCTTGGACTAAAATGGATGGGAAGAGGTGAGGGGGGACGAGTTAGAGAAAATGGGCTGGGCTGGATTGGTCCCTCGCAGATTTGCAGAGGAGTTTGGGTTTTATACTATAGGAAGTGGGGACACGGTAGCTAGAAAAGAACCAGTCTTTTTCCGTCGAGGAAGATGAGTTGGAGAACGAAGAAGTTGGAAGACCAGTAGGGAGATATTAGAACATTATGTATAGTGTAAAGGAGGGCAAAGGGTAGGAGAGTTAGAAGTGGGTGGATTTGCCCTTTAACCCACTGAAACTAAAGCTCCTCCTCCTTGCCAAGGGAGTAGTCAGTCCTCACAGGGATTCCAGGGAATACTGGATGTGGTAAATGCCTGGTTGAGAACCTGAATGATGTTGGCACTCAGAATCTGCTGTCCCTGACCTGACCTGACCCTCTTGCTTCTCCAGTGTGACTAGCAAGGACTGAGTTAAATGAACAAAAGTAACCATGCCCATGTGTTTCTTTTGCTGTGAAGGGAGGTAACTTAACTGTGTTTTTGAACTCGAGTTTCCATGGATGTGATCTGGTAGTCACTTTGTCCCGAGAATGTCTTTACCCCTGATGCTCTCGGGTGTCGTAATGGCTTATCTCCCTGTTCCCGGTGCAGTTGCACCAGACATGTCTGCACTGGCTAATCTCAGTGAAAGCCATAAAACATCCATTTTCTGCAATCCAGGAAACATAAAATCACGAGGCAGCTGTGGTGACTGATGGGAAGGAAAGAAGGATGCTTCAGCTCTGTGGACGATGACTTGTTTCTGTCATTTATCAGAGTTTGTGTTGTTGGGTGTTTTGTGGCTTTGAATGTCCTCAGTGAATCTCAAGTGGTCACTTGGTGGCTCTTTCTTCTGGTAGATACACATTCCTAACAAGAAGTATTTCATAGAAGAAGGTTGCTTGTTATATAAGGTACCCACCAGAGAAGACATCGACTTTTTTATTCTAAATTCCTGGATGTCACAAGGATTTATTCTGCTCTTTTTAGAAAGCATTTCTGAAGGTAGCTTGGTCTCATACATCTTAGAACTCCTTTGACCTTAATGTTGGCACCTTCTGTTTGTGGCAGTCTTTCTGTCTGAAGAATCCCATAATTTCCATTTGCCCGACATGGGCCTGGTCCAGACTATGATGGAGTATGTGATATGGTCTATTCTTATCCCGATGTTTCTTGTCATGGGTTTCATGACTGGGCCAGTGACACTCTTGGCAAACAGGAACTTTCTTATTGGATTTTATGTTATGATTTCTTTTTCTTTTAAAATTTTATGGTGTTTACTTGAGGGGAACAGAGGAGGGCTTTAGATTCCTTGGACCTGGAGTAACAAGAGGTTGTGAGTCTGTAAGTATTTGCTGGATACCAAACTTGGGTCCTCTGGAAGAACAGCAGGTACTCTTACCAACTGAGCCATCTCCCAGCTCCTTTATGACGGTTTATGGATTTTAAACATTTCCAAATGGACTCTCAGGTGCTTTACCCAGAACCTGGGTCTTGAGCAGTATTTGTTGAATGCCATTTGGCACTTTTCTTGAGTATTAATTGTATGGTTAAATGCTAGAGAGCATGTGTGTGTGTATTTGTGTGTGTGTGTGTGTGTATGTGTGTGTATGTGTGTGTTTGTATACTATTACTGTGAGATATAATATATACATTTCACAGTAATATCTGGGCTTCACATGGCTCTTTCCATGCCCGTATAGATGTCCTAGTTTACAAAGGGTAACTAACGTTCTTGCACCTCTGTAGTGGCAGGATGAGAAGAGATTCGAGGGAGACTGAAATCCTGCCCTTTAAACTTTAGAGTCATGCTCTTTTAATTAGGTCGCTGCTATGGCAGGACACAATGGGCTGGTAGTATTTGTACATGATCAAGAGAACTGTCTCCTCGCTATGGGGAAATACACACAAATGTCTGCTTTGTGAGACTCGGTGCTTGCCATTGGACTTGTGCAACTGCCTCCTTCCTCCCTCATGGTTTGTAACCTTCCTGACCAGTGTCTAAAACAAGGATCTGTGGCTTCCCTGTTGGTCTCTGATATTAATTATGCTTCTTGGCTTTGATCCCACCATGCTTCAGTCCAAGAGGACTGACTTTAAGAAGTGGGCAGCTGCATGGGGAACTGGATTCTAGGCTGGGGCCCTGGCTGGGGCCCTTTTGGTCCTAGTGACTGTAGCTGCTATTCTGAAGGTAGGATGAGGTAGAGGTGACACAGCTTTCCCTTCAGAATCAAGGGTTGGGTAATTGCTTGGTCCTTGATCATTCTTAAGGCTGTAGGGGTAGCCATTTTCTTCTGCTAACACACACCTTAACCACACACTGACTCATCCGTTTAGTGACTGTGTTCATGGTCCACTGTGTGCCAGACACAATGCCAGATCCTGGGGATTGGATGGTGAATCAGAGATACGTGAGGTCTTTGCGTATTTGGGGTTTATAAGTAAGATGACCTACAGTACCCGTTTTGTGCTTCTATGGGACTTCTTGACTATTATTCACCTCTCTCAAAGTTTCCTGGCTTTAAACAAGTTCTATTTATAGATAAAGGGAGAGGCAAGACATGGATATTATCATGCAAATATTTGTAAGTAAAATGAGGACGAGCAAGGAAACCAAGGCTCTCTATCTCCCAAGGGCAGTGACTATAAACATGTGCTACTGTGCCTGGCCAAAAAACCCTTTTCTTAAAATTTTATATACCTTTTGTTGTACTAGGTATTTGATTTAAGGACTTGAACAGACTAGGCAAACATTTTGCTACTAAGCTTGAGTTCCCCGGGCTCCAGAAAATTCTTTGGTTGCTAGGAGCTACAAGCTCTTCATTTTTGGCTTAGTTGTGAATACTGCTTCTCTCGATGATGTTTCTGTCCTGTCTGTGAGTGAACAGAGTCCCTTGTCTCTGCAGTGCCCTGTGTCCTACATGTTTAGGAAAAAAATAGTAAGGAAAGCATGATGACTTAGTTAAGGATTTCTATAGCTATGAAGAGACACCATGACCACGGCAACTCTTATAAGAAAGCATTCAACTGGGGCTGGCTTACAGTTAGAGGTTTAGCTCATTATCATCACTGCAAGAAGCATGGTGGCATACAGTAGACACAGTGCTGTTGAAAGAGCCTCTCAGGCAACAGGAAGAGAGAGTGACAACTGGGCCTGGCTCGAGCATTTGAAACCTCAAAGCCAGTGACATACTTCCTCCAGTAAGGCCACAGCAATTCCAACTAGGCCATAAGTCCTAATAATGCCACTCCCTATGAGCCTACAGGGGCCATTTTTTTTTTTTCTCAAACCACCATGTGCATGGCTTCTGAGATATTCACGCATCAGGCTGTGATTCCGGAATTCCCCCCTCCATTAGGCTGCTCTTCATCCACCGGTCCTGCCAGCATGTGACCTCTGACAGTGGCATTTAGGGTTCTTAGTGCCCAGGGACACAGCTCTGAGGGGTGACATCATTTTTCCTGGCTGGTGATCAGCAGTGAGAGGGGTTGGCCTTTCGTCAGCAACTCAGTCATGCAGAAGATTGTTCAGCATGTGCAAGATGGGGCCTGCAGCCTGTGGCCTGCCTCTGCAGGCTTCCACTTTGTTATTAGTATTGATTCTCCCCGCCCCCCCACCCCGCCCCCCGGGGTTGTGGATTCTGTCAATGTTTTGGGAAAAGGATCTCAAGCTTTTAGCCAGACATTAAAGAGCTAATGGAAACTGGCAAGGCCTTGGGAATATGAATTGGCAAACAAGGATTTGGTGCTCCAAAAACAAACCCCCCAAACTATCAGAGAAACAAGGCTGGAACCCAGAAATAAATGCTAGGGAGTCTGCACTTCTACCCAAATGTGCCCGTGCTGGCTTTTGTTTAAAGTGTTGCTGTCTATATTGTGGAGTAATGGATATTTGATGGTGGTTAGCTCTTATTTCTAACCTGTGCTATTCATTTGATAACTAATATTTGGCTACTTGGCATGAAGCTGGTAATGTGTTAGGCTTTAGCAATTCTAGAAAAATGTATGAAGTGAGAGTGTGAGGCAAACACTGTCTGCCCTCTAAGAGCCTTCAGCAGGTACAGATCATAGGGTCAGCTCTCATAGGGAGAGTGCTCGCTGCCCCACAGCTGTGGGAGTGTGCCTCATCTACCTTCCATGACCGTCCTCAGAGGTGGGCAACCAGGAGATAGAGAGTTGCTCAGGCTTTGGTCAAAGGCAGAACTGAGATGCAGACAAGGCCATGTGGCTCCAGAAATCATGCTTATTTTTTATTATTTTTATTATTTATAATTTTTTAAACCACAATGCTCTATTCCTGAGTTGAGGAGACAGGCTTGGTTTGGATGAAGTCCAATGTGATTGGTTCAAAAGACTAGGAAGCATGAAGACTCCCATTCATGGAAAGAGAGAGTCTTAAACTCTACTTCTAGGACCTCTGAGATGAGGTCACATACCCACGAGTCAGTAATGATTGGTTGTTAGCCAGCTTCGACAGGAATATGGCTTTGTGTCTGAACACAAGTGTTAGGATTAGGCCTGTGTGTTCTGTTTAAAAGCTGGGGGACAAGCACTACTATTAAGAACAACTTTTCAGTCTGAGTTGAGAACATTTATTTTCACTTAATGGAAATGGGGAGAAGAAGTGAAAAACATGTGGGTTCAGGGTGACACTGTTGTTAAACTCCTTTAAAATGGGGGCAGTCATGTAAGTTCTGAACTGTCTGTATTGTCATGTCATTGAAAGGGCAGAAGACAGGAGAAAGCTAGTGCTAAAGGCTTTAAGCCATTATTGGTCTACCACTTATCAATTACTATAACCTCAAACAAATCACTTCTGTCTTGTTATCTCATTTGAGAATATCCTCATTGAGAATAGGTCCACCTATTATCCAGGATTTTGCTGAGAACCAATGAGTCTAGCATATTGTAAATGCTGGCTACTATTGTTACTTTTAAAAGTATTCTAGAATTTTCTTCTGAGTGTCTCTGATTGTCCCAACTTCCTTGTTTCCCCCTTAATCAAACTGGTTATCAGAGATATGCTGGTAGTATACCTAGACTCATTCTTTACCAGGCTTGGAGCAAAACATGAATTTAGGGTTAAAGTTGAACAATAAGGGGTTAAGCAAATGGAGTCAAGTAGAATGAAACCAAGGAGGGCCCTTTTAGCAATATTTTAATCATCTATACACTGCAAGGAACTGGAACTTCTGTAGACTAGTAAGTCTGCCTTTCTAGACTAGTAAGTGATTTTATTATTTCTTTATTCTATTTTTTATTACTACCCTATTTACATTTATTTCTTTAATGAGTTTGGTGGAAGGGGGTATGCATTTCACTGTGCCTATGTGAATGGCAGAGGACAGAATTCAGGAGTCAGCTCTGTCTTTCCACTATGCAGACTTCAGGGGTCAGATACAGGCAGCCAGGTTTAGCAGCATGTGCCCTTAATCTGCTCGGCCATCTTGCCAGCCAGCCTATCTATCTATCTATCTATCTATCTATCTATCTATCTATCTATCTATCTATCTATCATCTATCTACCTAACCTACCTACCTATTTATATGTCTATCTACGTACCTATCTACTTATCTACCTACCTCCTTAACTAGCTAACCTATGTATGTATGTATGTATGTATGTATCACCTATCTACCTAACCTACCTACCAACCAACCTACCTACCTATCTACCTACCTCGCTAACCAGCTAACCTACCTATCTGCTGTCTGTCTATCTATCTATCTATCTATCTATCTATCTATCTATCTATCTATCTATCTATCTATCTATCATAGCAACTGAATAGACTCATATTTAAAAGAAGTAGTCTAAAAGCATAGAAACCATGGAGCATTCATCATTTATTGTCCTCAGGACTATGGGACCTTGAAAGGCAGCATGTTTTTTGGTTGAACCAGGTTTAAACCCTGGAGACCCAGCAAGTGTTCCTGCAAGGAATGGAAGGTGTTTGCCACGCCCCCAGACACCAGGCTCCTGACATGAGGCCTCATCTCCATAATTTTGCCGCCATCAGTCACATAGGGCAATGCCCCATGCCCCTGGTATTCTGTCTGGACTCCACCCCACACTTACATGGCAACAGCCAGGTATGCTCCTCCCCACAGTTACTTGGCAATATCCAGGTAGGCCTGGCCCACTATAAAAGGGGCTGCTTGCCTCCTCCTCCCTCTCTTACTTTCTTACTCTTGCTTCTCTCTCTTGCCCTCTTGCTCCCCTTCTCTCCTCATCCCCTTCCCCCCTCTCTCCATGTAGCCATGGCCAGTCTCTACTTCTCTACTCTCTTCCTCTCTGTGCCTTTCTCTACCTCTACTACCTCTTAGTTCCCCTTCCCTAGCCTCAGGCTTGCCCTTGGAAAAGGGAGTACAAGTTTCATTGTCACATCTCTTCACCATGACAATAAACGCCTTAAAACCATGGACTGCCTCTTCTTATCAGGATGCACCATGCTGGAGCAATGGAGCAGGCCTTCCTCTACAGAGCCACTATGTCTAAGCTCCTGCATGAGGCCTCTCTGAGCTCTCAGCCACAGTCTTCACCAAGCCAAGCTGCTTTCTCAAGCAGGCCAGAGACACTCTGTCCGTGCGGAAACCAGCCAGAGCTCTCTTCCCCCTCTTTTTCCTTTTGGCCCTGGGCTAGAGCCAGCCCTGTGGGCCACCACTTGGTTTTCACCCAGTGGCCTCTGTGGTGCCCAAGAGTCTGTGGGGACCTCAGATTGCGCTTCCCCACCCCTGGAACAGGGTCCTGCAGCCTCTCACAGCCCAACTCGGGGTGGAAAGGGGAGGCTGCCTCCATGAATAGTTCTAGTCCTGTGGCAGGCCAGAAGAGGGACATCATTTTAACCTACACAGGACCAGGGTGATTTTTCAACAAAGCTTAGAAAATTTGTTTTTCAGTTCATAGGGGCTGAGCCCAAACTGAGAAGAAAGTCTAATGTTTAGCTAGTCTGAGAGATTATTGATCATATCAATGTCAACACATATATTCTCGTTTCCTTCATGTTCTTAGTGCATTCATTGTGGCTTATTTTGTTCTTTTACATAATCAGGTGGGGGAGAAATTTTATTATATCCTATGGCGGGACTTAGAAAGAAGTTAAATAAGTTCTGCCCAATAGAATTGCTCCACCATGACAATGTTCAGCTAAATGAGTCGTTATAATCAGGTGTCAATGAATTGAGTTTTTGAACTCACTCCCTCGTTGTTCAAAGGATTTACTTGGGATCATGAGAAAAGCTAGGGACCATGGGTTAGGGATGTGCATGCTGGCTCGTTTCTCTAATCCTATAAATAGATCCTCTCCTCATCTGTCCCTTCTGCAGGTGGCTTTCACTTTAGATTTATGGCCAGGATATAAAGTTCTGATGAAAGGCTGTTACTTGTCTCCCCTGAGATCCCAGGAAAGGCTAATATTTGCACATAACTGAATATTCAAAGCAGCAGGAAGCGAACGCCATGGTGATATGGTGCTATTCACCTTAGCTCTGGAGGCGT
>NW_022196912.1:112507614-112510296 GCF_008632895.1 Mastomys coucha | reverse complement strand
TTGAGGGTGTGGCAAACCCTCCCAGTCCCACACAGGCCTGGTGTTTTACTGACCCTTTCCCTGGGTGGAAGGAAACCAAAGCTTCCTTTTCATTTTTCCAATCCGCTCACAAAGCAGTTGAGATGTCTCAGCCTTGGTATGACAGATGTAGTGAACTGAGTATCTGAGATGGTGAAAGACAAACCAACAACCCCCGCAAACTCAGGATTCACAGATCTGGCTTTCCAGAGTTTGAATCACTGATCTTCCTGTGGAGGATTTAATGGCATCATTGGCTAGATTTGCCATCCAGTAGATTCGTGCTATGGCCCAAGTACCTCATTGTTCTCAGCCTCTCATGTCCCATGGGGACAGTCGTGAGGGCTGTCAGTCATTGTGAGGGCTGGATTAATAAGTGCACTTATAGGAACTCAAAAGGGATTCCTATTGTTATTATTATTATTAACATAGAATGAGAATTCACTAGCTGAACTGTTGCATACATTTTTAAAAAGCCTTTATAACACCTTTGCAAGAGGGATGGCCTTTGCTCATTTCATAGATGAGAAAACAGGTTCAGAAAGCTGGGTGACTTTGCACAGTCCAAATGTTTGCGGCTTTATTTGTATTTTCAGGAATAATCTCCACGACACTCTCTACCTGTCTGTACTGAGGCGCCATGGCCTCTGACCCTCCCAGTGTGTCTAGTTGAGTAGGGCTCCAGACTTCCTTCCTCTCACTGTTGTTTTGATATTCTGAAGCGGCTAAGCTCCACTGCTTCCCAAGCCCCAGCCCAGAGCACTCCCTGCTGAGTCAATGAAATATTTATGTGCTAAGTACTTTTGAAGCAGGAGGAAGGAGGAAAGATTGTTGCAAACAAATTAATATCGTCTTTCTTTTTCTCACCTGAGGCTCATCGTCCTCTCTTCTGAAAGAGTGTGGGCCAGTTACCACCCCACTGTTGGGGTTTTGCATCCTCTGAGGATGCTGGGGGATGTAATGCATGTGGTTTGCACATCCTTTCTCATGGAGCTCGTGGCTTTCCTTCTGTCCACTCATAGCTGAACACATGCTCACTTTAAGTATGCATATGAAGCTACCCTCCTGCCCCCATACTCACACACCATTCCACTTCAACCCTGACAAAATATCCAGTTCATCAGTTCCTTTACTGATGGTTCCCTGTAGGAATGAAGAACCTTGGGGACCCAGAGCTATGGGTGTACCCAGAGACATGGCCCTCTCTTTTTGTTCTATGGTATATAGCTATTAGCAAAAGGTCTGTGACCTGGGTTATACTTGAGCTGTGGCTCCAACTTAATTTTTTAACAGATCCAGTCTTCGTTCTGGAAATATCCTGGTTTGGACAATAAATCCTAGCTATCTGTGTCTGTGAGTGTGGCGCAAATCTGTTGCTTTCTTCAGCTAATCTGAGACAAGCAGATGATTATGTGTCTTTGGTTGTTTGTCTTCATGATGCCTCATGAGGAAAGAGAGAAACGGATGATCTCACCAAGCACACAGATCATGGGAGAAAAGCCCCCGACAGTTATTGGTCCCCCGTGGGCCATCGTTTATCCCCATGCAGCGCTAACACTCATGATGACATCTTGCGCTGTATGGAAGTGTGATTTACACAGCCCAGCATCCTGACAGAGGAGCCCGACTGGGCATCCTGAAGGAAAGAGTCACCTCTCCTGCTACAGTTCATGTATCCCCCACAGTAGGCATATTCTGTGAGGCTATAGCTTCTCTCTTACACTTTCAGAGAGGTCTGAATGCATGGTGTGGATGGAAGGGTGGAAGGGTGGAGGGGAGGAGGGGGGGAGGAACAGAGGGGGTGGAGGGGTGGAGGGGTGGAGGGAGATAGAAAGCCAGGCACAGATGCTTTTAGATGCTGATCATTTTACCTGCCCACATGTTTATTTGTGGAATGGTGGTTGTTATTTTTATGATTATCTCATATATTAAGAAGTAGAAATGTTTTTCTATCCCACCTCTGGAAAGACTGTGTGCTTGTGTCTATTACCTTAGCTTGTTTATTCAATTAAGCACTCGCTCTAGCGGTCCCTCTCGAGTCATCGAGTCATTTACTAGGCAGCTGGCTTGGTGCTAGAAATTCTAACTCAAGGATCAAACAGAAAATTTTAATTAGGGGTGGAATTAGAATATAAAGTAATATCATCTTATACGTAGTATCTATCTATCAATCTTTCTATCATCTATGTATGTATGTATGTATGTATGTATGTATGTATGTATATACTTATCGATGTATTTATTTTTCTATGAATCATCTATCAATAATGTATCTATCATCTACCCATCACCTATGACATTTCTAATTGTCATCTGTTAATGCCTCACTTAGCAGTCCTCTATCCATCACTTGTCACCTGTCTGCTCATAGGAGCTCTGTGAACTTGACAGTGGTTGCCCTTGTAGGTGATGCACCACCTGTCTGCTCATAGGAGCTCTGTGAACTTGACAGTGGTTGCCTTTGTAGGTGATGCACCACCTGTCTGCTCATAGGAGCTCTGTGAACTTGACAGTGGTTGCCTTTGTAGGTGATCCCCCACCTGTCTGCTCATAGGAGCTCTGTGAACTTGACAGTGGTTGTCCTTGTAGGTGATCTACCACCTGTCTGCTCATAGGAACTCCGTGAACTTGACAGTGGTTGCCTTTGTAGGTGATCCACCACCT